>NC_141877.1:502304663-502607693 GCF_056163025.1 Triticum urartu
TTGTAGTCCAGTACTCGCCTAAGTTTGTAAAATCGTACCGAGTGGTGAGCAACCCTCCCACTCGAGGGCTTAGCTGCAGTCCAGTACTCGCCTAAGTTTAAAAAATCCTGCCGAGTGGTGAGCAACCATCCCACTCGGGGGCTTAGTTGTAGTCCAGTACTCACCTAAGTTTGTAATATCCTACCGAGTGGTGAGCAACCCTCCCACTCGGGGGCTTAGCTGCAGTCCAGTACTCGCCTAAGTTTAAAAAATCATGCAGAGTGGTGAGCAATCCTCCCACTCGGGGGCTTAGGTGCAGTCCAGTACTCGCCTAAGTTGGTAAAATCCTACCGAGTGGTGAGCAACCCTCCCACTCGGGGGCTTAGCTGAAGTCCAGTACTCGCCTAAGTTTAAAAAATCCTGCCGAGTGGTGAGCAATCCTCCCACTCGGGGCTTAGCTACAGTCTAGTACTCGCCTGAGTTTAAAAAATCCTGCCGAGTGGTGAGCAATCCTCCCACTCGAGGGCTTAGCTGCAGTCCAGTACTCGCCTAAGTTTGTAAAATCGTACCGAGTGGTGAGCAACCCTCCCACTAGGGGGCTTAGCTGCAGTACAGTACTCGCCTAAGTTTAAACAATCCTGCCGAGTGGTGTGCAATCCTCCCACTCGGGGTTTTTGCTCCAGTACAGTACTCGCCTAAGTTTTTAAAATCCAGCCGAGCGGTGAGCAACCCTCCCACTCGGGGGCTTAGTTGTAGTCCAGTACTCGCCTAAGTTTGTAAAATCGTACCGAGTGGTGAGCAACCCTCCCACTCGAGGGCTTAGCTGCAGTCCAGTACTCGCCTAAGTTTAAAAAATCCTGCCGAGTGGTGAGCAATCCTCCCACTCGGGGGCTTAGTTGTAGTCCAGTACTCACCTAAGTTTGTAATATCCTACCGAGTGGTGAGCAACCCTCCCACTCGGGGGCTTAGCTGCAGTCCAGTACTCGCCTAAGTTTAAAAAATCATGCAGAGCGGTGAGCAATCCTCCCACTCGGGGGCTTAGCTGCAGTCCGGTACTCGCCTAAGTTTGTAAAATCCTACCGAGTGGTGAGCAACCCTCCCACTCGGGGGCTTAGCTACAGTCCAGTACTCGCCTAAGTTTAAAAAATCATGCCGACTGGTGAGCAATCGTCCCACTTGGGGGCTTTGCTCCAGTCCTACCACTCGGGGGCTTAGCTACAGTCCAGTACTCGCCTAAGTTTAAAAAATCCTACCGAGTGGTGAGCAACCCTCCCACTCGGGGGCTTAGCTGCAGTCCAGTACTCGCCTAACTTTAAAAAATCCTGCCGAGTGGTGAGCAATCCTCCCACTCGGGGCTTAGCTGCAGTCTAGTACTCGCCTGAGTTTAAAAAATCCTGCCGAGTGGTGAGCAATCCTCCCACTCGAGGGCTTAGCTGCAGTCCAGTACTCGCCTAAGTTTGTAAAATCGTACCGAGTGGTGAGCAACCCTCCCACTCGGGGGCTTAGCTGCAGTCCAGTACTCGCCTAAGTTTAAAAAATCCTGCCGAGTGGTGAGCAATCCTCCCACTCGGGGGCTTAGTTGTAGTCCAGTACTCGCCTAGGTTTGTAAAATCCTACCGAGTGGTGAGCAACCCTCCCACTCGGGGGCTTAGCTGCAGTCCAGTACTCGCCTAAGTTTAAAAAATCCTGCCGAGTGGTGAGCAATCCTCCCACTCGGGGGCTTAGGTGCAGTCCAGTACTCTTCTAAGTTTGTAAAATCCTACCGAGTGGTGAGCAACCCTCCCACTCGGGGGCTTAGCTGAAGTCCAGTACTCGCCTAAGTTTAAAAAATCCTGCCGAGTGGTGAGCAATCCTCCCACTCGGGGCTTAGCTGCAGTCTAGTACTCGCCTGAGTTTAAAAAATCCTGCCGAGTGGTGAGCAATCCTCCCACTCGAGGGCTTAGCTGCAGTCCAGTACTCGCCTAAGTTTGTAAAATCGTACCGAGTGGTGAGCAACCCTCCCACTAGGGGGCTTAGCTGCAGTACAGTACTCGCCTAAGTTTAAACAATCCTGCCGAGTGGTGTGCAATCCTCCCACTCGGGGTTTTTGCTCCAGTACAGTACTCGCCTAAGTTTTTAAAATCCAACCGAGTGGTGAGCAACCCTCCCACTCGGGGGCTTAGTTGTAGTCCAGTACTCGCCTAAGTTTGTAAAATCGTACCGAGTGGTGAGCAACCCTCCCACTCGAGGGCTTAGCTGCAGTCCAGTACTCGCCTAAGTTTAAAAAATCCTGCCGAGTGGTGAGCAATCCTCCCACTCGGGGGCTTAGTTGTAGTCCAGTACTCACCTAAGTTTGTAATATCCTACCGAGTGGTGAGCAACCCTCCCACTCGGGGGCTTAGCTGCAGTCCAGTACTCGCCTAAGTTTAAAAAATCATGCAGAGTGGTGAGCAATCCTCCCACTCGGGGGCTTAGGTGCAGTCCAGTACTCGCCTAAGTTTGTAAAATCCTACCGAGTGGTGAGCAACCCTCCCACTCGGGGGCTTAGCTGAAGTCCAGTACTCGCCTAAGTTTAAAAAATCCTGCCGAGTGGTGAGCAATCCTCCCACTCGGGGCTTAGCTGCAGTCTAGTACTCGCCTGAGTTTAAAAAATCCTGCCGAGTGGTGAGCAATCCTCCCACTCGAGGGCTTAGCTGCAGTCCAGTACTCGCCTAAGTTTGTAAAATCGTACCGAGTGGTGAGCAACCCTCCCACTAGGGGGCTTAGCTGCAGTACAGTACTCGCCTAAGTTTAAACAATCCTGCCGAGTGGTGTGCAATCCTCCCACTCGGGGTTTTTGCTCCAGTACAGTACTCGCCTAAGTTTTTAAAATCCAGCCGAGTGGTGAGCAACCCTCCCACTCGGGGGCCTAGTTGTAGTCCAGTACTCGCCTAAGTTTGTAAAATCGTACCGAGTGGTGAGCAACCCTCCCACTCGAGGGCTTAGCTGCAGTCCAGTACTCGCCTAAGTTTAAAAAATCCTGCCGAGTGGTGAGCAATCCTCCCACTCGGGGGCTTAGTTGTAGTCCAGTACTCACCTAAGTTTGTAATATCCTACCGAGTGGTGAGCAACCCTCCCACTCGGGGGCTTAGCTGCAGTCCAGTACTCGCCTAAGTTTAAAAAATCATGCAGAGTGGTGAGCAATCCTCCCACTCGGGGGCTTAGCTGCAGTCCGGTACTCGCCTAAGTTTGTAAAATCCTACCGAGTGGTGAGCAACCCTCCCACTCAGGGGCTTAGCTACAGTCCAGTACTCGCCTAAGTTTAAAAAATCCTGCCGACTGGTGAGCAATCGTCCCACTTGGGGGCTTTGCTCCAGTCCTACCACTCGGGGGCTTAGCTACAGTCCAGTACTCGCCTAAGTTTAAAAAGTCCTACCGAGTGGTGAGCAACCCTCCCACTCGGGGGCTTAGCTGCAGTCCAGTACTCGCCTAAGTTTAAAAAATCCTGCCGAGTGGTGAGCAATCCTCCCACTCGGGGCTTAGCTGCAGTCTAGTACTCGCCTGAGTTTAAAAAATCCTGCCGAGTGGTGAGCAATCCTCCCACTCGAGGGCTCAGCTGCAGTCCAGTACTCGCCTAAGTTTGTAAAATCGTACCGAGTGGTGATCAACCCTCCCACTCGGGGGCTTAGCTGCAGTACAGTACTCGCCTAAGTTTAAACAATCCTGCCGAGTGGTGTGCAATCCTCCCACTCGGGGTTTTTGCTCCAGTACAGTACTCGCCTAAGTTTGTAAAATCCAACCGAGTGGTGAGCAACCCTCCCACTCAGGGGCTTAGTTGTAGTCCAGTACTCGCCTAAGTTTGTAAAATCGTACCGAGTGGTGAGCAACCCTCCCACTCGAGGGCTTAGCTGCAGTCCAGTACTCGCCTAAGTTTAAAAAATCCTGCCGAGTGGTGAGCAATCCTCCCACTCGGGGGCTTAGTTGTAGTCCAGTACTCACCTAAGTTTGTAAAATCCTACCGAGTGGTGAGCAACCCTCCCACTCGGGGGCTTAGCTGCAGTCCAGTACTCGCCTAAGTTTAAAAAATCATGCAGAGTGGTGAGCAATCCTCCCACTCGGGGGCTTAGCTGCAGTCCAGTACTCGCCTAAGTTTGTAAAATCCTACCGAGTGGTGAGCAACCCTCCCACTCGGGGGCTTAGCTACAGTACAGTACTCGCCTAAGTTTAAAAAATCCTGTCGAGTGGTGAGCAATCCTCCCACTTGGGGGCTTTGCTCCAGTCCTACCACTCGGGGGCTTAGCTACAGTCCAGTACTCGCCTAAGTTTAAAAAATCCTGTCGAGTGATGAGCAATTCTCCCACCCGGGGCTTAGCTGCAGTCCAGTACTCGCCTAAGTTTAAAAAATCCTGTCGAGTGATGAGCAATCCTCCCACTCGGGGGCTTAGCTGCAGTCCAGTACTCGCCTAAGTTTGTAAAATCCTACCAAGTGGTGAGCAACCCTCCCACTCGGGGTCTTAACTGCAGTCCAGTACTCGCCTAAGTTTAAAAAATCTTGCCGAGTGGTGAGCAATCCTCCCAGTCGGGGGCTTTGCTGCAGTCCAGTACTCGCCTAAGTTTGTAAAATCCTACCGAGTGGTGAGCAACCCTCCCACTCGGGCTTAGCTGTAGTACAGTACTTGCCTAAGTTTAAAATATCCTGCCGAGTGGTGAGCAATCCTCCCGCTTGGGGGTTTGCTGCAATCTAGTACTCGCCTAAGTTTAAAAAATCCTGCCGAGTGGTGAGCAATCCTCCCACTCGGGGGCTTAGCCGCAGTCCAGTACTCGCTTAAGTTTGTAAAATCGTACCGAGTGGTGAGCAACCCTCCCACTAGGGGGCTTAGCTGCAGTACAGTACTCGCCTGAGTTTAAAAAATCCTGCCGAGTGGTGTGCAATCCTCCCACTCGGGGGTTTTGCTCCAGTCCAGTACTCGCCTAACTTTGTAAAATCCAACCGAGTGGTGAGCAATCCTCCCACTCGGGGGCTTAGTTGTAGTCCAGTACTCGCCTAAGTTTGTAAAATCCTACCGAGTGGGGAGCAACCCTCCCACTCGGGGGCTTAGCTGCAGTCCAGTACTCGCCTAAGTTATTAAAATCCTACCGAGTGGTGAGCAACCCTCCCACTCGGGGGCTTAGCTGCAGTCCAGTACTCGACTAAGTTTAAAAAATCCTTCCGAGTGATGAGCAATCCTCCCACTCGGGGGCTTAGCTGCGGTCCAGTACTCGCCTAAGTTTGTAAAATCCTACCGAGTGGTGAGCAACCCTCCCACTCGGGGGCTTAGCTGCATTCCAGTACTCGCCTAAGTTTAAAAAATCCTATCGAGTGATGAGCAATCCTCCCACTCAGGGACTTAGCTGCAGTCCAGTACTCGCCTAAGTTTGTAAAATCATACCAAGTGGTGAGCAACCCTCCCACTCGGGTTCTTAACTGCAGTCCTGTACTCGACTAAGTTTAAAAAATCCTGCCAAGTGGTGAGCAATCCTCCCACTCGGGGGCTTACCTGCAGTCCAGTACTCGCCTAAGTTTGTAAAATCCAACCGAGTGGTGAGCAACCCTCCCACTCCGGGGCTTAGCTGCAGTACAGTACTCGCCTAAGTTTAAAAAATCCTGCCGAGTGGTGAGCAATCCTCCCACTCGGGGTTTTTGCTCCAGTCCAGTACTCCCCTAAGTTTGTAAAATCCAACCGAGTGGTGAGCAAACCTCCCACTCGGGGGCTTAGCTGCAGTCCAGTACTCGCCTAAGTTTAAAAAATCCTGCCGAGTGGTGAGCAATCCTCCCACTCGGGGGCTTAGGTGCAGTCCAGTACTCGCCTAAGTTTAAAAAATCCTGCCGAGTGGTGAGCAATCCTGCCACTCAGGGGCTTAGCTGCAGTCCAGTACTCGCCTAAGTTTAAAAAATCCTGTCGAGTGGTGAGCAACCCTCCCACTCGGGGGCTTAACTACAGTCCAGTACTCACCTAAGTTTAAAAAATCCTGCCGAGTGGTGAGCAATCCTCCCACTTGGGGGCTTAGCTGCAGTCCAGTACTCGCCTAAGTTTGTAAAATCCAACCGAGTGGTGAGCAACCCTCCCACTCGGGAGCTTAGCTATAGTCCAGTACTCGCCAAAGTTTAAAAAATCCTTCCGAGTGGTGAGCAATCCTCCCACTCGGGGGCTTAGCTGCAGTCCAGTACTCACCTAGCTTTGTAAAATCCTACCGAGTGGTGAGCAATCCTCCCACTCGGGAGCTTAGCTGCATTCCAGTACTCGACTAAGTTTAAAAAATCCTGCCAAGTGATGAGCAATCCTCCCACTCGGGGGCTTAGCTGCAGTCCAGTACTCGCCTAAGTTTGTAAAATCCTACCGAGTGGTGAGCAACCCTTCCACTTGGGGGCTTAGCTGCAGTCTAGTACTCGCCTAAGTTTAAAAAATCCTGCCAAGTGGTGAGCAACCCTCCCACTTGGGGGCTTAGCTGCAGTCCAGTACTCGCCTAAGTTTAAAAAATCCTATCGAGTGATGAGCAATCCTCCCACTCGGGGACTTAGCTGCAGTCCAGTACTCGCCTAAGTTTGTAAAATCGTACCAAGTGGTGAGCAACCCTCCCACTCGGGTTCTTAACTGCAGTCCAGTACTCACCTAAGTTTAAAAAATCCTGCCAAGTGGTGAGCAATCCTCCCACTCGGGGGCTTAGCTGCAGTCCAGTACTCGCCTAAGTTTGTAAAATCCTACCGAGTGGTGAGCAACCCTCCCACTAGGGGGGTTAGCTGCAGTACAGAACTCGCCTAAGTTTAAGAAATCCTACCGAGTGGTGAGCAATCCTCCCACTCGGGGTTTTTGCTCCAGTCCAGTACTCGCCTAAGTTTGTAAAATCCAACCGAGTGGTGAGCAACCCTCCCACTCGGGGGCTTAGTTACAGTCCTGTACTCGCCTAAGTTTGTAAAATCCAACCGAGTGGTGAGCAACCCTCCCACTCGGGGGCTTAGTTACAGTCCAGTACTCGCCTAAGTTTAAAAAATCCTGCCGAGTGGTGAGCAATCCTCCCACTCGGGGGCTTAGTTGTAGTCCAGTACTCACCTAAGTTTGTAAAATCCTACCGAGTGGTGAGCAACCCTCCCACTCGGGGGCTTAGCTGCAGTCCAGTACTCGCCTAAGTTTAAAAAATCATGCAGAGTGGTGAGCAATCCTCCCACTCGGGGGCTTAGCTGCAGTCCAGTACTCGCCTAAGTTTGTAAAATCCTACCGAGTGGTGAGCAACCCTCCCACTCGGGGGCTTAGCTACAGTACAGTACTCGCCTAAGTTTAAAAAATCCTGCCGAGTGGTGAGCAATCCTCCCACTTGGGGGCTTTGCTCCAGTCCTACCACTCGGGGGCTTAGCTACAGTCCAGTACTCGCCTAAGTTTAAAAAATCCTGTCGAGTGATGAGCAATTCTCCCACCCGGGGCTTAGCTGCAGTCCAGTACTCGCCTAAGTTTAAAAAATCCTATCGAGTGATGAGCAATCCTCCCACTCGGGGGCTTAGCTGCAGTCCAGTACTCGCCTAAGTTTGTAAAATCCTACCAAGTGGTGAGCAACACTCCCACTCGGGGTCTTAACTGCAGTCCAGTACTCGCCTAAGTTTAAAAAATCTTGCCGAGTGGTGAGCAATCCTCCCAGTCGGGGGCTTTGCTGCAGTCCAGTACTCGCCTAAGTTTGTAAAATCCTACCGAGTGGTGAGCAACCCTCACACTCGGGCTTAGCTGTAGTACAGTACTTGCCTAAGTTTAAAATATCCTGCCGAGTGGTGAGCAATCCTCCCGCTCGGGGGTTTGCTGCAATCTAGTACTCGCCTAAGTTTAAAAAATCCTGCCGAGTGGTGAGCAATCCTCCCACTCGGGGGCTTAGCCGCAGTCCAGTACTCGCTTAAGTTTGTAAAATCGTACCGAGTGGTGAGCAACCCTCCCACTCGGGGGCTTAGCTGCAGTACAGTACTCGCCTGAGTTTAAAAAATCCTGCCGAGTGGTGTGCAATCCTCCCACTCGGGGGTTTTGCTCCAGTCCAGTACTCGCCTAACTTTGTAAAATCCAACCGAGTGGTGAGCAATCCTCCCACTCGGGGGCTTAGTTGTAGTCCAGTACTCGCCTAAGTTTGTAAAATCCTACCGAGTGGGGAGCAACCCTCCCACTCGGGGGCTTAGCTGCAGTCCAGTACTCGCCTAAGTTATTAAAATCCTACCGAGTGGTGAGCAACCCTCCCACTCGGGGGCTTAGCTGCAGTCCAGTACTCGACTAAGTTTAAAAAATCCTTCCGAGTGATGAGCAATCCTCCCACTCGGGGGCTTAGCTGCGGTCCAGTACTCGCCTAAGTTTGTAAAATCCTACCGAGTGGTGAGCAACCCTCCCACTCGGGGGCTTAGCTGCATTCCAGTACTCGCCTAAGTTTAAAAAATCCTATCGAGTGATGAGCAATCCTCCCACTCAGGGACTTAGCTGCAGTCCAGTACTCGCCTAAGTTTGTAAAATCATACCAAGTGGTGAGCAACCCTCCCACTCGGGTTCTTAACTGCAGTCCTGTACTCGACTAAGTTTAAAAAATCCTGCCAAGTGGTGAGCAATCCTCCCACTCGGGGGCTTACCTGCAGTCCAGTACTCGCCTAAGTTTGTAAAATCCAACCGAGTGGTGAGCAACCCTCCCACTCTGGGGCTTAGCTGCAGTACAGTACTCGCCTAAGTTTAAAAAATCCTGCCGAGTGGTGAGCAATCCTCCCACTCGGGGTTTTTGCTCCAGTCCAGTACTCCCCTAAGTTTGTAAAATCCAACCGAGTGGTGAGCAAACCTCCCACTCGGGGGCTTAGCTGCAGTCCAGTACTCGCCTAAGTTTAAAAAATCCTGCCGAGTGGTGAGCAATCCTCCCACTCGGGGGCTTAGGTGCAGTCCAGTACTCGCCTAAGTTTAAAAAATCCTGCCGAGTGGTGAGCAATCCTGCCACTCAGGGGCTTAGCTGCAGTCCAGTACTCGCCTAAGTTTAAAAAATCCTGTCGAGTGGTGAGCAACCCTCCCACTCGGGGGCTTAACTACAGTCCAGTACTCACCTAAGTTTAAAAAATCCTGCCGAGTGGTGAGCAATCCTCCCACTCGGGGGCTTAGCTGCAGTCCAGTACTCGCCTAAGTTTGTAAAATCCAACCGAGTGGTGAGCAACCCTCCCACTCGGGAGCTTAGCTATAGTCCAGTACTCGCCAAAGTTTAAAAAATCCTTTCGAGTGGTGAGCAATCCTCCCACTCGGGGGCTTAGCTGCAGTCCAGTACTCACCTAGCTTTGTAAAATCCTACCGAGTGGTGAGCAATCCTCCCACTCGGGAGCTTAGCTGCATTCCAGTACTCGACTAAGTTTAAAAAATCCTGCCAAGTGATGAGCAATCCTCCCACTCAGGGGCTTAGCTGCAGTCCAGTACTCGCCTAAGTTTGTAAAATCCTACCGAGTGGTGAGCAACCCTTCCACTTGGGGGCTTAGCTGCAGTCCAGTACTCGCCTAAGTTTAAAAAATCCTGCCAAGTGGTGAGCAACCCTCCCACTTGGGGGCTTAGCTGCAGTCCAGTACTCGCCTAAGTTTAAAAAATCCTATCGAGTGATGAGCAATCCTCCCACTCGGGGACTTAGCTGCAGTCCAGTACTCGCCTAAGTTTGTAAAATCGTACCAAGTGGTGAGCAACCCTCCCACTCGGGTTCTTAACTGCAGTCCAGTACTCGCCTAAGTTTAAAAAATCCTGCCAAGTGGTGAGCAACCCTCCCACTCGGGGGCTTAGTTACAGTCCTGTACTCGCCTAAGTTTGTAAAATCCTACCGAGTGGTTAGCAACCCTACCACTCGGGGGCTTAGCTACAGTCCAGTACTCGCCTAAGTGTAAAAAATCCTGCCAAGTGGTGAGGAATCCTCCTACTCAGGGGATTATCTGCAGTCCAGTACTCGCCTAAGTTATTAAAATCCTACCGAGTGGTGAGCAACCCTCCCACTCGGGGGCTTAGCTGCAGTGCAGTAGTCGACTAAGTTTAAAAAATCCTGCCTAGTGATGAGCAATCCTCCCACTCGGGGGCTTAGCTGCAGTGCAGTACTCGCCTAAGTTTGTAAAATCCTACCGAGTGGTGAGCAACCCTCCCACTAGGGGGGTTAGCTGCAGTACAGAACTCGCCTAAGTTTAAGAAATCCTACCGAGTGGTGAGCAATCCTCCCACTCGGGGTTTTTGCTCCAGTCCAGTACTCGCCTAAGTTTGTAAAATCCAATCGAGTGGTGAGCAACCCTCCCACTCGGGGGCTTAGTTACAGTCCTGTACTCGCCTAAGTTTGTAAAATCCTACCGAGTGGTTAGCAACCCTACCACTCGGGGGCTTAGCTACAGTCCAGTACTCGCCTAAGTTTAAAAAATCCTGCCAAGTGGTGAGGAATCCTCCTACTCAGGGGATTATCTGCAGTCCAGTACTTGCCTAAGTTATTAAAATCCTACCGAGTGGTGAGCAACCCTCCCACTCGGGGGCTTAGCTGCAGTCCAGTAGTCGACTAAGTTTAAAAAATCCTGCCTAGTGATGAGCAATCCTCCCACTCGGGGGCTTAGCTGCAGTCCAGTACTCGCCTAAGTTTGTAAAATCCTACCGAGTAGTGAGCAACCCTCCCACTCGGGGGCTTAGCTGCATTCCAGTACTCGACTAAGTTTAAAAAATCCTGCCTAGTGATTAGCAATCCTCCCACTCGGGGGCTTAGCTGCAGTCCAGTACTCGCCTAAGTTTGTACAATCCTAGCGAGTGGTGAGCAACCCTCCCACTCGGGGGCTTAGCTGCAGTCCAGTACTCGCCTAAGTTTAAAAAATCCTGCCGAGTGGTGAGCAACCCTCCCACTCAGGGGCTTAGCTGAAGTCCAGTACTCGCCTAAGTTTAAAAAATCCTATCGAGTGATGAGCAATCCTCCCACTCGGGGACTTAGCTGCAGTCCAGTACTCGCCTATGTTTGTAAAATCGTACCAAGTGGTGAGCAACCCTCCCACTCAGGTTCTTAACTGCAGTCCAGTACTCGCCTAAGTTTAAAAAATCCTGCCAAGTGGTCAGCAATCCTCCCACTCGGGGGCTTAGCTGCAGTCCAGTACTCGCCTAAGTTTGTAAAATCCTACCGAGTGGTGAGCAACCCTCCCACTCGGGGGCTTAGCTGCAGTCCAGTACTCGCCTAAGTTTAAAAAATCCTGCCAAGTGGTGAGCAATCCTCCCACTCGGGGCTTAGCTGCAGTCTAGTACTCGCCTAAGTTTAAAAAATCCTACCGAGTGGTGAGCAATCCTCCCACTCGGGGGCTTAGCTGCAGTCCAGTACTCGCCTAAATTTGTAAAATCCTACCGAGTGGTGAGCAACCCTCCCACTCGGGGGCATAGCTGCAGTACAGTACTCGCCTAAGTTTAAAAAATCCTGCCGAGCGGTGAGCAATCCTCCCAATCGGGGGTTTTGCTCCAGTCCAGTACTCGCCTAAGTTTGTAAAATCCAACCGAGTGGTGAGCAACCCTCCCACTCGGGGGCTTAGCTATAGTCCAGTACTCGCCAAAGTTTAAAAAATCCTCCAGAGTGGTGAGCAATCCTCCCACTCGGGTGTTTTGCTCCAGTCCAGTACTCGCCTAAGTTTAAAAAATCCTGCCGAGTGGTGAGCAATCCTCCCACTCGGGGGCTTAGCTGCAGTCCAGTACTCACCTAGCTTTGTAAAATCCTACCGAGTGGTGAGCAATCCTCCCACTCGGGGGCTTAGCTGCATTCCAGTACTCAACTAAGTTTAAAAAATCCTGCCAAGTGATGAGCAATCCTCCCACTCGGGGGCTTAGCTGCAGTCCAGTACTCGCCTAAGTTTGTAAAATCCTACCGAGTGGTGAGCAACCCTCCCACTTGGGGGTTAGCTGCAGTCCAGTACTCGCCTAAGTTTGAAAAATCCTGCCAAGTGGTGAGCAACCCTCCCACTTGGGGGCTTAGGTGCAGTCCAGTACTCGCCTAAGTTTAAAAAATCCTATCGAGTAATGAGCAATCCTCCCACTCGGGGACTTAGCTGCAGTCCCGTACTCGCCTAAGTTTGTAAAATCGTACCAAGTGGTGAGCAACCCTCCCACTCGGGTTCTTAACTGCAGTCCAGTACTCGCCTAAGTTTAAAAAATCCTGCCAAGTGGTGAGCAATCCTCCCACTCGGGGGCTTAGCTGCAGTCCAGTACTCGCCTAAGTTTGTAAAATCCTACCGAGTGGTGAGCAACCCTCCCACGTGGGGGTTAGCTGCAGTCCAGTACTCGCCTAAGTTTAAAAAATCCTGCCAAGTGGTGAGCAACCCTCCCACTTGGGGGCTTAGGTGCAGTCCAGTACTCGCCTAAGTTTAAAAAATCCTATCGAGTGATGAGCAATCCTCCCACTCGGGGACTTAGCTGCAGTCCAGTACTCGCCTAAGTTTGTAAAATCGTACCTAGTGGTGAGCAACCCTCCCACTCGGGTTCTTAACTGCAGTCCAGTACTCGCCTAAGTTTAAAAAATCCTGCCAAGTGGTGAGCAATCCTCCCACTCGGGGGCTTAGCTGCAGTCCAGTACTCGCCTAGCTTTGTAAACTCCTACCGAGTGGTGAGCAATCCTCCCACTCGGGGGCTTAGCTGCATTCCAGTACTCGACTAAGTTTAAAAAATCCTGCCGAGTGATGAGCAATCCTCCCACTCGGGGGCTTAGCTGCAGTCCAGTACTCGCCTAAGTTTGTAAAATCCTACCGAGTGGTGAGCAACCCTCCCACTTGGGGGTTAGCTGCAGTCCAGTAAGTTTAAAAAATCCTGCCAAGTGGTGAGCAACCCTCCCACTTGGGGGCTTAGGTGCAGTCCAGTACTCGCCTAAGTTTAAAAAATCCTATCGAGTGATGAGCAATCCTCCCACTCGGGGACTTAGCTGCAGTCCAGTACTCGCCTAAGTTTGTAAAATCGTACCAAGTGGTGAGCAACCCTCCCACTCGGGGGCTTAACTGCAGTCCAGTACTCGCCTAAGTTTAAAAAATCCTGCCAAGTGGTGAGCAATCCTCCCACTCGGGGGCTTAGCTGCAGTCCAGTACTCGCCTAAGTTTGTAAAATCCTACCGAGTGGTGAGCAACCCTCCCACGTGGGGGTTAGCTGCAGTCCAGTGCTCGCCTAAGTTTAAAAAAGCCTGCCAAGTGGTGAGCAACCCTCCCACTTGGGGGCTTAGGTGCAGTCCAGTACTCACCTAAGTTTAAAAAATCCTATCGAGTGATGAGCAATCCTCCCACTCGGGGACTTAGCTGCAGTCCAGTACTCGCCTATGTTTGTAAAATCGTACCAAGTGGTGAGCAACCCTCCCACTCGGGTTCTTAACTGCAGTCCAGTACTCGCCTAAGTTTAAAAAATCCTGCCAAGTGGTGAGCAATCCTCCCATTCGGGGGCTTAGCTGCAGTGCAGTACTCGCCTAAGTTTGTAAAATCCTACCGAGTGTTGAGCAACCCTCCCACTCGGGGGCTTAGCTGCAGTCCAGTACTCGCCTAAGTTTAAAAAATCCTGCCGAGTGGTGAGCAATGCTCCCACTCGGGGCTTAGCTGCAGTCTAGTACTCGCCTAAGTTTAAAAAATCCTACCGAGTGGTGAGCAATCCTCCCACTCGGGGGCTTAGCTGCAGTCCAGTACACGCCTAAATTTGTAAAATCCTACCGAGTGGTGAGCAACCCTCCCACTCGGGGGCTTAGCTGCAGTACAGTACTCGCCTAAGTTTAAAAAATCCTGCCGAGCGGTGAGCAATCCTCCCAATCGGGGGTTTTGCTCCAGTCCAGTACTCGCCTAAGTTTGTAAAATCCAACCGAGTGGTGAGCAACCCTCCCACTCGGGGGCTTAGCTATAGTCCAGTACTCGCCAAAGTTTAAGAAATCCTCCAGAGTGGTGAGCAATCCTCCCACTCGGGTGTTTTGCTCCAGTCCAGTACTCGCCTAAGTTTAAAAAATCCTGCCGAGTGGTGAGCAATCCTCCCACTCGGGGGCTTAGCTGCAGTCCAGTACTCACCTAGCTTTGTAAAATCCTACCGAGTGGTGAGCAATCCTCCCACTCGGGGGCTTAGCTGCATTCCAGTACTCGACTAAGTTTAAAAAATCCTGCCAAGTGATGAGCAATCCTCCCACTTGGGGGCTTAGCTGCAGTCCAGTACTCGCCTAAGGTTGTAAAATCCTACCGAGTGGTGAGCAACCCTCCCACTTGGGGGTTAGCTGCAGTCCAGTACTCGCCTAAGTTTAAAAAATCCTGCCAAGTGGTGAGCAACCCTCCCACTTGGGGGCTTAGGTGCAGTCCAGTACTCGCCTAAGTTTAAAAAATCCTATCGAGTGTTGAGCAATCCTCCCACTCGGGGACTTAGCTGCAGTCCAGTACTCGCCTAAGTTTGTAAAATCGTACCAAGTGGTGAGCAACCCTCCCACTCGGGTTCTTAACTGCAGTCCAGTACTCGCCTAAGTTTAAAAAATCCTGCCAAGTGGTGAGCAATCCTCCCACTCGGGTGCTTAGCTGCAGTCCAGTACTCGCCTAAGTTTGTAAAATCCTACCGAGTGGTGAGCAACCCTCCCACGTGGGGGTTAGCTGCAGTCCAGTACTCGCCTAAGTTTAAAAAATCCTGCCAAGTGGTGAGCAACCCTCCCACTTGGGGGCTTAGGTGCAGTCCAGTACTCGCCTAAGTTTAAAAAATCCTATCGAGTGATGAGCAATCCTCCCACTCGGGGACTTAGCTGCAGTCCAGTACTCGCCTAAGTTTGTAAAATCGTACCAAGTGGTGAGCAACCCTCCCACTCGGGTTCTTAACTGCAGTCCAGTACTCGCCTAAGTTTAAAAAATCCTGCCAAGTGGTGAGCAATCCTCCCACTCGGGGGCTTAGCTGCAGTCCAGTACTCGCCTAGCTTTGTAAAATCCTACCGAGTGGTGAGCAATCCTCCCACTCGGGGGCTTAGCTGCATTCCAGTACTCGACTAAGTTTAAAAAATCCTGCCAAGTGGTGAGCAATCCTCCCACTCGGGGGCTTAGCTGCAGTCCAGTACTCGCCTAAGTTTGTAAAATCCTACCGAGTGGTGAGCAACCCTCCCACTTGGGGGTTAGCTGCAGTCCAGTAAGTTTAAAAAATCCTGCCAAGTGGTGAGCAACCCTCCCACTTGGGGGCTTAGGTGCAGTCCAGTACTCGCCTAAGTTTAAAAAATCCTATCGAGTGATGAGCAATCCTCCCACTCGGGGACTTAGCTGCAGTCCAGTACTCGCCTAAGTTTGTAAAATCGTACCAAGTGGTGAGCAACCCTCCCACTCGGGGGCTTAACTGCAGTCCAGTACTCGCCTAAGTTTAAAAAATCCTGCCAAGTGGTGAGCAATCCTCCCACTCGGGGGCTTAGCTGCAGTCCAGTACTCGCCTAAGTTTGTAAAATCCTACCGAGTGGTGAGCAACCCTCCCACGTGGGGGTTAGCTGCAGTCCAGTGCTCGCCTAAGTTTAAAAAAGCCTGCCAAGTGGTGAGCAACCCTCCCACTTGGGGGCTTAGGTGCAGTCCAGTACTCACCTAAGTTTAAAAAATCCTATCGAGTGATGAGCAATCCTCCCACTCGGGGACTTAGCTGCAGTCCAGTACTCGCCTATGTTTGTAAAATCGTACCAAGTGGTGAGCAACCCTCCCACTCGGGTTCTTAACTGCAGTCCAGTACTCGCCTAAGTTTAAAAAATCCTGCCAAGTGGTGAGCAATCCTCCCATTCGGGGGCTTAGCTGCAGTGCAGTACTCGCCTAAGTTTAAAAAATCCTGCCGAGTGGTGAGCAACCCTCCCACTCGGGGGCTTAGCTGCAGTCCAGTACTCGCCTAAGTTTAAAAAATCCTGCCGAGTGGTGAGCAATGCTCCCACTCGGGGCTTAGCTGCAGTCTAGTACTCGCCTAAGTTTAAAAAATCCTACCGAGTGGTGAGCAATCCTCCCACTCGGGGGCTTAGCTGCAGTCCAGTACACGCCTAAATTTGTAAAATCCTACCGAGTGGTGAGCAACCCTCCCACTCGGGGGCTTAGCTGCAGTACAGGACTCGCCTAAGTTTAAAAAATCCTGCCGAGCGGTGAGCAATCCTCCCAATCGGGGGTTTTGCTCCAGTCCAGTACTCGCCTAAGTTTGTAAAATCCAACCGAGTGGTGAGCAACCCTCCCACTCGGGGGCTTAGCTATAGTCCAGTACTCGCCAAAGTTTAAGAAATCCTCCAGAGTGGTGAGCAATCCTCCCACTCGGGTGTTTTGCTCCAGTCCAGTACTCGCCTAAGTTTAAAAAATCCTGCCGAGTGGTGAGCAATCCTCCCACTCGGGGGCTTAGCTGCAGTCCAGTACTCACCTAGCTTTGTAAAATCCTACCGAGTGGTGAGCAATCCTCCCACTCGGGGGCTTAGCTGCATTCCAGTACTCGACTAAGTTTAAAAAATCCTGCCAAGTGATGAGCAATCCTCCCACTCGGGGGCTTAGCTGCAGTCCAGTACTCGCCTAAGTTTGTAAAATCCTACCGAGTGGTGAGCAACCCTCCCACTTGGGGGTTAGCTGCAGTCCAGTAAGTTTAAAAAATCCTGCCAAGTGGTGAGCAACCCTCCCACTTGGGGGCTTAGGTGCAGTCCAGTACTCGCCTAAGTTTAAAAAATCCTATCGAGTGTTGAGCAATCCTCCCACTCGGGGACTTAGCTGTAGTCCAGTACTCGCCTAAGTTTGTAAAATCGTACCAAGTGGTGAGCAACCCTCCCACTCGGGTTCTTAACTGCAGTCCAGTACTCGCCTAAGTTTAAAAAATCCTGCCAAGTGGTGAGCAATCCTCCCACTCGGGTGCTTAGCTGCAGTCCAGTACTCGCCTAAGTTTGTAAAATCCTACCGAGTGGTGAGCAACCCTCCCACGTGGGGGTCAGCTGCAGTCCAGTACTCGCCTAAGTTTAAAAAATCCTGCCAAGTGGTGAGCAACCCTCCCACTTGGGGGCTTAGGTGCAGTCCAGTACTCGCCTAAGTTTAAAAAATCCTATCGAGTGATGAGCAATCCTCCCACTCGGGGACTTAGCTGCAGTCCAGTACTCGCCTAAGTTTGTAAAATCGTACCAAGTGGTGAGCAACCCTCCCACTCGGGTTCTTAACTGCAGTCCAGTACTCGCCTAAGTTTAAAAAATCCTGCCAAGTGGTGAGCAATCCTCCCACTCGGGGGCTTAGCTGCAGTCCAGTACTCGCCTAGCTTTGTAAAATCCTACCGAGTGGTGAGCAATCCTCCCACTCGGGGGCTTAGCTGCATTCCAGTACTCGACTAAGTTTAAAAAATCCTGCCAAGTGGTGAGCAATCCTCCCACTCGGGGGCTTAGCTGCAGTCCAGTACTCGCCTAAGTTTGTAAAATCCTACCGAGTGGTGAGCAACCCTCCCACTCGGGAGCTTAGCTGCAGTACAGTACTCGCCTAAGTTTGTAAAATCCTACCGAGTGGCGAGCAATCCTCCCACTCGGGGGCTTAGCTGCAGTCCAGTACTCGCCTAACTTTGTAAAATCCTACCGAGTGGTGAGCAACCCTCCGACTTGGGGGCTTAGGTGCAGTCCAGTAAGTTTAAAAAATCCTGCCAAGTGGTGAGCAACCCTCCCACTTGGGGGCTTAGGTGCAGTCCAGTACTCGCCTAAGTTTAAAAAATCCTATCGAGTGATGAGCAATCCTCCCACTCGGGGACTTAGCTGCAGTCCAGTACTCGCCTAAGTTTGTAAAATCGTACCAAGTGGTGAGCAACCCTCCCACTCGGGGGCTTAACTGCAGTCCAGTACTCGCCTAAGTTTAAAAAATCCTGCCAAGTGGTGAGCAATCCTCCCACTCGGGGGCTTAGCTGCAGTCCAGTACTCGCCTAAGTTTGTAAAATCCTACCGAGTGGTGAGCAACCCTCCCACGTGGGGGTTAGCTGCAGTCCAGTACTCGCCTAAGTTTAAAAAATCCTGCCAAGTGGTGAGCAACCCTCCCACTTGGGGGCTTAGGTGCAGTCCAGTACTCGCCTAAGTTTAAAAAATCCTATCGAGTGATGAGCAATCCTCCCACTCGGGGACTTAGCTGCAGTCCAGTACTCGCCTAAGTTTGTAAAATCGTACCAAGTGGTGAGCAACCCTCCCACTCGGGTTCTTAACTGCAGTCCAGTACTCGCCTAAGTTTAAAAAATCCTGCCAAGTGGTGAGCAATCCTCCCACTCGGGGGCTTAGCTGCAGTCCAGTACTCGCCTAAGTTTGTAAAATCCTACCGAGTGTTGAGCAACCCTCCCACTCGGGGGCTTAGCCGCAGTCCAGTACTCGCCTAAGTTTAAAAAATCCTGCCGAGTGGTGAGCAATCCTCCCACTCGGGGGCTTAGCTGCAGTCCAGTACTCACCTAGCTTTGTAAAATCCTACCGAGTGGTGAGCAATCCTCCCACTCGGGGGCTTAGCTGCATTCCAGTACTCGACTAAGTTTAAAAAATCCTGCCAAGTGATGAGCAATCCTCCCACTCGGGGGCTTAGCTGCAGTCCAGTACTCGCCTAAGTTTGTAAAATCCTACCGAGTGGTGAGCAACCCTCCCACTTGGGGGTTAGCGGCAGTCCAGTACTCGCCTAAGTTTAAAAAATCCTGCCAAGTGGTGAGCAACCCTCCCACTTGGGGGCTTAGGTGCAGTCCAGTACTCGCCTAAGTTTAAAAAATCCTATCGAGTGTTGAGCAATCCTCCCACTCGGGGACTTAGCTGCAGTCCAGTACTCGCCTAAGTTTGTAAAATCGTACCAAGTGGTGAGCAACCCTCCCACTCGGGTTGTTAACTGCAGTCCAGTACTCGCCTAAGTTTAAAAAATCCTGCCAAGTGGTGAGCAATCCTCCCACTCGGGGGCTTAGCTGCAGTCCAGTACTCGCCTAAGTTTGTAAAATCCTACCGAGTGGTGAGCAACCCTCCCACGTGGGGGTTAGCTGCAGTCCAGTACTCGCCTAAGTTTAAAAAATCCTGCCAAGTGGTGAGCAACCCTCCCACTTGGGGGCTTAGGTGCAGTCCAGTACTCGCCTAAGTTTAAAAAATCCTATCGAGTGATGAGCAATCCTCCCACTCGGGGACTTAGCTGCAGTCCAGTACTCGCCTAAGTTTGTAAAATCGTACCAAGTGGTGAGCAACCCTCCCACTCGGGTTCTTAACTGCAGTCCAGTACTCGCCTAAGTTTAAAAAATCCTGCCAAGTGGTAAGCAATCCTCCCACTCGGGGGCTTAGCTGCAGTCCAGTACTCGCCTAAGTTTGTAAAATCCTACCGAGTGTTGAGCAACCCTCCCACTCGGGGGCTTAGCCGCAGTCCAGTACTCGCCTAAGTTTAAAAAATCCTGCCGAGTGGTGAGCAATCCTCCCACTCGGGGGCTTAGCTGCAGTCCAGTACTCGCCTAAGTTTGTAAAATCCTACCGAGTGGTGAGCAACCCTCCCACTTGGGGGTTAGCTGCAGTCCAGTACTCGCCTAAGTTTAAAAAATCCTGCCAAGTGGTGAGCAACCCTCCCACTTGGGGGCTTAGGTGCAGTCCAGTACTCGCCTAAGTTTAAAAAATCCTATCGAGTGATGAGCAATCCTCCCACTCGGGGACTTAGCTGCAGTCCAGTACTCGCCTAAGTTTAAAAAATCCTGCCAAGTGGTGAGCAACCCTCCCACTCGGGGGCTTAGGTGCAGTCCAGTACTCGCCTAAGTTTAAAAAATCCTATCGAGTGTTGAGCAATCCTCCCACTCGGGGACTTAGCTGCAGTCCAGTACTCGCCTAAGTTTGTAAAATCATACCAAGTGGTGAGCAACCCTCCCACTCGGGTTCTTAACTGCAGTCCAGTACTCGCCTAAGTTTAAAAAATCCTGCCAAGTGGTGAGCAACCCTCCCACTTGGGGGCTTAGGTGCAGTCCAGTACTCGCCTAAGTTTAAAAAATCCTATCGAGTGATGAGCAATCCTCCCACTCGGGGACTTAGCTGCAGTCCAGTACTCGCCTAAGTTTGTAAAATCGTACCAAGTGGTGAGCAACCCTCCCACTCGGGTTCTTAACTGCAGTCCAGTACTCGCCTAAGTTTAAAAAATCCTATCGAGTGGTGAGCAATCCTCCCACTCGGGGGCTTAGCTGCAGACCAGTACTCGCCTAAGTTTGTAAAATCCTACCGAGTGTTGAGCAACCCTCCCACTCGGGGGCTTAGCCGCAGTCCAGTACTCGCCTAAGTTTAAAAAATCCTGCCGAGTGGTGAGCAATCCTCCCACTCGGGGGCTTAGCTGCAGTCCAGTACTCACCTAGCTTTGTAAAATCCTACCGAGTGGTGAGCAATCCTCCCACTCGGGGGCTTAGCTGCATTCCAGTACTCGACTAAGTTTAAAAAATCCTGCCAAGTGATGAGCAATCCTCCCACTCGGGGGCTTAGCTGCAGTCCAGTACTCGCCTAAGTTTGTAAAATCCTACCGAGTGGTGAGCAACCCTCCCACTTGGGGGTTAGCTGCAGTCCAGTACTCGCCTAAGTTTAAAAAATCGTGCCAAGTGGTGAGCAACCCTCCCACTTGGGGGCTTAGGTGCAGTCCAGTACTCGCCTAAGTTTAAAAAATCCTATCGAGTGTTGAGCAATCCTCCCACTCGGGGACTTAGCTGCAGTCCAGTACTCGCCTAAGTTTGTAAAATCATACCAAGTGGTGAGCAACCCTCCCACTCGGGTTCTTAACTGCAGTCCAGTACTCGCCTAAGTTTAAAAAATCCTGCCAAGTGGTGAGCAATCCTCCCACTCGGGGGCTTAGCTGCAGTCCAGTACTCGCCTAAGTTTGTAAAATCCTACCGAGTGGTGAGCAACCCTCCCACGTGGGGGTTAGCTGCAGTCCAGTACTCGCCTAAGTTTAAAAAATCCTGCCAAGTGGTGAGCAACCCTCCCACTTGGGGGCTTAGATGCAGTCCAGTACTCGCCTAAGTTTAAAAAATCCTATCGAGTGATGAGCAATCCTCCCACTCGGGGACTTAGCTGCAGTCCAGTACTCGCCTAAGTTTGTAAAATCGTACCAAGTGGTGAGCAACCCTCCCACTCGGGTTCTTAACTGCAGTCCAGTACTCGCCTAAGTTTAAAAAATCCTGCCAAGTGGTGAGCAATCCTCCCACTCGGGGGCTTAGCTGCAGTCCAGTACTCGCCTAAGTTTGTAAAATCCTACCGAGTGGTGAGCAACCCTCCCACGTGGGGGTTAGCTGCAGTCCAGTACTCGCCTAAGTTTAAAAAATCCTGCCAAGTGGTGAGCAACCCTCCCACTTGGGGGCTTAGGTGCAGTCCAGTACTCGCCTAAGTTTAAAAAATCCTATCGAGTGATGAGCAATCCTCCCACTCGGGGACTTAGCTGCAGTCCAGTACTCGCCTAAGTTTGTAAAATCGTACCAAGTGGTGAGCAACCCTCCCACTCGGGTTCTTAACTGCAGTCCAGTACTCGCCTAAGTTTAAAAAATCCTGCCAAGTGGTGAGCAATCCTCCCACTCGGGGGCTTAGCTGCAGTCCAGTACTCGCCTAAGTTTGTAAAATCCTACCGAGTGTTGAGCAACCCTCCCACTCGGGGGCTTAGCCGCAGTCCTGTACTCGCCTAAGTTTAAAAAATCCTGCCGAGTGGTGAGCAATCCTCCCACTCGGGGGCTTAGCTGCAGTCCAGTACTCGCCTAAGTTTGTAAAATCCTACCGAGTGGTGAGCAACCCTCCCACTTGGGGGTTAGCTGCAGTCCAGTACTCGCCTAAGTTTAAAAAATCCTGCCAAGTGGTGAGCAACCCTCCCACTTGGGGGCTTAGGTGTAGTCCAGTACTCGCCTAAGTTTAAAAAATCCTATCGAGTGATGAGCAATCCTCCCACTCGGGGACTTAGCTGCAGTCCAGTACTCGCCTAAGTTTAAAAAATCCTGCCAAGTGGTGAGCAACCCTCCCACTCGGGGGCTTAGGTGCAGTCCAGTACTCGCCTAAGTTTAAAAAATCCTATCGAGTGTTGAGCAATCCTCCCACTCGGGGACTTAGCTGCAGTCCAGTACTCGCCTAAGTTTGTAAAATCATACCAAGTGGTGAGCAACCCTCCCACTCGGGTTCTTAACTGCAGTCCAGTACTCGCCTAAGTTTAAAAAATCCTGCCAAGTGGTGAGCAACCCTCCCACTTGGGGGCTTAGGTGCAGTCCAGTACTCGCCTAAGTTTAAAAAATCCTATCGAGTGATGAGCAATCCTCCCACTCGGGGACTTAGCTGCAGTCCAGTACTCGCCTAAGTTTGTAAAATCGTACCAAGTGGTGAGCAACCCTCCCACTCGGGGGCTTAACTGCAGTCCAGTACTCGCCTAAGTTTAAAAAATCCTGCCAAGTGGTGAGCAATCCTCCCACTCGGGGGCTTAGCTGCAGTCCAGTACTCGCCTAAGTTTGTAAAATCCTACCGAGTGGTGAGCAACCCTCCCACGTGGGGGTTAGCTGCAGTCCAGTACTCGCCTAAGTTTAAAAAATCCTGCCAAGTGGTGAGCAACCCTCCCACTTGGGGGCTTAGGTGCAGTCCAGTACTCGCCTAAGTTTAAAAAATCCTATCGAGTGATGAGCAATCCTCCCACTCGGGGACTTAGCTGCAGTCCAGTACTCGCCTAAGTTTGTAAAATCGTACCAAGTGGTGAGCAACCCTCCCACTCGGGTTCTTAACTGCAGTCCAGTACTCGCCTAAGTTTAAAAAATCCTGCCAAGTGGTGAGCAATCCTCCCACTCGGGGGCTTAGCTGCAGTCCAGTACTCGCCTAAGTTTGTAAAATCCTACCGAGTGTTGAGCAACCCTCCCACTCGGGGGCTTAGCCGCAGTCCAGTACTCGCCTAAGTTTAAAAAATCCTGCCGAGTGGTGAGCAATCCTCCCACTCGGGGGCTTAGCTGCAGTCCAGTACTCACCTAGCTTTGTAAAATCCTACCGAGTGGTGAGCAATCCTCCCACTCGGGGGCTTAGCTGCATTCCAGTACTCGACTAAGTTTAAAAAATCCTGCCAAGTGATGAGCAATCCTCCCACTCGGGGGCTTAGCTGCAGTCCAGTACTCGCCTAAGTTTGTAAAATCCTACCGAGTGGTGAGCAACCCTCCCACTTGGGGGTTAGCGGCAGTCCAGTACTCGCCTAAGTTTAAAAAATCCTGCCAAGTGGTGAGCAACCCTCCCACTTGGGGGCTTAGGTGCAGTCCAGTACTCGCCTAAGTTTAAAAAATCCTATCGAGTGTTGAGCAATCCTCCCACTCGGGGACTTAGCTGCAGTCCAGTACTCGCCTAAGTTTGTAAAATCGTACCAAGTGGTGAGCAACCCTCCCACTCGGGTTGTTAACTGCAGTCCAGTACTCGCCTAAGTTTAAAAAATCCTGCCAAGTGGTGAGCAATCCTCCCACTCGGGGGCTTAGCTGCAGTCCAGTACTCGCCTAAGTTTGTAAAATCCTACCGAGTGGTGAGCAACCCTCCCACGTGGGGGTTAGCTGCAGTCCAGTACTCGCCTAAGTTTAAAAAATCCTGCCAAGTGGTGAGCAACCCTCCCACTTGGGGGCTTAGGTGCAGTCCAGTACTCGCCTAAGTTTAAAAAATCCTATCGAGTGATGAGCAATCCTCCCACTCGGGGACTTAGCTGCAGTCCAGTACTCGCCTAAGTTTGTAAAATCGTACCAAGTGGTGAGCAACCCTCCCACTCGGGTTCTTAACTGCAGTCCAGTACTCGCCTAAGTTTAAAAAATCCTGCCAAGTGGTAAGCAATCCTCCCACTCGGGGGCTTAGCTGCAGTCCAGTACTCGCCTAAGTTTGTAAAATCCTACCGAGTGTTGAGCAACCCTCCCACTCGGGGGCTTAGCCGCAGTCCAGTACTCGCCTAAGTTTAAAAAATCCTGCCGAGTGGTGAGCAATCCTCCCACTCGGGGGCTTAGCTGCAGTCCAGTACTCGCCTAAGTTTGTAAAATCCTACCGAGTGGTGAGCAACCCTCCCACTTGGGGGTTAGCTGCAGTCCAGTACTCGCCTAAGTTTAAAAAATCCTGCCAAGTGGTGAGCAACCCTCCCACTTGGGGGCTTAGGTGCAGTCCAGTACTCGCCTAAGTTTAAAAAATCCTATCGAGTGATGAGCAATCCTCCCACTCGGGGACTTAGCTGCAGTCCAGTACTCGCCTAAGTTTAAAAAATCCTGCCAAGTGGTGAGCAACCCTCCCACTCGGGGGCTTAGGTGCAGTCCAGTACTCGCCTAAGTTTAAAAAATCCTATCGAGTGTTGAGCAATCCTCCCACTCGGGGACTTAGCTGCAGTCCAGTACTCGCCTAAGTTTGTAAAATCATACCAAGTGGTGAGCAACCCTCCCACTCGGGTTCTTAACTGCAGTCCAGTACTCGCCTAAGTTTAAAAAATCCTGCCAAGTGGTGAGCAATCCTCCCACTCGGGGGCTTAGCTGCAGTCCAGTACTCGCCTAAGTTTGTAAAATCCTACCGAGTGGTGAGCAACCCTCCCACGTGGGGGTTAGCTGCAGTCCAGTACTCGCCTAAGTTTAAAAAATCCTGCCAAGTGGTGAGCAACCCTCCCACTTGGGGGCTTAGATGCAGTCCAGTACTCGCCTAAGTTTAAAAAATCCTATCGAGTGATGAGCAATCCTCCCACTCGGGGACTTAGCTGCAGTCCAGTACTCGCCTAAGTTTGTAAAATCGTACCAAGTGGTGAGCAACCCTCCCACTCGGGTTCTTAACTGCAGTCCAGTACTCGCCTAAGTTTAAAAAATCCTGCCAAGTGGTGAGCAATCCTCCCACTCGGGGGCTTAGCTGCAGTCCAGTACTCGCCTAAGTTTGTAAAATCCTACCGAGTGGTGAGCAACCCTCCCACGTGGGGGTTAGCTGCAGTCCAGTACTCGCCTAAGTTTAAAAAATCCTGCCAAGTGGTGAGCAACCCTCCCACTTGGGGGCTTAGGTGCAGTCCAGTACTCGCCTAAGTTTAAAAAATCCTATCGAGTGATGAGCAATCCTCCCACTCGGGGACTTAGCTGCAGTCCAGTACTCGCCTAAGTTTGTAAAATCGTACCAAGTGGTGAGCAACCCTCCCACTCGGGTTCTTAACTGCAGTCCAGTACTCGCCTAAGTTTAAAAAATCCTGCCAAGTGGTGAGCAATCCTCCCACTCGGGGGCTTAGCTGCAGTCCAGTACTCGCCTAAGTTTGTAAAATCCTACCGAGTGTTGAGCAACCCTCCCACTCGGGGGCTTAGCCGCAGTCCTGTACTCGCCTAAGTTTAAAAAATCCTGCCGAGTGGTGAGCAATCCTCCCACTCGGGGGCTTAGCTGCAGTCCAGTACTCGCCTAAGTTTGTAAAATCCTACCGAGTGGTGAGCAACCCTCCCACTTGGGGGTTAGCTGCAGTCCAGTACTCGCCTAAGTTTAAAAAATCCTGCCAAGTGGTGAGCAACCCTCCCACTTGGGGGCTTAGGTGTAGTCCAGTACTCGCCTAAGTTTAAAAAATCCTATCGAGTGATGAGCAATCCTCCCACTCGGGGACTTAGCTGCAGTCCAGTACTCGCCTAAGTTTAAAAAATCCTGCCAAGTGGTGAGCAACCCTCCCACTCGGGGGCTTAGGTGCAGTCCAGTACTCGCCTAAGTTTAAAAAATCCTATCGAGTGTTGAGCAATCCTCCCACTCGGGGACTTAGCTGCAGTCCAGTACTCGCCTAAGTTTGTAAAATCATACCAAGTGGTGAGCAACCCTCCCACTCGGGTTCTTAACTGCAGTCCAGTACTCGCCTAAGTTTAAAAAATCCTGCCAAGTGGTGAGCAACCCTCCCACTTGGGGGCTTAGGTGCAGTCCAGTACTCGCCTAAGTTTAAAAAATCCTATCGAGTGATGAGCAATCCTCCCACTCGGGGACTTAGCTGCAGTCCAGTACTCGCCTAAGTTTGTAAAATCGTACCAAGTGGTGAGCAACCCTCCCACTCGGGGGCTTAACTGCAGTCCAGTACTCGCCTAAGTTTAAAAAATCCTGCCAAGTGGTGAGCAATCCTCCCACTCGGGGGCTTAGCTGCAGTCCAGTACTCGCCTAAGTTTGTAAAATCCTACCGAGTGGTGAGCAACCCTCCCACGTGGGGGTTAGCTGCAGTCCAGTACTCGCCTAAGTTTAAAAAATCCTGCCAAGTGGTGAGCAACCCTCCCACTTGGGGGCTTAGGTGCAGTCCAGTACTCGCCTAAGTTTAAAAAATCCTATCGAGTGATGAGCAATCCTCCCACTCGGGGACTTAGCTGCAGTCCAGTACTCGCCTAAGTTTGTAAAATCGTACCAAGTGGTGAGCAACCCTCCCACTCGGGTTCTTAACTGCAGTCCAGTACTCGCCTAAGTTTAAAAAATCCTGCCAAGTGGTGAGCAATCCTCCCACTCGGGGGCTTAGCTGCAGTCCAGTACTCGCCTAAGTTTGTAAAATCCTACCGAGTGTTGAGCAACCCTCCCACTCGGGGGCTTAGCCGCAGTCCAGTACTCGCCTAAGTTTAAAAAATCCTGCCGAGTGGTGAGCAATCCTCCCACTCGGGGGCTTAGCTGCAGTCCAGTACTCACCTAGCTTTGTAAAATCCTACCGAGTGGTGAGCAATCCTCCCACTCGGGGGCTTAGCTGCATTCCAGTACTCGACTAAGTTTAAAAAATCCTGCCAAGTGATGAGCAATCCTCCCACTCGGGGGCTTAGCTGCAGTCCAGTACTCGCCTAAGTTTGTAAAATCCTACCGAGTGGTGAGCAACCCTCCCACTTGGGGGTTAGCGGCAGTCCAGTACTCGCCTAAGTTTAAAAAATCCTGCCAAGTGGTGAGCAACCCTCCCACTTGGGGGCTTAGGTGCAGTCCAGTACTCGCCTAAGTTTAAAAAATCCTATCGAGTGTTGAGCAATCCTCCCACTCGGGGACTTAGCTGCAGTCCAGTACTCGCCTAAGTTTGTAAAATCGTACCAAGTGGTGAGCAACCCTCCCACTCGGGTTGTTAACTGCAGTCCAGTACTCGCCTAAGTTTAAAAAATCCTGCCAAGTGGTGAGCAATCCTCCCACTCGGGGGCTTAGCTGCAGTCCAGTACTCGCCTAAGTTTGTAAAATCCTACCGAGTGGTGAGCAACCCTCCCACGTGGGGGTTAGCTGCAGTCCAGTACTCGCCTAAGTTTAAAAAATCCTGCCAAGTGGTGAGCAACCCTCCCACTTGGGGGCTTAGGTGCAGTCCAGTACTCGCCTAAGTTTAAAAAATCCTATCGAGTGATGAGCAATCCTCCCACTCGGGGACTTAGCTGCAGTCCAGTACTCGCCTAAGTTTGTAAAATCGTACCAAGTGGTGAGCAACCCTCCCACTCGGGTTCTTAACTGCAGTCCAGTACTCGCCTAAGTTTAAAAAATCCTGCCAAGTGGTAAGCAATCCTCCCACTCGGGGGCTTAGCTGCAGTCCAGTACTCGCCTAAGTTTGTAAAATCCTACCGAGTGTTGAGCAACCCTCCCACTCGGGGGCTTAGCCGCAGTCCAGTACTCGCCTAAGTTTAAAAAATCCTGCCGAGTGGTGAGCAATCCTCCCACTCGGGGGCTTAGCTGCAGTCCAGTACTCGCCTAAGTTTGTAAAATCCTACCGAGTGGTGAGCAACCCTCCCACTTGGGGGTTAGCTGCAGTCCAGTACTCGCCTAAGTTTAAAAAATCCTGCCAAGTGGTGAGCAACCCTCCCACTTGGGGGCTTAGGTGCAGTCCAGTACTCGCCTAAGTTTAAAAAATCCTATCGAGTGATGAGCAATCCTCCCACTCGGGGACTTAGCTGCAGTCCAGTACTCGCCTAAGTTTAAAAAATCCTGCCAAGTGGTGAGCAACCCTCCCACTCGGGGGCTTAGGTGCAGTCCAGTACTCGCCTAAGTTTAAAAAATCCTATCGAGTGTTGAGCAATCCTCCCACTCGGGGACTTAGCTGCAGTCCAGTACTCGCCTAAGTTTGTAAAATCATACCAAGTGGTGAGCAACCCTCCCACTCGGGTTCTTAACTGCAGTCCAGTACTCGCCTAAGTTTAAAAAATCCTGCCAAGTGGTGAGCAACCCTCCCACTTGGGGGCTTAGGTGCAGTCCAGTACTCGCCTAAGTTTAAAAAATCCTATCGAGTGATGAGCAATCCTCCCACTCGGGGACTTAGCTGCAGTCCAGTACTCGCCTAAGTTTGTAAAATCGTACCAAGTGGTGAGCAACCCTCCCACTCGGGTTCTTAACTGCAGTCCAGTACTCGCCTAAGTTTAAAAAATCCTATCGAGTGGTGAGCAATCCTCCCACTCGGGGGCTTAGCTGCAGTCCAGTACTCACCTAAGTTTGTAAAATCCTACCGAGTGTTGAGCAACCCTCCCACTCGGGGGCTTAGCCGCAGTCCAGTACTCGCCTAAGTTTAAAAAATCCTGCCGAGTGGTGAGCAATCCTCCCACTCGGGGGCTTAGCTGCAGTCCAGTACTCACCTAGCTTTGTAAAATCCTACCGAGTGGTGAGCAATCCTCCCACTCGGGGGCTTAGCTGCATTCCAGTACTCGACTAAGTTTAAAAAATCCTGCCAAGTGATGAGCAATCCTCCCACTCGGGGGCTTAGCTGCAGTCCAGTACTCGCCTAAGTTTGTAAAATCCTACCGAGTGGTGAGCAACCCTCCCACTTGGGGGTTAGCTGCAGTCCAGTACTCGCCTAAGTTTAAAAAATCCTGCCAAGTGGTGAGCAACCCTCCCACTTGGGGGCTTAGGTGCAGTCCAGTACTCGCCTAAGTTTAAAAAATCCTATCGAGTGTTGAGCAATCCTCCCACTCGGGGACTTAGCTGCAGTCCAGTACTCGCCTAAGTTTGTAAAATCATACCAAGTGGTGAGCAACCCTCCCACTCGGGTTCTTAACTGCAGTCCAGTACTCGCCTAAGTTTAAAAAATCCTGCCAAGTGGTGAGCAATCCTCCCACTCGGGGGCTTAGCTGCAGTCCAGTACTCGCCTAAGTTTGTAAAATCCTACCGAGTGGTGAGCAACCCTCCCACGTGGGGGTTAGCTGCAGTCCAGTACTCGCCTAAGTTTAAAAAATCCTGCCAAGTGGTGAGCAACCCTCCCACTTGGGGGCTTAGGTGCAGTCCAGTACTCGCCTAAGTTTAAAAAATCCTATCGAGTGATGAGCAATCCTCCCACTCGGGGACTTAGCTGCAGTCCAGTACTCGCCTAAGTTTGTAAAATCGTACCAAGTGGTGAGCAACCCTCCCACTCGGGTTCTTAACTGCAGTCCAGTACTCGCCTAAGTTTAAAAAATCCTGCCAAGTGGTGAGCAATCCTCCCACTCGGGGGCTTAGCTGCAGTCCAGTACTCGCCTAAGTTTGTAAAATCCTACCGAGTGGTGAGCAACCCTCCCACGTGGGGGTTAGCTGCAGTCCAGTACTCGCCTAAGTTTAAAAAATCCTGCCAAGTGGTGAGCAACCCTCCCACTTGGGGGCTTAGGTGCAGTCCAGTACTCGCCTAAGTTTAAAAAATCCTATCGAGTGATGAGCAATCCTCCCACTCGGGGACTTAGCTGCAGTCCAGTACTCGCCTAAGTTTGTAAAATCGTACCAAGTGGTGAGCAACCCTCCCACTCGGGTTCTTAACTGCAGTCCAGTACTCGCCTAAGTTTAAAAAATCCTGCCAAGTGGTGAGCAATCCTCCCACTCGGGGGCTTAGCTGCAGTCCAGTACTCGCCTAAGTTTGTAAAATCCTACCGAGTGTTGAGCAACCCTCCCACTCGGGGGCTTAGCCGCAGTCCTGTACTCGCCTAAGTTTAAAAAATCCTGCCGAGTGGTGAGCAATCCTCCCACTCGGGGGCTTAGCTGCAGTCCAGTACTCGCCTAAGTTTGTAAAATCCTACCGAGTGGTGAGCAACCCTCCCACTTGGGGGTTAGCTGCAGTCCAGTACTCGCCTAAGTTTAAAAAATCCTGCCAAGTGGTGAGCAACCCTCCCACTTGGGGGCTTAGGTGTAGTCCAGTACTCGCCTAAGTTTAAAAAATCCTATCGAGTGATGAGCAATCCTCCCACTCGGGGACTTAGCTGCAGTCCAGTACTCGCCTAAGTTTAAAAAATCCTGCCAAGTGGTGAGCAACCCTCCCACTCGGGGGCTTAGGTGCAGTCCAGTACTCGCCTAAGTTTAAAAAATCCTATCGAGTGTTGAGCAATCCTCCCACTCGGGGACTTAGCTGCAGTCCAGTACTCGCCTAAGTTTGTAAAATCATACCAAGTGGTGAGCAACCCTCCCACTCGGGTTCTTAACTGCAGTCCAGTACTCGCCTAAGTTTAAAAAATCCTGCCAAGTGGTGAGCAACCCTCCCACTTGGGGGCTTAGGTGCAGTCCAGTACTCGCCTAAGTTTAAAAAATCCTATCGAGTGATGAGCAATCCTCCCACTCGGGGACTTAGCTGCAGTCCAGTACTCGCCTAAGTTTGTAAAATCGTACCAAGTGGTGAGCAACCCTCCCACTCGGGTTCTTAACTGCAGTCCAGTACTCGCCTAAGTTTAAAAAATCCTATCGAGTGGTGAGCAATCCTCCCACTCGGGGGCTTAGCTGCAGTCCAGTACTCGCCTAAGTTTGTAAAATCCTACCGAGTGTTGAGCAACCCTCCCACTCGGGGGCTTAGCCGCAGTCCAGTACTCGCCTAAGTTTAAAAAATCCTGCCGAGTGGTGAGCAATCCTCCCACTCGGGGGCTTAGCTGCAGTCCAGTACTCACCTAGCTTTGTAAAATCCTACCGAGTGGTGAGCAATCCTCCCACTCGGGGGCTTAGCTGCATTCCAGTACTCGACTAAGTTTAAAAAATCCTGCCAAGTGATGAGCAATCCTCCCACTCGGGGGCTTAGCTGCAGTCCAGTACTCGCCTAAGTTTGTAAAATCCTACCGAGTGGTGAGCAACCCTCCCACTTGGGGGTTAGCTGCAGTCCAGTACTCGCCTAAGTTTAAAAAATCCTGCCAAGTGGTGAGCAACCCTCCCACTTGGGGGCTTAGGTGCAGTCCAGTACTCGCCTAAGTTTAAAAAATCCTATCGAGTGTTGAGCAATCCTCCCACTCGGGGACTTAGCTGCAGTCCAGTACTCGCCTAAGTTTGTAAAATCATACCAAGTGGTGAGCAACCCTCCCACTCGGGTTCTTAACTGCAGTCCAGTACTCGCCTAAGTTTAAAAAATCCTGCCAAGTGGTGAGCAATCCTCCCACTCGGGGGCTTAGCTGCAGTCCAGTACTCGCCTAAGTTTGTAAAATCCTACCGAGTGGTGAGCAACCCTCCCACGTGGGGGTTAGCTGCAGTCCAGTACTCGCCTAAGTTTAAAAAATCCTGCCAAGTGGTGAGCAACCCTCCCACTTGGGGGCTTAGGTGCAGTCCAGTACTCGCCTAAGTTTAAAAAATCCTATCGAGTGATGAGCAATCCTCCCACTCGGGGACTTAGCTGCAGTCCAGTACTCGCCTAAGTTTGTAAAATCGTACCAAGTGGTGAGCAACCCTCCCACTCGGGTTCTTAACTGCAGTCCAGTACTCGCCTAAGTTTAAAAAATCCTGCCAAGTGGTGAGCAATCCTCCCACTCGGGGGCTTAGCTGCAGTCCAGTACTCGCCTAGCTTTGTAAAATCCTACCGAGTGGTGAGCAATCCTCCCACTCGGGGGCTTAGCTGCATTCCAGTACTCGACTAAGTTTAAAAAATCCTGCCAAGTGGTGAGCAATCCTCCCACTCGGGGGCTTAGCTGCAGTCCAGTACTCGCCTAAGTTTGTAAAATCCTACCGAGTGGTGAGCAACCCTCCCACTTGGGGGTTAGCTGCAGTCCAGTACTCGCCTAAGTTTAAAAAATCCTGCCAAGTGGTGAGCAACCCTCCCACTTGGGGGCTTAGGTGCAGTCCAGTACTCGCCTAAGTTTAAAAAATCCTATCGAGTGATGAGCAATCCTCCCACTCGGGGACTTAGCTGCAGTCCAGTACTCGCCTAAGTTTGTAAAATCGTACCAAGTGGTGAGCAACCCTCCCACTCGGGGGCTTAAGTGCAGTCCAGTACTCGCCTAAGTTTAAAAAATCCTGCCAAGTGGTGAGCAATCCTCCCACTCGGGGGCTTAGCTGCAGTCCAGTACTCGCCTAAGTTTGTAAAATCCTACCGAGTGGTGAGCAACCCTCCCACGTGGGGGTTAGCTGCAGTCCAGTACTCGCCTAAGTTTAAAAAATCCTGCCAAGTGGTGAGCAACCCTCCCACTTGTGGGCTTAGGTGCAGTCCAGTACTCGCCTAAGTTTAAAAAATCCTATCGAGTGATGAGCAATCCTCCCACTCGGGGACTTAGCTGCAGTCCAGTACTCGCCTAAGTTTGTAAAATCGTACCAAGTGGTGAGCAACCCTCCCACTCGGGTTCTTAACTGCAGTCCAGTACTCGCCTAAGTTTAAAAAATCCTGCCAAGTGGTGAGCAATCCTCCCACTCGGGGGCTTAGCTGCAGTCCAGTACTCGCCTAGCTTTGTAAAATCCTACCGAGTGTTGAGCAATCCTCCCACTCGGGGGCTTAGCTGCATTCCAGTACTCGACTAAGTTTAAAAAATCCTGCCAAGTGGTGAGCAATCCTCCCACTCGGGGGCTTAGCTGCAGTCCAGTACTCGCCTAAGTTTGTAAAATCCTACCGAGTGGTGAGCAACCCTCCCACTTGGGGGTTAGCTGCAGTCCAGTACTCGCCTAAGTTTAAAAAATCCTGCCAAGTGGTGAGCAACCCTCCCACTTGGGGGCTTAGGTGCAGTCCAGTACTCGCCTAAGTTTAAAAAATCCTATCGAGTGATGAGCAATCCTCCCACTCGGGGACTTAGCTGCAGTCCAGTACTCGCCTAAGTTTGTAAAATCGAACCAAGTGGTGAGCAACCCTCCCACTCGGGGGCTTAGGTGCAGTCCAGTACTCGCCTAAGTTTAAAAAATCCTGCCAAGTGGTGAGCAATCCTCCCACTCGGGGGCTTAGCTGCAGTCCAGTACTCGCCTAAGTTTGTAAAATCCTACCGAGTGGTGAGCAACCCTCCCACGTGGGGGTTAGCTGCAGTCCAGTACTCGCCTAAGTTTAAAAAATCCTGCCAAGTGGTGAGCAACCCTCCCACTTGGGGGCTTAGGTGCAGTCCAGTACTCGCCTAAGTTTAAAAAATCCTATCGAGTGATGAGCAATCCTCCCACTCGGGGACTTAGCTGCAGTCCAGTACTCGCCTAAGTTTGTAAAATCGTACCAAGTGGTGAGCAACCCTCCCACTCGGGTTCTTAACTGCAGTCCAGTACTCGCCTAAGTTTAAAAAATCCTGCCAAGTGGTGAGCAATCCTCCCACTCGGGGGCTTAGCTGCAGTCCAGTACTCGCCTAGCTTTCTAAAATCCTACCGAGTGGTGAGCAATCCTCCCACTCGGGGGCTTAGCCGCAGTCCAGTACTCGCCTAAGTTTAAAAAATCCTGCCGAGTGGTGAGCAATCCTCCCACTCGGGGGCTTAGCTGCAGTCCAGTACTCACCTAGCTTTGTAAAATCCTACCGAGTGGTGAGCAATCCTCCCACTCGGGGGCTTAGCTGCATTCCAGTACTCGACTAAGTTTAAAAAATCCTGCCAAGTGATGAGCAATCCTCCCACTCGGGGGCTTAGCTGCAGTCCAGTACTCGCCTAAGTTTGTAAAATCCTACCGAGTGGTGAGCAACCCTCCCACTTGGGGGTTAGCTGCAGTCCAGTACTCGCCTAAGTTTAAAAAATCCTGCCAAGTGGTGAGCAACCCTCCCACTTGGGGGCTTAGGTGCAGTCCAGTACTCTCCTAAGTTTAAAAAATCCTATCGAGTGATGAGCAATCCTCCCACTCGGGGACTTAGCTGCAGTCCAGTACTCGCCTAAGTTTGTAAAATCGTACCAAGTGGTGAGCAACCCTCCCACTCGGGTTCTTAACTGCAGTCCAGTACTCGCCTAAGTTTAAAAAATCCTGCCAAGTGGTGAGCAATCCTCCCACTCGGGGGCTTAGCTGCAGTCCAGTACTCGCCTAGCTTTGTAAAATCCTACCGAGTGGTGAGCAATCCTCCCACTCGGGGGCTTAGCTGCATTCCAGTACTCGACTAAGTTTAAAAAATCCTGCCAAGTGGTGAGCAATCCTCCCACTCGGGGGCTTAGCTGCAGTCCAGTACTCGCCTAAGTTTGTAAAATCCTACCGAGTGTTGAGCAACCCTCCCACTCGGGGGCTTAGCCGCAGTCCAGTACTCGCCTAAGTTTAAAAAATCCTGCCGAGTGGTGAGCAATCCTCCCACTCGGGGGCTTAGCTGCAGTCCAGTACTCACCTAGCTTTGTAAAATCCTACCGAGTGGTGAGCAATCCTCCCACTCGGGGGCTTAGCTGCATTCCAGTACTCGACTAAGTTTAAAAAATCCTGCCAAGTGATGAGCAATCCTCCCACTCGGGGGCTTAGCTGCAGTCCAGTACTCGCCTAAGTTTGTAAAATCCTACCGAGTGGTGAGCAACCCTCCCACTTGGGGGTTAGCTGCAGTCCAGTACTCGCCTAAGTTTAAAAAATCCTGCCAAGTGGTGAGCAACCCTCCCACTTGGGGGCTTAGGTGCAGTCCAGTACTCGCCTAAGTTTAAAAAATCCTATCGAGTGTTGAGCAATCCTCCCACTCGGGGACTTAGCTGCAGTCCAGTACTCGCCTAAGTTTGTAAAATCGTACCAAGTGGTGAGCAACCCTCCCACTCGGGTTCTTAACTGCAGTCCAGTACTCGCCTAAGTTTAAAAAATCCTGCCAAGTGGTGAGCAATCCTCCCACTCGGGGGCTTAGCTGCAGTCCAGTACTCGCCTAAGTTTGTAAAATCCTACCGAGTGGTGAGCAACCCTCCCACGTGGGGGTTAGCTGCAGTCCAGTACTCGCCTAAGTTTAAAAAATCGTGCCAAGTGGTGAGCAACCCTCCCACTTGGGGGCTTAGGTGCAGTCCAGTACTCGCCTAAGTTTAAAAAATCCTATCGAGTGATGAGCAATCCTCCCACTCGGGGACTTAGCTGCAGTCCAGTACTCGCCTAAGTTTGTAAAATCGTACCAAGTGGTGAGCAACCCTCCCACTCGGGTTCTTAACTGAAGTCCAGTACTTGCCTAAGTTTAAAAAATCCTGCCAAGTGGTGAGCAATCCTCCCACTCGGGGGCTTAGCTGCAGTCCAGTACTCGCCTAGCTTTGTAAAATCCTACCGAGTGGTGAGCAATCCTCCCACTCGGGGGCTTAGCTGCATTCCAGTACTCGACTAAGTTTAAAAAATCCTGCCAAGTGGTGAGCAATCCTCCCACTCGGGGGCTTAGCTGCAGTCCAGTACTCGCCTAAGTTTGTAAAATCCTACCGAGTGGTGAGCAACCCTCCCACTTGGGGGTTAGCTGCAGTCCAGTACTCGCCTAAGTTTAAAAAATCCTGCCAAGTGGTGAGCAACCCTCCCACTTGGGGGCTTAGGTGCAGTCCAGTACTCGCCTAAGTTTAAAAAATCCTATCGAGTGATGAGCAATCCTCCCACTCGGGGACTTAGCTGCAGTCCAGTACTCGCCTAAGTTTGTAAAATCGTACCAAGTGGTGAGCAACCCTCCCACTCGGGGGCTTAACTGCAGTCCAGTACTCGCCTAAGTTTAAAAAATCCTGCCAAGTGGTGAGCAATCCTCCCACTCGGGGGCTTAGCTGCAGTCCAGTACTCGCCTAAGTTTGTAAAATCCTACCGAGTGGTGAGCAACCCTGCCACGTGGGGGTTAGCTGCAGTCCAGTACTCGCCTAAGTTTAAAAAATCCTGCCAAGTTGTGAGCAACCCTCCCACTTGGGGGCTTAGGTGCAGTCTAGTACTCGCCTAAGTTTAAAAAATCCTATCGAGTGATGAGCAATCCTCCCACTCGGGGACTTAGCTGCAGTCCAGTACTCGCCTAAGTTTGTAAAATCGTACCAAGTGGTGAGCAACCCTCCCACTCGGGTTCTTAACTGCAGTCCAGTACTCGCCTAAGTTTAAAAAATCCTGCCAAGTGGTGAGCAATCCTCCCACTCGGGGGCTTAGCTGCAGTCCAGTACTCGCCTAAGTTTGTAAAATCCTACCGAGTGTTGAGCAACCCTCCCACTCGGGGGCTTAGCCGCAGTCCAGTACTCGCCTAAGTTTAAAAAATCCTGCCAAGTGGTGAGCAATCCTCCCACTCGGGGCTTAGCTGCAGTCTAGTACTCGCCTAAGTTTAAAAAATCCTACCGAGTGGTGAGCAATCCTCCCACTCGGGGGCTTAGCTGCAGTCCAGTACTCGCCTAAGTTTGTAAAATCCTACCGAGTGGTGAGCAACCCTCCCACTCGGGGGCTTAGCTGCATTCCAGTACTCGACTATGTTTAAAAAATCCTGCCGAGTGATGAGCAATCCTCCCACTCGGGGGCTTAGCTGCAGTCCAGTACTCGCCTAAGTTTGTAAAATCCAACCGAGTGGTGAGCAACCCTCCCACTCGGGGGCTTAGCTATAGTCCAGTACTCGCCAAAGTTTAAAAAATCCTCGAGAGTGGTGAGCAATCCTCCCACTCGGGTGCTTTGCTCCAGTCCAGTACTCGCCTAAGTTTAAAAAATCCTACCGAGTGGTGAGCAATCCTCCCACTCGGGGGCTTAGCTGCAGTCCAGTACTCACCTAGCTTTCTAAAATCCTACCGAGTGGTGAGCAATCCTCTCACTCGGGGGCTTAGCTGCATTCCAGTACTCGACTAAGTTTAAAAAATCCTGCCAAGTGATGAGCAATCCTCCCACTCGGGGGCTTAGCTGCAGTCCAGTACTCGCCTAAGTTTGTAAAATCCTACCGAGTGGTGAGCAACCCTCCCACTTGGGGGTTAGCTGCAGTCCAGTACTCGCCTAAGTTTAAAAAATCCTGCCAAGTGGTGAGCAACCCTCCCACTTGGGGGCTTAGCTGCAGTCCAGTACTCGCCTTAGTTTAAAAAATCCTATCGAGTGATGAGCAATCCTCCCACTCGGGGACTTAGCTGCAGTCCAGTACTCGCCTAAGTTTGTAAAATCGTACCAAGTGGTGAGCAACCCTCCCACTCGGGTTCTTAACTGCAGTCCAGTACTCGCCTAAGTTTAAAAAATCCTGCCAAGTGGTGAGCAATCCTCCCACTCGGGGGCTTAGCTGCAGTCCAGTACTCGCCTAAGTTTGTAAAATCCTACCGAGTGTTGAGCAACCCTCCCACTCGGGGGCTTAGCCGCAGTCCAGTACTCGCCTAAGTTTAAAAAATCCTGCCAAGTGGTGAGCAATCCTCCCACTCGGGGCTTAGCTGCAGTCTAGTACTCGCCTAAGTTTAAAAAATCCTACCGAGTGGTGAGCAATCCTCCCACTCGGGGGCTTAGCTGCAGTCCAGTACTCGCCTAAGTTTGTAAAATCCTACCGAGTGGTGAGCAACCCTCCCACTCGGGGGCTTAGCTGCATTCCAGTACTCGACTATGTTTAAAAAATCCTGCCGAGTGATGAGCAATCCTCCCACTCGGGGGCTTAGCTGCAGTCCAGTACTCGCCTAAGTTTGTAAAATCCAACCGAGTGGTGAGCAACCCTCCCACTCGGGGGCTTAGCTATAGTCCAGTACTCGCCAAAGTTTAAAAAATCCTCGAGAGTGGTGAGCAATCCTCCCACTCGGGTGCTTTGCTCCAGTCCAGTACTCGCCTAAGTTTAAAAAATCCTACCGAGTGGTGAGCAATCCTCCCACTCGGGGGCTTAGCTGCAGTCCAGTACTCACCTAGCTTTCTAAAATCCTACCGAGTGGTGAGCAATCCTCTCACTCGGGGGCTTAGCTGCATTCCAGTACTCGACTAAGTTTAAAAAATCCTGCCAAGTGATGAGCAATCCTCCCACTCGGGGGCTTAGCTGCAGTCCAGTACTCGCCTAAGTTTGTAAAATCCTACCGAGTGGTGAGCAACCCTCCCACTTGGGGGTTAGCTGCAGTCCAGTACTCGCCTAAGTTTAAAAAATCCTGCCAAGTGGTGAGCAACCCTCCCACTTGGGGGCTTAGCTGCAGTCCAGTACTCGCCTTAGTTTAAAAAATCCTATCGAGTGATGAGCAATCCTCCCACTCGGGGACTTAGCTGCAGTCCAGTACTCGCCTAAGTTTGTAAAATCGTACCAAGTGGTGAGCAACCCTCCCACTCGGGTTCTTAACTGCAGTCCAGTACTCGCCTAAGTTTAAAAAATCCTGCCGAGTGGTGAGCAATCCTCCCACTCGGGGGCTTAGCTGCAGTCCAGTACTCACCTAGCTTTCTAAAATCCTACCGAGTGGTGAGCAATCCTCCCACTCGGGGGCTTAGCTGCATTCCAGTACTCGACTAAGTTTAAAAAATCCTGCAAGTGATGAGCAATCCTCCCACTCGGGGGCTTAGCTGCAGTCCAGTACTCGCCTAAGTTTGTAAAATCCTACCGAGTTGTGAGCAACCCTCCCACTTGGGGGTTAGCTGCAGTCCAGTACTCGCCTAAGTTTAAAAAATCCTGCCAAGTCGTGAGCAACCCTCCCACTTGGGGGCTTAGCTGCAGTCCAGTACTCGCCTTAGTTTAAAAAATCCTATCGAGTGATGAGCAATCCTCCCACTCGGGGACTTAGCTGCAGTCCAGTACTCGCCTAAGTTTGTAAAATCGTACCAAGTGGTGAGCAACCCTCCCACTCGGGTTCTCTACTGCAGTCCAGTACTCGCCTAAGTTTAAAAAATCCTGCCGAGTGGTGAGCAATCCTCCCACTCGGGGGCTTAGCTGCAGTCCAGTACTCGCCTAAGTTTGTAAAATCCTACCGAGTGGTGAGCAACCCTCCCACTCAGGGGCTTAGCTGCAGTACAGAACTCGCCTAAGTTTAAGAAACCCTGCCGAGTGGTGAGCAATCCTCCCACTCGGGGTTTTTGCTCCAGTCTAGTACTCGCCTAAGTTTGTAAAATCCTACCGAGTGGTGAGCAACCCTCCCACGTGGGGGTTAGCTGCAGTCCAGTACTCGCCTAAGTTTAAAAAATCCTACCAAGTGGTGAGCAACCCTCCCACTTGGGGGCTTAGGTGCAGTCCAGTACTCGCCTAAGTTTAAAAAATCCTATCAAGTGATGAGCAATCCTCCCACTCGGGGACTTAGCTGCAGTCCAGTACTCGCCTAAGTTTGTAAAATCGTACCAAGTGGTGAGCAACCCTCCCACTCGGGTTCTTAACTGCAGTCCAGTACTCGCCTAAGTTTAAAAAATCCTGCCAAGTGGTGAGCAATCCTCCCACTCGGGGGCTTAGCTGCAGTCCAGTACTCGCCTAAGTTTGTAAAATCCTACCGAGTGTTGAGCAACCCTCCCACTCGGGGGCTTAGCCGCAGTCCAGTACTCGCCTAAGTTTAAAAAATCCTGCCGAGTGGTGAGCAATCCTCCCACTTGGGGCTTAGCTGCAGTCTAGTACTCGCCTAAGTTTAAAAAATCCTACCGAGTGGTGAGCAATCCTCCCACTTGGGGGCTTAGCTGCAGTCCAGTACTCGCCTAAGTTTGTAAAATCCTACCGAGTGGTGAGCAACCCTCCCACTCGGGGGCTTAGCTGCATTCCAGTACTCGACTATGTTTAAAAAATCCTGCCGAGTGATGAGCAATCCTCCCACTCGGGGGCTTAGCTGCAGTCCAGTACTCGCCTAAGTTTGTAAAATCCAACCGAGTGGTGAGCAACCCTCCCACTCGGGGGCTTAGCTATAGTCCAGTACTCGCCAAAGTTTAAAAAATCCTCGAGAGTGGTGAGCAATCCTCCCACTCGGGTGTTTTGCTCCAGTCCAGTACTCGCCTAAGTTTAAAAAATCCTACCGAGTGGTGAGCAATCCTCCCACTCAGGGGCTTAGCTGCAGTCCAGTACTCACCTAGCTTTCTAAAATCCTACCGAGTGGTGAGCAATCCTCCCACTCGGGGGCTTAGCTGCATTCCAGTATTCGACTAAGTTTAAAAAATCCTGCCAAGTGATGAGCAATCCTCCCACTCGGGGGCTTAGCTGCAGTCCAGTACTCGCCTAAGTTTGTAAAATCCTACCGAGTGGTGAGCAACCCTCCCACTTGGGGGTTAGCTGCAGTCCAGTACTCGCCTAAGTTTAAAAAATCCTGCCAAGTGGTGAGCAACCCTCCCACTTGGGGGCTTAGCTGCAGTCCAGTACTCGCCTTAGTTTAAAAAATCCTATCGAGTGATGAGCAATCCTCCCACTCGGGGACTTAGCTGCAGTCCAGTACTTGCCTAAGTTTGTAAAATCGTACCAAGTGGTGAGCAACCCTCCCACTCGGGTTCTTAACTGCAGTCCAGTACTCGCCTAAGTTTAAAAAATCCTGCCGAGTGGTGAGAAATCCTCCCACTCAGGGGCTTAGCTGCAGTCCAGTACTCACCTAGCTTTCTAAAATCCTACCGAGTGGTGAGCAATCCTCCCACTCGGGGGCTTAGCTGCATTCCAGTACTCGACTAAGTTTAAAAAATCCTGCCAAGTGATGAGCAATCCTCCCACTCGGGGGCTTAGCTGCAGTCCAGTACTCGCCTAAGTTTGTAAAATCCTACCGAGTTGTGAGCAACCCTCCCACTTGGGGGTTAGCTGCAGTCCAGTACTCGCCTAAGTTTAAAAAATCCTGCCAAGTGGTGAGCAACCCTCCCACTTGGGGGCTTAGCTGCAGTCCAGTACTCGCCTTAGTTTAAAAAATCCTATCGAGTGATGAGCAATCCTCCCACTCGGGGACTTAGCTGCAGTCCAGTACTCGCCTAAGTTTGTAAAATCGTACCAAGTGGTGAGCAACCCTCCCACTCGGGTTCTTAACTGCAGTCCAGTACTCGCCTAAGTTTAAAAAATCCTGCCGAGTGGTGAGCAATCCTCCCACTCGGGGGCTTAGCTGCAGTCCAGTACTCGCCTAAGTTTGTAAAATCCTACCGAGTGGTGAGCAACCCTCCCACTCAGGGGCTTAGCTGCAGTACAGAACTCGCCTAAGTTTAAGAAATCCTGCCGAGTGGTGAGCAATCCTCCCACTCGGGGTTTTTGCTCCAGTCTAGTACTCGCCTAAGTTTGTAAAATCCAACCGAGTGGTGAGCAACCCTCCCACTCGGGGGCTTAGGTGCAGTCCTCTACTCGCCTAAGTTTGTAAAATCGTACTGAGTGGTTAGCAACCCTACCACTCGGGGGCTTAGCTACAGTCCAGTACTCGCCTAAGTTTAAAAAATCCTGTCGAGTGGTGAGGAATCCTCCTACTCGGGGGATTATCTGCAGTCCAGTACTCGCCTAAGTTATTAAAATCCTACCGAGTGGTGAGCAACCCTCCCACTCGGGGGCTTAGCTGCAGTCCAGTAGTCGACTAAGTTTAAAAAATCCTGCCGAGTGATGAGCAATCCTCCCACTCGTGGGCTTAGCTGCAGTCCAGTACTCGCCTAAATTTGTAAAATCCTACCGAGTGGTGAGCAACCCTCCCACTCGGGGGCTTAGCTGCATTCCAGTACTCGACTATGTTTAAAAAATCCTGCCGAGTGATGAGCAATCCTCCCACTCGGGGGCTTAGCTGCAGTCCAGTACTCGCCTAAGTTTGTAAAATCCTGCCGAGTGATGAGAAATCCTCCCACTCGGGGGCTTAGCTGCAGTCCAGTACTCGCCTAAGTTTGCAAAATCCTGCCGAGTGGTGAGCAACCCTCCCACTCGGGGGCTTAGCTGCATTCCAGTACTCGCCTAAGTTTAAAAAATCCTATCGAGTGATAAGCAATCCTCCCACTCGGGGACTTAGCTGCAGTCCAGTACTCGCCTAAGTTTGTAAAATCGTACCAAGTGGTGAGCAACCCTCCCACTCGTGTTCTTAACTGCAGTCCAGTACTCGCCTAAGTTTAAAAAATCCTGCCAAGTGGTGAGCAATCCTCCCACTCGGGGGCTTAGCTGCAGTCCAGTACTCGCCTAAGTTTGTAAAATCCTACCGAGTGGTGAGCAACCCTCCCACTCGGGGGCTTAGCTACAGTCCAGTACTCGCCTAAGTTTGTAAAATCCTCCCGAGTGGTGAGCAACCCTCCCACGTGGGGGTTAGCTGCAGTCCAGTAGTCGCCTAAGTTTAAAAAATCCTGCCAAGTGGTGAGCAACCCTCCCACTTGGGGGCTTAGGTGCAGTCCAATACTCGCCTAAGTTTAAAAAATCCTATCGAGTGATGAGAAATCCTCCCACTCGGGGACTTAGCTGCAGTCCAGTACTCGCCTAAGTTTGTAAAATCGTACCGAGTGGTGAGCAACCCTCCCACTTGGGGGCTTAGCTGCAGTCCAGTACTCGCCTAAGTTTAAAAAATCCTGCCAAGTGGTGAGCAATCCTCCCACTCGGGGGCTTAGCTGCAGTCCAGTACTCGCCTAAGTTTGTAAAATCCTACCGAGTGTTGAGCAACCCTCCCACTCGGGGGCTTAGCCGCAGTCCAGTACTCGCCTAAGTTTAAAAAATCCTGCCGAGTGGTGAGCAATCCTCCCACTCGGGGCTTAGCTGCAGTCTAGTACTCGCCTAAGTTTAAAAAATACTGCCAAGTGGTGAGCAATCCTCCCACTCGGGGGCTTAGCTGCAGTCCAGTACTCGCCTAAGTTTGTAAAATCCTACCGAGTGGTGAGCAACCCTCCCACTCCGGGGCTTAGTTGCAGTACAGTACTCGCCTAAGTTTAAAAAATCCTGCCGAGCGGTGAGCAATCCTCCCAATCAGGGGTTTTGCTCCAGTCCAGTACTCGCCTAAGTTTGTAAAATCCAACCGAGTGGTGAGCAACCCTCCCACTCGGGGGCTTAGCTATAGTCCAGTACTCGCCAAAGTTTAAAAAATCCTCCAGAGTGGTGAGCAATCCTCCCACTCGGGTGTTTTGCTCCCGTCCAGTACTCGCCTAAGTTTAAAAAATCCTACCGAGTGGTGAGCAATCCTCCCACTCGGGGGCTTAGCTGCAGTCCAGTACTCATCTAGCTTTGTAAAATCCTACCGAGTGGTGAGCAATCCTCCCACTCGGGGGTTTAGCTGCATTCCAGTACTCGACTAAGTTTAAAAAATCCTGCCGAGTGATGAGCAATCCTCCCACTCGGGGGCTTAGCTGCAGTCCAGTACTCGCCTAAGTTTGTAAAATCCTACCGAGTGGTGAGCAACCCTCCCACTTGGGTGTTAGCTGCAGTCCAGTACTCGCCTAAGTTTAAAAAATCCTCCCGAGTGGTGAGCAACCCTCCCACTTGGGGGCTTAGCTACAGTCCAGTACTCGCCTTAGTTTAAAAAATCCTATCGAGTGATGAGCAATCCTCCCACTCGGGGACTTAGCTGTAGTCCAGTACTCGCCTAAGTTTGTAAAATCGTACCAAGTGGTGAGCAACCCTCCCACTCGGGGGCTTAGCTGCAGTCCAGTACTCGCCTAAGTTTAAAAAATCCTGCCGAGTGATGAGCAATCCTCCCACTCGGGGGCTTAGCTGCAGTAGAGTACTCGCCTAAGTTTGTAAAATCCTACCGAGTGGTGCGCAACCCTCCCACTTGGGGGCTTAGCTGCAGTACAGAACTCGCCTAAGTTTAAAAAATCCTGCCGAGTGGCGAGAAATCCTCCCACTCGGGGGCTTAGTTGCAGTCCAGTACTCGCCTAAGTTTGTAAAATCCAACCGAGTGGTGAGCAACCCTCCCACTCGGGGGCTTAGGTGCAGTCCTGTACTCGCCTAAGTTTGTAAAATCGTACCGAGTGGTTAGCAACCCTACCACTCGGGGGCTTAGCTACAGTCCAGTACTCGCCTAAGTTTAAAAAATCCTGCCGAGTGGTGAGGAATCCTCCTACTCGAGGGATTATCTGCAGTCCAGTACTCGCCTAAGTTATTAAAATCCTACCGAGTGGTGAGCAACCATCCCACTCGGGGGCTTAGCTGCAGTCCAGTAGTCGACTAAGTTTAAAAAATCCTGCCGAGTGATGAGCAATCCTCCCACTCGTGGGCTTAGCTGCAGTCCAGTACTCGCCTAAATTTGTAAAATCCTACCGAGTGGTGAGCAACCCTCCCACTCGGGGGCTTAGCTGCATTCCAGTACTCGACTATGTTTAAAAAATCCTGCCGAGTGATGAGCAATCCTCCCACTCGGGGGCTTAGCTGCAGTCCAGTACTCGCCTAAGTTTGTAAAATCCTGCCGAGTGATGAGAAATCCTCCCACTCGGGGGCTTAGCTGCAGTCCAGTACTCGCCTAAGTTTGCAAAATCCTGCCGAGTGGTGAGCAACCCTCCCACTCGGGGGCTTAGCTGCATTCCAGTACTCGCCTAAGTTTAAAAAATCCTATCGAGTGATAAGCAATCCTCCCACTCGGGGACTTAGCTGCAGTCCAGTACTCGCCTAAGTTTGTAAAATCGTACCAAGTGGTGAGCAACCCTCCCACTCGTGTTCTTAACTGCAGTCCAGTACTCGCCTAAGTTTAAAAAATCCTGCCAAGTGGTGAGCAATCCTCCCACTCGGGGGCTTAGCTGCAGTCCAGTACTCGCCTAAGTTTGTAAAATCCTACCGAGTGGTGAGCAACCCTCCCACTCGGGGGCTTAGCTACAGTACAGTACTCGCCAAAGTTTAAAAAATCCTGCCGAGTGGCGAGCAATCCTCCCACTCGGGGGCTTAGGTGCAGTCCTGTACTCGCCTAAGTTTGTAAAATCCAACCCAGTGGTGAGCAACCCTCCTACTCGGGGGCTTAGCGACAGTCCAGTACTCGCCTAAGTTTAAAAAATCCTGCCGAGTGATGAGCAATCCTCCCACTCGGGGCTTAGCTGCAGTCCAGTACTCGCCTAAGTTTGTAAAATCCTAGCGAGTGGTGAGCAACCCTCCCACTCGGGGGCTTAGCTGCAGTCCAGTACTTGCCTAAGTTTAAAAAATCCTGCCGAGTGGTGAGCAACCCTCCCACTCAGGTGCTTAGCTGAAGTCCAGTACTCGCCTAAGTTTAAAAAATCCTATCGAGTGATGAGCAATCCTCCCACTCGGGGACTTAGCTGCAGTCCAGTACTCGCCTAAGTTTGTAAAATCATACCAAGTGGTGAGCAACCCTCCCACTCGGGTTCTTAACTGCAGTCCAGTACTCGCCTAAGTTTAAAAAATCCTGCCAAGTGGTCAGCAATCCTCCCACTCGGGGGCTTAGCTGTAGTCCAGTACTCGCCTAAGTTTGTAAAATCCTACCGAGTGGTGAGCAACCCTCCCACTCGGGGGCTTAGCTGCAGTCCAGTACTCGCCTAAGTTTAAAAAATCCTGCCGAGTGGTGAGCAATCCTCCCACTCGGGGCTTAGCTGCAGTCTAGTACTCGCCTAAGTTTAAAAAATCCTGCCGAGTGGTGAGCAATCCTCCCACTCGGGGGCTTAGCTGCAGTCCAGTACTCGCCTAAGTTTGTAAAATCCTACCGAGTGGTGAGCAACCCTCCCACTCGGGGGCTTAGCTGCAGTACAGTACTCGCCTAAGTTTAAAAAATCCTGCCGAGTGGTGAGCAATCCTCCCACTCGGGGGCTTAGCTGCAGTCCAGTACTCGCCTAAGTTTGTAAAATCCTACCGAGTGGTGAGCAACCCTCCCACTCGGGGGCTTAGCTGCAGTACAGTAGTCGCCTAAGTTTAAAAAATCCTGCCGAGCGGTGAGCAATCCTCCCAATCGGGGGTTTTGCTCCAGTCCAGTACTCGCCTAAGTTTGTAAAATCCAACCGAGTGGTGAGCAACCCTCCCACTCGGGGGCTTAGCTATAGTCCAGTACTCGCCAAAGTTTAAAAAATCCTCCCGAGTGGTGAGCAATCCTCCCACTCGGGTGTTTTGCTCCAGTCCAGTACTCACCTAAGTTTAAAAAATCCTGCCGAGTGGTGAGCAATCCTCCCACTCGGGGGCTTAGCTGCAGTCCAGTACTCGCCTAAGTTTAAAAAATCCTGCCGAGTGGTGAGCAATCCTCCCACTCGGGGGCTTAGCTACATTCCAGTACTCGACTAAGTTTAAAAAATCCTGCCAAGTGATGAGCAATCCTCCCACTCGGGGGCTTAGCTGCAGTAGAGTACTCGCCTAAGTTTGTAAAATCCTACCGAGTGCTGCGCAACCCTCCCACTTGGGGGCTTAGCTGCAGTCCAGTACTCGCCTAAGTTTAAAAAATCCTGCCGAGTGGCGAGCAATCCTCCCACTCGGGGGCTTAGCTGCAGTCCAGTACTCGCCTAAGTTTGTAAAATCCTACCGAGTGGTGAGCAACCCTCCCACTCGGGGGCTTAGCTGCATTCCAGTACTCGACTAAGTTTAAAAAATCCTGCCGAGTGATGAGCAATCCTCCCACTCGGGGCTTAGCTGCAGTCCAGTACTCGCCTAAGTTTGTAAAATCCTAGCGAGTGGTGAGCAACCCTCCCACTCGGGGGCTTAGCTGCAGTCCAGTACTCGCCTAAGTTTAAAAAATCCTGCCGAGTGGTGAGCAACCCTCCCACTCAGGGGCTTAGCTGAAGTCCAGTACTCGCCTAAGTTTAAAAAATCCTATCGAGTGATGAGCAATCCTCCCACTCGGCGACTTAGCTGCAGTCCAGTACTCGCCTAAGTTTGTAAAATCGTACCAAGTGGTGAGCAACCCTCCCACTCGGGTTCTTAACTGCAGTCCAGTACTCGCCTAAGTTTAAAAAATCCTGCCAAGTGGTCAGCAATCCTCCCACTCGGGGGCTTAGCTGTAGTCCAGTACTCGCCTAAGTTTGTAAAATCCTACCGAGTGGTGAGCAACCCTCCCACTGGGGGGCTTAGCTGCAGTCCAGTACTCGCCTAAGTTTAAAAAATCCTGCCGAGTGGTGAGCAATCCTCCCACTCGGGGCTCAGCTGCAGTCTAGTACTCGCCTAAGTTTAAAAAATCCTGCCGAGTGGTGAGCAATCCTCCCACTCGGGGGCTTAGCTGCAGTCCAGTACTCGCCTAAGTTTGTAAAATCCTACCGAGTGGTGAGCAACCCTCCCACTCGGGGGCTTAGCTGCAGTACAGTACTCGCCTAAGTTTAAAAAATCCTGGCGAGTGCTGAGCAATCCTCCCACTCGGGGGCTTAGCTGCAGTCCAGTACTCGCCTAAGTTTGTAAAATCCTACCGAGTGGTGAGCAACCCTCCCACTCGGGGGCTTAGCTGCAGTACAGTACTCGCCTAAGTTTAAAAAATCCTGCCGAGCGGTGAGCAATCCTCCCAATCGGGGGTTTTGCTCCATTCCAGTACTCGCCTAAGTTTGTAAAATCCAACCGAGTGGTGAGCAACCCTCCCACTCGGGGGCTTAGCTATAGTCCAGTACTCGCCAAAGTTTAAAAAATCCTCCCGAGTGGTGAGCAATCCTCCCACTCGGGTGTTTTGCTCCAGTCCAGTACTCACCTAAGTTTAAAAAATCCTGCCGAGTGTTGAGCAATCCTCCCACTCGGGGGCTTAGCTGCAGTCCAGTACTCGCCTAAGTTTAAAAAATCCTGCCGAGTGGTGAGCAATCCTCCCACTCGGGGTTTTTGCTCTAGTCCAGTACTCGCCTAAGTTTGTAAAATCCTACCGAGTGGTTAGCAACCCTACCACTCGGGGGCTTAGCTACAGTCCAGTACTCGCCTAAGTTTAAAAAATCCTGCCGAGTGGAGAGGAATCCTCCTACTCGGGGGATTATCTGCAGTCCAGTACTCGCCTAAGCATAAAAAATCCTACCGAGTGGTGAGCAACCCTCCTACTCGGGGGCTTAGCTGCAGTCCAGTAGTCGACTAAGTTTAAAAAATCCTGCCGAGTGATGAGCAATCCTCCCACTCGGGGGCTTAGCTGCAGTCCAGTACTCGCCTAAGTTTGTAAAATCCTTGCGAGTGGTGAGCAACCCTCCCACTCGGGGGCTTAGCTGCAGTCCAGTACTCGCCTAAGTTTAAAAAATCCTGCCGAGTGGTGAGCAACCCTCCCACTCAGGGGCTTAGCTGAAGTCCAGTACTCGCCTAAGCATAAAAAATCCTATCGAGTGCTGAGCAATCCTCCCACTCGGGGACTTAGCTGCAGTCCAGTACTCGCCTAAGTTTGTAAAATCGTACCAAGTGGTGAGCAACCCTCCCACTCGGGTTCTTAACTGCAGTCCAGTACTCGCCTAAGTTTAAAAAATCCTGCCAAGTGGTCACCAATCCTCCCACTCGGGGGCTTAGCTGCAGTCCAGTACTCGCCTAAGTTTGTAAAATCCTACCGAGTGGTGAGCAACCCTCCCACTCGGGGGCTTAGCTGCAGTCCAGTACTCGCCTAAGTTTAAAAAATCCTGCCGAGTGGTGAGCAATCCTCCCACTCGGGGCTTAGCTGCAGTCTAGTACTCGCCTAAGTTTAAAATATCCTGCCGAGTGGTGAGCAATCCTCCCACTCGGGGGCTTAGCTGCAGTCCAGTACTCGCCTAGGTTTGTAAAATCCTACCGAGTGGTGAGCAATCCTCCCACTCGGGGCTTAGCTGCAGTCTAGTACTCGCCTAAGTTTAAAACATTCTGCCGAGTGGTAAGCAACCCTCCCACTCGGGGGCTTAGCTGCAGTCCAGTACTCGCCTAATTTTAAAAAATCCTGCTAAGTGGTGAGCAATCCTCCCACTCGGGGGCTTAGCTGCAGTCCAGTACTCGCCTAAGTTTGTAAAATCCTACCGAGTGGTGAGCAACCCTCCCACTCGGGGGCTTAGCTGCAGTACAGTACTCGCCTAAGTTTAAAATCCTGCCGAGCGGTGAGCAATCCTCCCAATCGGGGGTTTTGCTCCAGTCCAGTACTCGCCTAAGTTTGTAAAATCCAACTGAGTGGTGAGCAACCCTCCCACTCGGGGGCTTAGCTATAGTCCAGTACTCGCCAAAGTTTAAAAAATCCTCCCGAGTGGTGAGCAATCCTCCCACTCGGGTGTTTTGCTCCAGTCCAGTACTCGCCTAAGTTTAAAAAATCCTGCCGAGTGGTGAGCAATCCTCCCACTCGGGGGCTTAGCTGCAGTCCAGTACTCACCTAGCTTTGTAAAATCCTACCGAGTGGTCAGCAATCCTCCCACTCGGGGGCTTAGCTGCATTCCAGTACTCGACTAAGTTTAAAAAATCCTGCCAAGTGATGAGCAATTCTCCCACTCGGGGGCTTAGCTGCAGTCCAGTACTCACCTAAGTTTGTAAAATCCTACCGAGTGGTGAGCAACCCTCCCACTTGGGGGCTTAACTGCAGTCCAGTACTCGCCTAAGTTTAAAAAAATCCTGCCAAGTGGTGAGCAACCCTCCCACTTGGGGGCTTAGCTGCAGTCCAGTACTCGCCTAAGTTTAAAAAATCCTATCGAGTGATGAGCAATCCTCCCACTCGGGGACTTAGCTGCAGTCTAGTACTCGCCTAAGTTTGTAAAATCGTACGAAGTGGTGAGCAACCCTCCCACTCGGGTTCTTAACTGCAGTCCAGTACTCGCCTAAGTTTAAAAAATCCTGCCAAGTGGTGAGCAATCCTCCCACTCGGGGGCTTAGCTGTAGTCCAGTACTCGCCTAAGTTTGTAAAATCTTACCGAGTGGTGAGCAACCCTCCCACTCGCGGGCTTAGCTGCAGTACAGAACTCGCCTAAGTTTAAGAAATCCTGCCGAGTGGTGAGCAATCCTCCCACTCGGGGTTTTTGCTCCAGTCCAGTACTCGCCTAAGTTTGTAAAATCCAACTGAGTGGTGAGTAACCCTCCCACTCGGGGGCTTAGGTGCAGTCCTGTACTCGCCTAAGTTTGTAAAATCGTACCGAGTGGTTAGCAACCCTACCACTCGAGGGCTTAGCTACAGTCCAGTACTCGCCTAAGTTTAAAAACTCCTGCAGAGTGGTGAGGAATCCTCCTACTCGGGGGATTATTTGCAGTCCAGTACTCGCCTAAGTTATTAAAATCCTACCGAGTGGTGAGCAACCCTCCCACTCGGGGGCTTAGCTGCAGTCCAGTAGTCGACTAAGTTTAAAAAATCCTGCCGAGTGATGAGCAATCCTCCCACTCGGGGGCTTAGCTGCAGTCCAGTACTCGCCTAAGTTTGTAAAATCCTACCGAGTGGTGAGCAACCCTCCCACTCGGGGGCTTAGCTGCATTCCAGTACTCGACTAAGTTTAAAAAATCCTACAGAGTGATGAGCAATCCTCCCACTCGGGGGCTTAGCTGCAGTCCAGTACTCGCCTAAGTTTGTAAAATCCTGCCGAGTGATGAGCAATCCTCCCACTCGGGGGCTTAGCTGCAGTCCAGTACTCGCCTAAGTTTGTAAAATCCTGCCGAGTGGTGAGCAACCCTCCCACTCGGGGGCTTAGCTGCATTCCAGTACTCGCCTAAGTTTAAAAAATCCTATTGAGTGATAAGCAATCCTCCCACTCGGGGACTTAGCTGCAGTCCAGTACTCGCCTAAGTTTGTAAAATCGTACCAAGTGGTGAGCAACCCTCCCACTCGTGTTCTTAACTGCAGTCCAGTACTCGCGTAAGTTTAAAAAATCCTGCCAAGTGGTGAGCAATCCTCCCACTCGGGGGCTTAGCTGCAGTCCAGTACTCGCCTAAGTTTGTAAAATCCTACCGAGTGGTGAGCAACCCTCCCACTCGGGGGCTTAGCTACAGTCCAGTACTCGCCAAAGTTTAAAAAATCCTGCCGAGTGGTGAGCAATCCTCCCACTCGGGGGTTTTGCTCCAGTCCAGTACTCGCCTAAGTTTGTAAAATCCACCCGAGTGGTGAGCAACCCTCCTACTCGGGGGCTTAGCTACAGTCCAGTACTCGCCTAAGTTTAAAAAATCCTGCCGAGTGGCAAGCAATCCTCCCACTCGGGGGCTTAGCTGCAGTCCAGTACTCACCTAACTTTGTAAAATCCTACCGAGTGGTGAGCAACCCTCTGACTCGGGGGCTTAACTGTAGTCCAGTACTCGCCTAAGTTTAAAACATCCAACCGAGTGGTTAGCAATCCTCCCACTCGGGGGCTTAGCTGCAGTCCAGTAGTCGACTAAGTTTAAAAAATCCTGCCGAGTGGTGAGCAATCCTCCCACTCGGGGCTTAGCTGCAGTCTAGTACTCGCCTAAGTTTAAAAAATCCTGCCGAGTGGTGAGCAATCCTCCCACTCGGGGGCTTAGCTGCAGTCCAGTACTCGCCTATGTTTGTAAAATCCTACCGAGTGGTGAGCAACCCTCCCACTCGGGGGCTTAGCTGCAGTATAGTACTCGCCTAAGTTTAAAAAATCCTGCCGAGCGGTGAGCAATCCTCCCAATCGGGGGTTTTGCTCCAGTCCAGTACTCGCCTAAGTTTGTAAAATCCAACTGAGTGGTGCGCAACCCTCCCACTCGGGGGCTTAGCTATAGTCCAGTACTCGCCAAAGTTTAAAAAATCCTCCCGAGTTGTGAGCAATCCTCCCACTCGGGTGTTTTGCTCCAGTCCAGTACTCGCCTAAGTTTAAAAAATCCTGCCGAGTGGTGAGCAATCCTCCCACTCGGGGGCTTAGCTGCAGTCCAGTACTCACCTAGCTTTGTAAAATCCTACCGAGTGGTGAGCAATCCTCCCACTCGGGGGCTTAGCTGCATTCCAGTACTCAACTAAGTTTAAAAAATCCTGCCAAGTGATGAGCAATCCTCCCACTCGGGGGCTTAGCTGCAGTCCAGTACTCGCCTAAGTTTGTAAAATCCTACCGAGTGGTGAGCAACCCTCCCACTTGGGGGTTAGCTGCAGTCCAGTACTCGCCTAAGTTTAAAAAATCCTGCCAAGTGGTGAGCAACCCTCCCACTTGGGGGCTTAGCTGCAGTCCAGTACTCGTCTAAGTTTAAAAAATCCTATCGAGTGATGAGCAATCCTCCCACTCGGGGACTTAGCTGCAGTCCAGTACTCGCCTAAGTTTGTAAAATTGTACCAAGTGGTGAGCAACCCTCCCACTCGGGTTCTTAACTGCAGTCCAGTACTCGCCTAAGTTTAAAAAATCCTGCCAAGTGGTGAGCAATCCTCCCACTCGGGGGCTTAGCTACAGTCCAGTACTCGCCTAAGTTTGTAAAATCCTACCGACTGGTGAGCAACCCTCCCACTCGGGGGCTAAGCTGCAGTACAGAACTCGCCTAAGTTTAAGAAATCCTGCCGAGTGGTGAGCAATCCTCCCACTCGGGGTTTTTGCTCCAGTCCAGTACTCGCCTAAGTTTGTAAAATCCAACCGAGTGGCGAGCAACCCTCCCACTCGGGGGCTTAGTTGCAGTCCTGTACTCGCCTAAGTTTGTAAAATCCTACCGAGTGGTTAGCAACCCTACCACTCGGGGGCTTAGCTACAGTCCAGTACTCGCCTAAGTTTAAAAAATCCTGCCGAGTGGTGAGGAATCCTCCTACTCGGGGGATTATCTGCAGTCCAGTACTCGCCTAAGTTATTAAAATCCTACCGAGTGGTGAGCAACCCTCCCACTCGGGGGCTTAGCTGCAGTCCAGTAGTCGACTAAGTTTAAAAAATCCTGCCGAGTGATGAGCAATCCTCCCACTCGGGGGCTTAGCTGCAGTCCAGTACTCGCCTAAGTTTGTAAAATCCTACCGAGTGGTGAGCAACCCTCCCACTCGGGGGCTTAGCTGCATTCCAGTAATCGACTGAGTTTAAAAAATCCTGCCGAGTGATGAGCAATCCTCCCACTCAGGGGCTTAGCTGCAGTCCAGTACTCGCCTAAGTTTGTAAAATCCTAGTGAGTGGTGAGCAACCCTCCCACTCGGGGGCTTAGCTACTGTCCAGTACTCGCCTAAGTTTAAAAAATCCTGCCGAGTGGTGAGCAACCCTCCCACTCAGGGGCTTAGCTGAAGTCCAGTACTCGCCTAAGTATAAAAAATCCTATCAAGTGATGAGCAATCCTCCCACTCGGGGACTTAGCTGCAGTCCAGTACTCGCCTAAGTTTGTAAAATCGTACCAAGTGGTGAGCAACCCTCCCACTCGGGTTCTTAACTGCAGTCCAGTACTCGCCTAAGTTTAAAAAATCCTGCCAAGTGGTCAGCAATCCTCCCACTCGGGGGCTTAGCTGCAGTCCAGTACTCGCCTAAGTTTGTAAAATCCTACCGAGTGGTGAGCAACCCTCCCTCTCGGGGGCTTAGCTGCAGTCCAGTACTCGCCTAAGTTTAAAAAATCCTGCCGAGTGGTGAGCAATCCTCCCACTCGGGGCTTAGCTGCATTCCAGTACTCGCCTAAGTTTAAAAAATCCTGCCGAGTGGTGAGCAATCCTCCCACTCGGGGGCTTAGCTGCAGTCCAGTAGTCGACTAAGTTTAAAAAATCATGCCGAGTGATGAGCAATCCTCCCACTCGGGGGCTTAGCTACAGTCCAGTACTCGCCTAAGTTTGTAAAATCCTACCGAGTGGTGCGCAACCCTCCCACTCGGGGGTTTTGCTCCAGTCCAGTACTCGCCTAAGTTTGTAAAATCCAACCGAGTGGTGAGCAATCCTCCCACTCGGGGGCTTAGCTGCAGTCCAGTAGTCGACTAAGTTTAAAAAATCATGCCGAGTGATGAGCAATCCTCCCACTCGGGGGCTTAGCTGCAGTCCAGTACTCGCCTAAGTTTAAAAAATCCTGCCGAGTGGAGAGCAATCCTCCCACTCGGGGCTTAGCTGCAGTCTAGTACTCGCCTAAGTTTAAAAAATCCTGCCGAGTGGTGAGCAATCCTCCCACTCGGGGGCTTAGCTGCAGTCCAGTACTCGCCTAAGTTTGTAAAATCCTACCGAGTGGTGAGCAACCCTCCCACTCGGGGGCTTAGCTGCAGTACAGTACTCGCCTAAGTTTAAAAAATCCTGCCGAGCGGTGTGCAATCCTCCCAATCGCGGGTTTTGCTCCAGTCCAGTACTCTTCTAAGTTTGTAAAATCCAACCGAGTGGTGAGCAACCCTCCCACTCGGGGGCTTAGCTATAGTCCAGTACTCGCCAAAGTTTAAAAAATCCTCCCGAGTGGTGAGCAATCCTCCCACTCGGGTGTTTTGCTCTAGTCCAGTACTCGCCTAAGTTTAAAAAATCCTGCCGAGTGGTGAGCAATCCTCCCACTCGGGGGCTTAGCTGCAGTCCAGAACTCACCTAGCTTTGTAAAATCCTACCGAGTGGTGAGCAATGCTCCCACTCGGGGGCTTAGGTGCATTCCAGTACTCGACTAAGTTTAAAAAATCCTGCCAAGTGATGAGCAATCCTCCCACTCGGGGGCTTAGCTGCAGTCCAGTACTCGCCTGAGTTTGTAAAATCCTACCGAGTGGTGAGCAACCCTCCCACTTGGGGGCTTAGCTGCAGTCCAGTACTCGCCTAAGTTTAAAAAATCCTGCCAAGTGGTGAGCAACCCTCCCACTTGGGGGCTTAGCTGCAGTCAAGTACTCGCCTAAGTTTAAAAAATCTTATCGAGTGATGAGCAATCCTCCCACTCGGGGACTTAGCTGTAGTCCAGTACTCGCCTAAGTTTGTAAAATCGTACCAAGTGGTGAGCAACCCTCCCACTCGGGTTCTCAACTGCAGTCCAGTACTCGCCTAAGTTTAAAAAATCCTGCCAAGTGGTGAGCAATCCTCCCACTCGGGGGCTTAGCTGCAGTCCACTACTCGCCTAAGTTTGTAAAGTCCTACCGAGTGGTGAGCAACCCTCCCACTCGGGGGCTTAGCTGCAGTACAGAACTCGCCTAAGTTTAAGAAATCCTGCCGAGTGGTGAGCAATCCTCCCACTCGGGGTTTTTGCTCCAGTCCAGTACTCGCCTAAGTTTGTAAAATCCAACTGAGTGGTGAGCAACCCTCCCACTCGGGGGCTTAGGTGCAGTCCTGTACTCGCCTAAGTTTGTAAAATCGTATCGAGTGGTTAGCAACCCTACCACTCGGGGGCTTAGCTACAGTCCAGTACTCGCCTAAGTTTAAAAAAAATCCTGCCGAGTGGTGAGGAATCCTCCTACTCGGGGGATTATCTGCAGTCCAGTACTCGCCTAAGTTATTAAAATCCTACCGAGTGGTGACCAACCCTCCCACTCGGTGGCTTAGCTGCAGTCCAGTAGTCGACTAAGTTTAAAAAATCCTGCCGAGTGATGAGCAATCCTCCCACTCGGGTGCTTAGCTGCAGTCCAGTACTCGCCTATGTTTGTAAAATCCTACCGAGTGGTCAGCAACCCTCCCACTCGGGGGCTTAGCTGCATTCCAGTACTCGACTAAGTTTAAAAAATCCTGCCGAGTGATGAGCAATCCTCCCACTCGGGGGCTTAGCTGCAGTCCAGTACTCGCCTAAGTTTGTAAAATCCTGCCGAGTGATGAGCAATCCTCCCACTCGGGGGCTTAGCTGCAGTCCAGTACTCGCCTAAGTTTGTAAAATCCTGCCGAGTGGTGAGCAACCCTCCCACTCGGGGGCTTAGCTGCATTCCAGTACTCGCCTAAGTTTAAAAAATCCTATCGAGTGATAAGCAATCCTCCCACTCGGGGACTTAGCTGCAGTCCAGTACTCGCCTAAGTTTGTAAAATCGTACCAAGTGGTGAGCAACCCTCCCACTCGTGTTCCTAACTGCAGTCCAGTACTCGCCTAAGTTTAAAAAATCCTGCCAAGTGGTCAGCAATCCTCCCACTCGGGGGCTTAGCTGCAGTCCAGTAGTCGACTAAGTTTAAAAAATCATGCCGAGTGATGAGCAATCCTCCCACTCGGGGGCTTAGCTGCAGTCCAGTACTCGCCTAAGTTTGAAAAATCCTGCCGAGTGGTGAGCAATCCTCCCACTCGGGGGTTTTGCTCCAGTCCAGTACTCGCCTAAGTTTGTAAAATCCAACCGAGTGGTGAGCAACCCTCCTACTCGAGGGCTTAGCTGCAGTCCAGTACTCGCCTAAGTTTAAAAAATCCTGCCGAGTGGTGAGCAACCCTACCACTCGGGGGCTTCGCTACAGTCCAGTACTCGCCTAAGTTTAAAAAATCTTATCGAGTGATGAGCAATCCTCCCACTCGGGGACTTAGCTGCAGTCCAGTACTCGCCTAAGTTTGTAAAATCGTACCAAGTGGTGAGCAACCCTCCCACTCGTGTTCTTAACTGCAGTCCAGTACTCGCCTAAGTTTAAAAAATCCTGCCAAGTGGTGAGCAATCCTCCCACTCGGGGGCTTAGCTGCAGTCCAGTACTCGCCTAAGTTTGTAAAATCCTACCGAGTGGTGAGCAACCCTCCCACTCGGGGGCTTAGCTACAGTACAGTACTCGCCAAAGTTTAAAAAATCCTGCCGAGTGGTGAGCAATCCTCCCACTCGGGGGTTTTGCTCCAGTACAGTACTCGCCTAAGTTTGTAAAATCCAACCGAGTGGTGAGAAACACTCCTACTCGGGGGCTTAGCTACAGTCTAGTACTCGCCTAAGTTTAAAAAATCCTGCCGAGTGGCGAGCAATCCTCCCACTCGGGGGCTTAGCTGCAGTCCAGTACTCACCTAACTTTGTAAAATCCTACCGAGTGGTGAGCAACCCTCTGACTCGGGGGCTTAACTATAGTCCAGTACTCGCCTAAGTTTAAAAAATCCAACCGAGTGGTGAGCAATCCTCCCACTCGGGGGCTTAGCTGCAGTCCAGTAGTCGACTAAGTTTAAAAAATCATGCCGAGTGATGAGCAATCCTCCCACTCGGGGGCTTAGCTGCAGTCCAGTACTTGCCTAAGTTTGTAAAATCCTACCGAGTTGTGAGCAACCCTCCCACTCGGGGGTTTTGCTCCAGTCCAGTACTCGCCTAAGTTTGTAAAATCCAACCGAGTGGTGAGCAATCCTCCCACTCGGGGGCTTAGCTGCAGTCCAGTACTCGCCTATGTTTGTAAAATCCTGCCGAGTGGTGAGCAACCCTCCCACTCGGGGGCTTAGCTGCATTCCAGTACTCGCCTAAGTTTAAAAAATCCTATCGAGTGATAAGCAATCCTCCCACTCGGGGACTTAGCTGCAGTCCAGTACTCGCCTAAGTTTGTAAAATCGTACCAAGTGGTGAGCAACCCTCCCACTCGTGTTCTTAACTGCAGTCCAGTACTCGCCTAAGTTTAAAAAATCCTGCCAAGTGGTGAGCAATCCTCCCACTCGGGGGCTTAGCTGCAGTCCAGTACTCGCCTAAGTTTGTAAAATCCTACCGAGTGGTGAGCAACCCTCCCACTCGGGGGCTTAGCTACAGTACAGTACTCGCCAAAGTTTAAAAAATCCTGCCGAGTGGTGAGCAATCCTCCCACTCGGGGGTTTTGCTCCAGTCCAGTACTCGCCTAAGTTTGTAAAATCCAACCGAGTGGTGAGCAACACTCCTACTCGGGGGCTTAGCTACAGTCCAGTACTCGCCTAAGTTTAAAAAATCCTGCCGAGTGGCGAGCAACCCTCCCACTCGGGGGCTTAGCTGCAGTCCAGTACTCACCTAACTTTGTAAAATCCTACCGAGTGGTCAGCAACCCTCTGACTCGGGGGCTTGACTATAGTCCAGTACTCGCCTAAGTTTAAAAAATCCAACCGAGTGGTGAGCAATCCTCCCACTCGGGGGCTTAGCTGCAGTCCAGTAGTCGACTAAGTTTAAAAAATCATGCCGAGTGATGAGCAATCCTCCCACTCGGGGGCTTAGCTGCAGTCCAGTACTTGCCTAAGTTTGTAAAATCCTACCGAGTTGTGAGCAACCCTCCCACTCGGGGGTTTTGCTCCAGTCCAGTACTCGCCTAAGTTTGTAAAATCCAACCGAGTGGTGAGCAATCCTCCCACTCGGGGGCTTAGCTGCAGTCCAGTACTCACCTATGTTTGTAAAATCCTGCCGAGTTGTGAGCAACCCTCCCACTCGGGGGCTTAGCTGCATTCCAGTACTCGCCTAAGTTTAAAAAATCCTATCGAGTGATAAGCAATCCTCCCACTCGGGGACTTAGCTGCAGTCCAGTACTCGCCTAAGTTTGTAAAATCGTACCAAGTGGTGAGCAACCCTCCCACTCGTGTTCTTAACTGCAGTCCAGTACTCGCCTAAGTTTAAAAAATCCTGCCAAGTGGTGAGCAATCCTCCCACTCGGGGGCTTAGCTGCAGTCCAGTACTCGCCTAAGTTTGTAAAATCCTACCGAGTGGTGAGCAACCCTCCCACTCGGGGGCTTAGCTACAGTACAGTACTCGCCAAAGTTTAAAAAATCCTGCCGAGTGGTGAGCAATCCTCCCACTCGGGGGTTTTGCTCCAGTCCAGTACTCGCCTAAGTTTGTAAAATCCAACCGAGTGGTGAGCAACACTCCTACTCGGGGGCTTAGCTACAGTCCAGTACTCGCCTAAGTTTAAAAAATCCTACCGAGTGGCGAGCAATCCTCCCACTCGGGGGCTTAGCTGCAGTCCAGTACTCACCTAACTTTGTAAAATCCTACCGAGTGGTGAGCAACCCTCTGACTCGGGGGCTTAACTATAGTCCAGTACTCGCCTAAGTTTAAAAAATCCAACCGAGTGGTGAGCAATCCTCCCACTCGGGGGCTTAGCTGCAGTCCAGTAGTCGACTAAGTTTAAAAAATCATGCCGAGTGATGAGCAATCCTCCCACTCGGGGGCTTAGCTGCAGTCCAGTACTTGCCTAAGTTTGTAAAATCCTACCGAGTTGTGAGCAACCCTCCCACTCGGGGGTTTTGCTCCAGTCCAGTACTCGCCTAAGTTTGTAAAATCCAACCGAGTGGTGAGCAATCCTCCCACTCGGGGGCTTAGCTGCAGTCCAGTAGTCGACTAAGTTTAAAAAATCATGCCGAGTGATGAGCAATCCTCCCACTCGGGGGCTTAGCTACTGTCCAGTACTCGCCTAAGTTTAAAAAATCCTGCCGAGTGGCGAGCAATCCTCCCACTCGGGGGCTTAGCTGCAGTCCAGTACTCACCTAACTTTGTAAAATCCTACCGAGTGGTGAGCAACCCTCTGACTCGGGGGCTTAACTATAGTCCAGTACTCGCCTAAGTTTAAAAAATCCAACCGAGTGGTGAGCAATCCTCCCACTCGGGGGCTTAGCTGCAGTCCAGTAGTCGACTAAGTTTAAAAAATCATGCCGAGTGATGAGCAATCCTCCCACTCGGGGGCTTAGCTGCAGTCCAGTACTTGCCTAAGCTTGTAAAATCCTACCGAGTTGTGAGCAACCCTCCCACTCGGGGGTTTTGCTCCAGTCCAGTACTCGCCTAAGTTTGTAAAATCCAACCGAGTGGTGAGCAATCCTCCCACTCGGGGGCTTAGCTGCAGTCCAGTACTCGCCTATGTTTGTAAAATCCTGCCGAGTGGTGAGCAACCCTCCCACTCGGGGGCTTAGCTGTATTCCAGTACTCGCCTAAGTTTAAAAAATCCTATCGAGTGATAAGCAATCCTCCCACTCGGGGACTTAGCTGCAGTCCAGTACTCGCCTAAGTTTGTAAAATCGTACCAAGTGGTGAGCAACCCTCCCACTCGTGTTCTTAACTGCAGTCCAGTACTCGCCTAAGTTTAAAAAATCCTGCCAAGTGGTGAGCAATCCTCCCACTCGGGGGCTTAGCTGCAGTCCAGTACTCGCCTAAGTTTGTAAAATCCTACCGAGTGGTGAGCAACCCTCCCACTCGGGGGCTTAGCTACAGTACAGTACTCGCCAAAGTTTAAAAAATCCTGCCGAGTGGTGAGCAATCCTCCCACTCGGGGGTTTTGCTCCAGTCCAGTACTCGCCTAAGTTTGTAAAATCCAACCGAGTGGTGAGCAACACTCCTACTCGGGGGCTTAGCTACAGTCCAGTACTCGCCTAAGTTTAAAAAATCCTGCCGAGTGGCGAGCAATCCTCCCACTCGGGGGCTTAGCTGCAGTCCAGTACTCACCTAACTTTGTAAAATCCTACCGAGTGGTGAGCAACCCTCTGACTCGGGGGCTTAACTATAGTCCAGTACTCGCCTAAGTTTAAAAAATCCAACCGAGTGGTGAGCAATCCTCCCACTCGGGGGCTTAGCTGCAGTCCAGTAGTCGACTAAGTTTAAAAAATCATGCCGAGTGATGAGCAATCCTCCCACTCGGGGGCTTAGCTGCAGTCCAGTACTTGCCTAAGTTTGTAAAATCCTACCGAGTTGTGAGCAACCCTCCCACTCGGGGGTTTTGCTCCAGTCCAGTACTCGCCTAAGTTTGTAAAATCCAACCGAGTGGTGAGCAATCCTCCCACTCGGGGGCTTAGCTGCAGTCCAGTAGTCGACTAAGTTTAAAAAATCATGCCGAGTGATGAGCAATCCTCCCACTCGGGGGCTTAGCTACTGTCCAGTACTCGCCTAAGTTTGAAAAATCCTGCCGAGTGGTGAGCAATCCTCCCACTCGGGGGTTTTGCTCCAGTCCAGTACTCGCCTAAGTTTGTAAAATCCAACCGAGTGGTGAGCAACCCTCCTACTCGAGGGCTTAGCTGCAGTCCAGTACTCGCCTAAGTTTAAAAAATCCTGCCGAGTGGTGAGCAACCCTACCACTCGGGGGCTTCGCTACAGTCCAGTACTCGCCTAAGTTTAAAAAATCTTATCGAGTGATGAGCAATCCTCCCACTCGGGGACTTAGCTGCAGTCCAGTACTCGCCTAAGTTTGTAAAATTGTACCAAGTGGTGAGCAACCCTCCCACTCGGGTTCTTAACTGCAGTCCAGTACTCGCCTAAGTTTAAAAAATCCTGCCAAGTGGTGAGCAATCCTCCCACTCGGGGGCTTAGCTGCAGTCCAGTACTCGCCTAAGTTTGTAAAGTCCTACCGAGTGGTGAGCAACCCTCCCACTCGGGGGCTTAGCTGCAGTACAGAACTCGCCTAAGTTTAAGAAATCCTGCCGAGTGGTGAGCAATCCTCCCACTCGGGGTTTTTGCTCCAGTCCAGTACTCGCCTAAGTTTGTAAAATCCAACTGAGTGGTGAGCAACCCTCCCACTCGGGGGCTTAGGTGCAGTCCTGTACTCGCCTAAGTTTGTAAAATCGTACCGAGTGGTTAGCAACCCTACCACACGGGGGTTTAGCTACAGTCCAGTACTCGCCTAAGTTTAAAAAATCCTACCGAGTGGTGAGGAATCCTCCTACTCGGGGGATTATCTGCAGTCCAGTACTCGCCTAAGTTATTAAAATCCTACCGAGTGGTGAGCAACCCTCCCACTCGGGGGCTTAGCTGCAGTCCAGTAGTCGCCTAAGTTTAAAAAATCCTGCCGAGTGATGAGCAATCCTCCCACTCGGGGGTTTTGCTCCAGTCCAGTACTCGCCTAAGTTTGTAAAATCCTACCGAGTGGTGAGCAACCCTCCCACTCGGGGGCTTAGCTGCAGTCCAGTACTCGCCTAAGATTAAAAAATCCTGCCGAGTGGTGAGCAACCCTACCACTCGGGGGCTTAGCTACAGTCCAGTACTCGCCTAAGTTTAAAAAATCTTATCGAGTGATGAGAAATCCTCCCACTCGGGGACTTAGCTGCAGTCCAGTACTCGCCTAAGTTTGTAAAATCCAACCGAGTGGTGAGCAACACTCCTACTCGGGGGCTTAGCTACAGTCCAGTACTCGCCTAAGTTTAAAAAATCCTGCCGAGTGGCGAGCAATCCTCCCACTCGGGGGCTTAGCTGCAGTCCAGTACTCACCTAACTTTGTAAAATCCTACCGAGTGGTGAGCAACCCTCTGACTCGGGGGCTTAACTATAGTCCAGTACTCGCCTAAGTTTAAAAAATCCAACCGAGTGGTGAGCAATCCTCCCACTCGGGGGCTTAGCTGCAGTCCAGTAGTCGACTAAGTTTAAAAAATCATGCCGAGTGATGAGCAATCCTCCCACTCGGGGGCTTAGCTGCAGTCCAGTACTTGCCTAAGTTTGTAAAATCCTACCGAGTTGTGAGCAACCCTCCCACTCGGGGGTTTTGCTCCAGTCCAGTACTCGCCTAAGTTTGTAAAATCCAACCGAGTGGTGAGCAATCCTCCCACTCGGGGGCTTAGCTGCAGTCCAGTAGTCGACTAAGTTTAAAAAATCATGCCGAGTGATGAGCAATCCTCCCACTCGGGGGCTTAGCTACTGTCCAGTACTCGCCTAAGTTTAAAAAATCCTGCCGAGTGGCGAGCAATCCTCCCACTCGGGGGCTTAGCTGCAGTCCAGTACTCACCTAACTTTGTAAAATCCTACCGAGTGGTGAGCAACCCTCTGACTCGGGGGCTTAACTATAGTCCAGTACTCGCCTAAGTTTAAAAAATCCAACCGAGTGGTGAGCAATCCTCCCACTCGGGGGCTTAGCTGCAGTCCAGTAGTCGACTAAGTTTAAAAAATCATGCCGAGTGATGAGCAATCCTCCCACTCGGGGGCTTAGCTGCAGTCCAGTACTTGCCTAAGTTTGTAAAATCCTACCGAGTTGTGAGCAACCCTCCCACTCGGGGGTTTTGCTCCAGTCCAGTACTCGCCTAAGTTTGTAAAATCCAACCGAGTGGTGAGCAATCCTCCCACTCGGGGGCTTAGCTGCAGTCCAGTACTCGCCTATGTTTGTAAAATCCTGCCGAGTGGTGAGCAACCCTCCCACTCGGGGGCTTAGCTGCATTCCAGTACTCGCCTAAGTTTAAAAAATCCTATCGAGTGATAAGCAATCCTCCCACTCGGGGACTTAGCTGCAGTCCAGTACTCGCCTAAGTTTGTAAAATCGTACCAAGTGGTGAGCAACCCTCCCACTCGTGTTCTTAACTGCAGTCCAGTACTCGCCTAAGTTTAAAAAATCCTGCCAAGTGGTGAGCAATCCTCCCACTCGGGGGCTTAGCTGCAGTCCAGTACTCGCCTAAGTTTGTAAAATCCTACCGAGTGGTGAGCAACCCTCCCACTCGGGGGCTTAGCTACAGTACAGTACTCGCCAAAGTTTAAAAAATCCTGCCGAGTGGTGAGCAATCCTCCCACTCGGGGGTTTTGCTCCAGTCCAGTACTCGCCTAAGTTTGTAAAATCCAACCGAGTGGTGAGCAACACTCCTACTCGGGGGCTTAGCTACAGTCCAGTACTCGCCTAAGTTTAAAAAATCCTGCCGAGTGGCGAGCAATCCTCCCACTCGGGGGCTTAGCTGCAGTCCAGTACTCACCTAACTTTGTAAAATCCTACCGAGTGGTGAGCAACCCTCTGACTCGGGGGCTTAACTATAGTCCAGTACTCGCCTAAGTTTAAAAAATCCAACCGAGTGGTGAGCAATCCTCCCACTCGGGGGCTTAGCTGCAGTCCAGTAGTCGACTAAGTTTAAAAAATCATGCCGAGTGATGAGCAATCCTCCCACTCGGGGGCTTAGCTGCAGTCCAGTACTTGCCTAAGTTTGTAAAATCCTACCGAGTTGTGAGCAACCCTCCCACTCGGGGGTTTTGCTCCAGTCCAGTACTCGCCTAAGTTTGTAAAATCCAACCGAGTGGTGAGCAATCCTCCCACTCGGGGGCTTAGCTGCAGTCCAGTAGTCGACTAAGTTTAAAAAATCATGCCGAGTGATGAGCAATCCTCCCACTCGGGGGCTTAGCTACTGTCCAGTACTCGCCTAAGTTTGAAAAATCCTGCCAAGTGGTGAGCAATCCTCCCACTCGGGGGCTTAGCTGCAGTCCAGTACTCGCCTAAGTTTGTAAAGTCCTACCGAGTGGTGAGCAACCCTCCCACTCGGGGGCTTAGCTGCAGTACAGAACTCGCCTAAGTTTAAGAAATCCTGCCGAGTGGTGAGCAATCCTCCCACTCGGGGTTTTTGCTCCAGTCCAGTACTCACCTAAGTTTGTAAAATCCAACTGAGTGGTGAGCAACCCTCCCACTCGGGTTCTTAACTGCAGTCCAGTACTCGCCTAAGTTTAAAAAATCCTACCGAGTGGTGAGGAATCCTCCTACTCGGGGGATTATCTGCAGTCCAGTACTCGCCTAAGTTATTAAAATCCTACCGAGTGGTGAGCAACCCTCCCACTCGGGGGCTTAGCTGCAGTCCAGTAGTCGCCTAAGTTTAAAAAATCCTGCCGAGTGATGAGCAATCCTCCCACTCGGGGGTTTTGCTCCAGTCCAGTACTCGCCTAAGTTTGTAAAATCCTACCGAGTGGTGAGCAACCCTCCCACTCGGGGGCTTAGCTGCAGTCCAGTACTCGCCTAAGATTAAAAAATCCTGCCGAGTGGTGAGCAACCCTACCACTCGGGGGCTTAGCTACAGTCCAGTACTCGCCTAAGTTTAAAAAATCTTATCGAGTGATGAGAAATCCTCCCACTCGGGGACTTAGCTGCAGTCCAGTACTCGCCTAAGTTTGTAAAATCGTACCAAGTGGTGAGCAACCCTCCCACTCGGGTTCTTAACTGCAGTCCAGTACTCGCCTAAGTTTAAAAAATCCTGCCAAGTGGTGAGCAATCCTCCCACTCGGGGGCTTAGCTGCAGTCCAGTACTCGCCTAAGTTTGTAAAGTCCTACCGAGTGGTGAGCAACCCTCCCACTCGGGGGCTTAGCTGAAGTACAGAACTCGCCTAAGTTTAAGAAATCCTGCCGAGTGGTGAGCAATCCTCCCACTCGGGGTTTTTGCTCCAGTCCAGTACTCGCCTAAGTTTGTAAAATCCAACTGAGTGGTGAGCAACCCTCCCACTCGGGGGCTTAGGTGCAGTCCTGTACTCTCCTAAGTTTGTAAAATCGTACCGAGTGGTTAGCAACCCTACCACATGGGGGTTTAGCTACAGTCCAGTACTCGCCTAAGTTTAAAAAATCCTGCCGAGTGCTGAGGAATCCTCCTACTCGGGGGATTATCTGCAGTCCAGTACTCGCCTAAGTTATTAAAATCCTACCGAGTGGTGAGCAACCCTCCCACTCGGGGGCTTAGCTGCAGTCCAGTAGTCGACTAAGTTTAAAAAATCCTGCCGAGTGATGAGCAATCCTCCCACTCGGGGGCTTAGCTGCAGTCCAGTACTCGCCTAAGTTTGTAAAATCCTACCGAGTGGTGAGCAACCCTCCCACTCGGGGGCTTAGCTGCATTCCAGTACTCGACTAAGTTTAAAAAATCATGCCGAGTGATGAGCAATCCTCCCACTTGGGGGCTTAGCTGCAGTCCAGTACTCGCCTAAGTTTGTAAAATCCTGTCGAGTGATGAGCAATCCTCCCACTCGGGGGCTTAGCTGCAGTCCAGTACTCGCCTAAGTTTGTAAAATCCTGCCGAGTGGTGAGCAACCCTCCCACTTGGGGGCTTAGCTGCATTCTAGTACTCGCCTAAGTTTAAAAAATCCTATCGAGTGATAAGCAATCCTCCCACTCGGGGACTTAGCTGCAGTCCAGTACTCGCCTAAGTTTGTAAAATCGTACCAAGTGGTGAGCAACCCTCCCACTCGTGTTCTTAACTGCAGTCCAGTACTCGCCTAAGTTTAAAAAATCCTGCCAAGTGGTGAGCAATCCTCCCACTCGGGGGCTTAGCTGCAGTCCAGTACTCGCCTAAGTTTGTAAAATCCTACCGAGTGGTGAGCAACCCTCCCACTCGGGGGCTTAGCTACAGTACAGTACTCGCCAAAGTTTAAAAAATCCTGCCGAGTGGTGAGCAATCCTCCCCCTCGGGGGTTTTGCTCCAGTCCAGTACTCGCCTAAGTTTGTAAAATCCAACCGAGTGGTGAGCAACCCTCCTACTCGGGGGCTTAGCTACAGTCCAGTACTCGCCTAAGTTTAAAAAATCCTGCCGAGTGGCGAGCAATCCTCCCACTCGGGGGCTTAGCTGCAGTCCAGTACTCACCTAACTTTGTAAAATCCTACCGAGTGGTGAGCAACCCTCTGACTCGGGGGCTTAACTGTAGTCCAGTACTCGCCTAAGTTTAAAAAATCCAACCGAGTGGTGAGCAATCCTCCCACTCGGGGGCTTAGCTGCAGTCCAGTAGTCGACTAAGTTTAAAAAATCATGCCGAGTGATGAGCAATCCTCCCACTCGGGGGCTTAGCTGCAGTCCAGTACTCGCCTAAGTTTGTAAAATCCTACCGAGTGGTGAGCAACCCTCCCACTCGGGGGTTTTGCTCCAGTCCATTACTCGCCTAAGTTTGTAAAATCCAACCGAGTGGTGAGCAATCCTCCCACTCGGGGGCTTAGCTGCAGTCCAGTAGTCGACTAAGTTTAAAAAATCATGCCGAGTGATGAGCAATCCTCCCACTTGGGGGCTTAGCTGCATGCTAGTACTCACCAAAGTTTGAAAAATCCTGCCGAGTGGTGAGCAATCCTCCCACTCGGGGGTTTTGCTCCAGTCCAGTACTCGCCTAAGTTTGTAAAATCCAACCGAGTGGTGAGCAACCCTCCTACTCGGGGGCTTAGCTGCAGTCCAGTACTCGCCTAAGTTTAAAAAATCCTGCCGAGTGGTGAGCAACCCTACCACTCGGGGGCTTAGCTACAGTCCAGTACTCGCCTAAGTTTAAAAAATCCTGCCGAGTGGTGAGGAATCCTCCTACTCAGGGGATTAGCTGCAGTCCAGTACTCGCCTAAGTTATTAAAATCCTACCGAGTGGTGAGCAATCCTCCCACTCGGGGGCTTAGCTGCAGTCCAGTAGTCGACTAAGTTTAAAAAATCATGTCGAGTGATGAGCAATCCTCCCACTCGGGGGCTTAGCTGCAGTCCAGTACTCGCCTAAGTTTGTAAAATCTTACCGAGTGGTGAGCAACCCTCCCACTCGGGGGCTTAGCTGCATTCCAGTACTCGACTAAGTTTAAAAAATCCTGCCGAGTGATGAGCAATCCTCCCACTCGGGGGCTTAGCTGCAGTCCAGTACTCGCCTACGTTTGTAAAATCCTAGCGAGTGGTGAGCAACCCTCCCACTCGGGGGCTTAGCTGCAGTCCAGTACTCGCCTAAGTTTGAAAAATCCTGCCGAGTGGTGAGCAACCCTCCCACTCGGGGGCTTAGTTGCAGTCCAGTACTCGCCTAAGTTTAAAAAATCCTATCGAGTGATGAGCAATCCTCCCACTCGGGGACTTAGCTGCAGTCCAGTACTCGCCTAAGTTTGTAAAATCGTACCAAGTGGTGAGCAACCCTCCCACTCGGGTTCTTAACTGCAGTCCAGTACTCGCCTAAGTCTAAAAAATCCTGCCGAGTGGTGAGCAACCCTCCCACTCGGGGGCTTAGCTGCAGTCCAGTACTCGCCTAAGTTTAAAAAATCCTGCCGAGTGGTGAGCAACCCTCCCACTCGGGGGCTTAGTTGCAGTCCAGTACTCGCCTAAGTTTAAAAAATCCTATCGAGTGATGAGCAATCCTCCCACTCGGGGACTTAGCTGCAGTCCAGTACTCGCCTAAGTTTGTAAAATCGTACCAAGTGGTGAGCAACCCTCCCACTCGGGTTCTTAACTGCAGTCCAGTACTCGCCTAAGTCTAAAAAATCCTGCCAAGTGGTCAGCAATCCTCCCACTCGGGGGCTTAGCTGCAGTCTAGTACTCCCCTAAGTTTGTAAAATCCTACCGAGTGGTGAGCAACCCTCCCACTCAGGGGCTTAGCTGCAGTCCAGTACTCGCCTAAGTTTAAAAAATCCTGCCGAGTGGTGAGCAATCCTCCCACTCGGGGCTTAGGTGCAGTCTTGTACTCGCCTAAGTTTAAAAAATTGTGCTGAGTGGTGAGCAATCCTCCCACTCGGGGGCTTAGCTGCAGTCCAGTACTCGCCTAAGTTTGTAAAATCCAACCGAGTGGTGAGCAACCCTCCCACTCGGGGGCTTAGCTATAGTCCAGTACTCGCCTAAGTTTAGAAAATCTAGCCGAGTGGTGAGCAATCCTCCCAATCGGGGGCTTAGGTGCAGTCCAGTACTCTCCTAAGTTATTAAAATCCTACCGAGTGGTGAGCAACCCTCCCACTCGAGGGCTTAGCTGCAGTCCAGTACTCGACTAAGTTTACAAAATCCTGCCGAGCGATGCGCAATCCTCCCACTCGGGGGCTTAGCTGCAGTCCAGTACTCGCCTAAGTTTGTAAAATCCTACCGAGTGGTGAGCAACCCTCCCACTTGGGGGCATAGCTGTAGTCCAGTACTCGCCTAAGTTTAAAAAATTCTGCCGAGTGGTAAGCAACCCTCCCACTCGGGGGCTTAGCTGCAGTCCAGTACTCGCCTAAGTTTAAAAAATCCTATCGAGTGATGAGCAATCCTCCCACTCGGGGACTTAGCTGCAGTCCAGTACTCGCCTATGTTTGTAAAATCGTACCAAGTGGTGAGCAACCCTCCCACTCGGGTTCTTAACTGCAGTCCAGTACTCGCCTAAGTTTAAAAAATCTTGCCAAGTGGTGAGCAATCCTCCCACTCGGGGGCTTAGTTGCAGTCCAGTACTCGCCTAAGTTTGTAAAATCCTACCGAGTGGTGAGCAACCCTCCCACTCGGGGGCTTAGCTGCAGTACAGAACTCGCCTAGGTTTAAGAAATCCTGCCGAGTGGTGAGCAATCCTCCCACTCGGGGTTTTTGCTCCAGTCCAGTACTCGCCTAAGTTTGTAAAATCCAACCGAGTGGTGAGCAACCCTCCCACTCGGGGGCTTAGCTGCAGTCCTGTACTCGCCTAAGTTTGTAAAATCCTACCGAGTGGTGAGCAACCCTACCACTCGGGGGCTTAGCTACAGTCCAGTACTCGCCTAAGTTTAAAAATTCCTGCCGAGTGGTGAGGAATCCTCCTACTCGGGGAATTAGCTGCAGTCCAGTACTCGCCTAAGTTATTAAAATCCTACCGAGTGGTGAGCAACCCTCCCACTCGGGGGCTTAGCTGCAGTCCAGTAGTCAACTAAGTTTAAAAAATCCTGCCGAGTGATGAGCAATCCTCCCACTCGGGGGCTTAGCTGCAGTCCAGTACTCGCCTAAGTTTGTAAAATCCTACCGAGTGGTGAGCAACCCTCCCACTCGGGGGTTTCATTCCAGTACTCGACTAAGTTTAAAAAATCCTGCCGAGTGATGAGCAATCATACCACTCGAGGGCTTAGCTACAGTCCAGTACTCGCCTAAGTTTGTAAAATCCTAGCGAGTGGTGAGCAACCCTCCCACTCGGGGGCTTAGCTATAGTCCAGTACTTGCCTAAGTTTAAAAAATCCTGCCGAGTGTTGAGCAACCCTCCCACTCGGGGGCTTAGCTGCATTCCAGTACTCGACTAAGTTTAAAAAATCCTGCCGAGTGATGAGCAATCCTCCCACTCGGGGGCTTAGCTGCAGTCCAGTACTCGCCTACGTTTGTAAAATCCTAGCGAGTGGTGAGCAACCCTCCCACTCGGGGGCTTAGCTGCAGTCCAGTACTCGCCTAAGTTTGAAAAATCCTGCCGAGTGGTGAGCAACCCTCCCACTCGGGGGCTTAGCTGCAGTCCAGTACTCGCCTAAGTTTAAAAAATCCTATCGAGTGATGAGCAATCCTCCCACTCGGGGACTTAGCTGCAGTCCAGTACTCGCCTAAGTTTGTAAAATCGTACCAAGTGGTGAGCAACCCTCCCACTCGGGTTCTTAACTGCAGTCCAGTACTCGCCTAAGTCTAAAAAATCCTGCACAGTGGTCAGCAATCCTCCCACTCGGGGGCTTAGCTACAGTCTAGTACTCCCCTAAGTTTGTAAAATCCTACCGAGTGGTGAGCAACCCTCCCACTCGGGGGCTTAGCTGCAGTCCAGTACTCGCCTAAGTTTAAAAAATCCTGCCGAGTGGTGAGCAATCCTCCCACTCGGGGCTTAGGTGCAGTCTTGTACTCGCCTAAGTTTAAAAAATCGTGCTGAGTGGTGAGCAATCCTCCCACTCGGGGGCTTAGCTACAGTCCAGTACTCGCCTAAGTTTGTAAAATCCAACCGAGTGGTGAGCAACCCTCCCACTCGGGGGCTTAGCTATAGTCCAGTACTCGCCTAAGTTTAGAAAATCTAGCCGAGTGGTGAGCAATCCTCCCAATCGGGGGCTTAGGTGCAGTCCAGTACTCTCCTAAGTTATTAAAATCCTACCGAGTGGTGAGCAACCCTCCCACTCGAGGGCTTAGCTGCAGTCCAGTACTCGAGTAAGTTTAAAAAATCCTGCCGAGCTGTGCGCAATCCTCCCACTCGGGGGCTTAGCTGTAGTCCAGTACTCGCCTAAGTTTGTAAAATCCTACCGAGTGGTGAGCAACCCTCCCACTTGGGGGCATAGCTGTAGTCCAGTACTCGCCTAAGTTTAAAAAATTCTGCCGAGTGGTAAGCAACCCTCCCACTCGGGGGCTTAGCTGCAGTCCAGTACTCGCCTAAGTTTAAAAAATCCTATCGAGTGATGAGCAATCCTCCCACTCGGGGACTTAGCTGCAGTCCAGTACTCGCCTAAGTTTGTAAAATCGTACCAAGTGGTGAGCAACCCTCCCACTCGGGTTCTTAACTGCAGTCCAGTACTCGCCTAAGTTTAAAAAATCCTGCCAAGTGGTGAGCAATCCTCCCACTCGGGGGCTTAGCTGCAGTCCAGTACTCGCCTAAGTTTGTAAAATCCTACCGAGTGGTGAGCAACCCTCCCACTCGGGGGCTTAGCTGCAGCACAGAACTCGCCTAGGTTTAAGAAATCCTGCCGAGTGGTGAGCAATCCTCCCACTCGGGGTTTTTGCTCCAGTCCAGTACTCGCCTAAGTTTGTAAAATCCAACCGAGTGGTGAGCAACATTCCCACTCGGGGGCTTAGCTGCAGTCCTGTACTCGCCTAAGTTTGTAAAATCCTACCGAGTGGTGAGCAACCCTACCACTCGGGGGCTTAGCTACAGTCCAGTACTCGCCTAAGTTTAAAAATTCCTGCCGAGTGGTGAGGAATCCTCCTACTCGGGGAATTAGCTGCAGTCCAGTACTCGCCTAAGTTATTAAAATCCTACCGAATGGTGAGCAACCCTCCCACTCGGGGGCTTAGCTGCAGTCTAGTAGTCAACTAAGTTTAAAAAATCCTGCCGAGTGATGAGCAATCCTCCCACTCGGGGGCTTAGCTGCAGTCCAGTACTCGCCTAAGTTTGTAAAATCCTACCGAGTGGTGAGCAACCCTCCCACTCGGGGGCTTCATTCCAGTACTCGACTAAGTTTAAAAAATCCTGCCGAGTGATGAGCAATCATACCACTCGAGGGCTTAGCTACACTCCAGTACTCGCCTAAGTTTGTAAAATCCTAGCGAGTGGTGAGCAACCCTCCCACTCGGGGGCTTAGCTATAGTCCAGTACTTGCCTAAGTTTAAAAAATCCTGCCGAGTGTTGAGCAACCCTCCCACTCGGGGGCTTAGCTGCATTCCAGTACTCGCCTAAGTTTAAAAAATCCTATCGAGTGATGAGTAGTCCTCCCACTCGGGGACTTAGCTGCAGTCCAGTACTCGCCTAAGTTTGTAAAATCGTACCAAGTGGTGAGCAACCCGCCCACTTGGGTTCTTAACTGCAGTCCAGTACTCCCCTAAGTTTAAAAAATCCTGCCAAGTGGTCAGAAATCCTCCCACTCGGGGGCTTAGCTGCAGTCCAGTACTCCCCTAATTTTGTAAAATCCTACCGAGTGGTGAGCAACCCTCCCACTCGGGGGCTTAGCTGCAGTACAGAACTCGCCTAAGTTTAAGAAATCCTGCCGAGTGGTGAGCAATCCTCCCGCTCGGGGTTTTTGCTCCAGTCCAGTACTCGCCTAAGTTTGTAAAATCCAACCGACTGGTGAGCAACCCTCCCACTCGGGGGCTTAGGTGCAGTCCTGTACTCGCCTAAGTTTGTAAAATCGTACCGAGTGGTTAGCAATCCTCCCACTCGGGGGCTTAGCTGCAGTCCAGTACTCGCCTAGGTTTGTAAAATCCAACCGAGTGGTGAGCAACCCTCCCACTCGGGGGCTTAGCTATAGTCCAGTACTCGCCTAAGTTTAGAAAATCTAGCCGAGTGGTGAGCAATCCTCCCAATCGGGGGCTTAGGTGCAGTCCAGTACTCTCCTAAGTTATTAAAATCCTACCGAGTGGTGAGCAACCCTCCCACTCGAGGGCTTAGCTGCAGTCCAGTACTCGAGTAAGTTTAAAAAATCCTGCCGAGCGATGCGCAATCCTTCCACTCGGGGGCTTAGCTGCAGTCCATTACTCGCCTAAGTTTGTAAAATCCTACCGAGTGGTGAGCAACCCTCCCACTTGGGGGCATAGCTGTAGTCCAGTACTCGCCTAAGTTTAAAAAATTCTGCCGAGTGGTAAGCAACCCTCCCACTCGGGGGCTTAGCTGCAGTCCAGTACTCGCCTAAGTTTAAAAAATCCTATCGAGTGATGAGCAATCCTCCCACTCGGGGACTTAGCTGCAGTCCAGTACTCGCCTAAGTTTGTAAAATCGTACCAAGTGGTGAGCAACCCTCCCACTCGGGTTCTTAACTGCAGTCCAGTACTCGCCTAAGTTTAAAAAATCCTGCCAAGTGGTCAGCAATCCTCCCACTCGGGGGCTTAGCTGCAGTCCAGTACTCGCCTAAGTTTGTAAAATCCTACCGAGTGGTGAGCAACCCTCCCACTCGGGGGCTTAGCTGCAGTACAGAACTCGCCTAGGTTTAAGAAATCCTGCCGAGTGGTGAGCAATCCTCCCACTCGGGGTTTTTGCTCCAGTCCAGTACTCGCCTAAGTTTGTAAAATCCAACCGAGTGGTGAGCAACATTCCCACTCGGGGGCTTAGCTGCAGTCCTGTACTCGCCTAAGTTTGTAAAATCGTACCGAGTGGTTAGCAATGCTCCCACTCGGGGGCTTAGCTGCAGTCCAGTACTCGCCTAAGTTTGTAAAATCCAACCGAGTGGTGAGCAACCCTCCCACTCGGGGGCTTAGCTATAGTCCAGTACTCGCCTAAGTTTAGAAAATCTAGCCGAGTGGTGAGCAATCCTCCCAATCGGGGGCTTAGGTGCAGTCCAGTACTCTCCTAAGTTATTAAAATCCTACCGAGTGGTGAGCAACCCTCCCACTCGAGGGCTTAGCTGCAGTCCAGTACTCGAGTAAGTTTAAAAAATCCTGCCGAGCGATGCGCAATCCTTCCACTCGGGGGCTTAGCTGCAGTCCATTACTCGCCTAAGTTTGTAAAATCCTACCGAGTGGTGAGCAACCCTCCCACTTGGGGGCATAGCTGTAGTCCAGTACTCGCCTAAGTTTAAAAAATTCTGCCGAGTGGTAAGCAACCCTCCCACTCGGGGGCTTCGCTGCAGTCCAGTACTCGCCTAAGTTTAGAAAATCCTATCGAGTGATGAGCAATCCTCCCACTCGGGGACTTAGCTGCAGTCCAGTACTCGCCTAAGTTTGTAAAATCGTACCAAGTGGTGAGCAACCCTCCCACTCGGGTTCTTAACTGCAGTCCAGTACTCGCCTAAGTTTAAAAAATCCTGCCAAGTGGTGAGCAATCCTCCCACTCGGGGGCTTAGCTGCAGTCCAGTACTCGCCTAAGTTTGTAAAATCCTACCGAGTGGTGAGCAACCCTCCCACTCGGGGGCTTAGCTGCAGTACAGAACTCGCCTAGGTTTAAGAAATCCTGCCGAGTGGTGAGCAATCCTCCCACTCGGGGTTTTTGCTCCAGTCCAGTACTCGCCTAAGTTTGTAAAATCCAACCGAGTGGTGAGCAACATTCCCACTCGGGGGCTTAGCTGCAGTCCTGTACTCGCCTAAGTTTGTAAAATCCTACCGAGTGGTGAGCAACCCTACCACTCGGGGGCTTAGCTACAGTCCAGTACTCGCCTAAGTTTAAAAATTCCTGCCGAGTGGTGAGGAATCCTCCTACTCGGGGGCTTAGCTGCAGTCCAGTAGTCAACTAAGTTTAAAAAATCCTGCCGAGTGATGAGCAATCCTCCCACTCGGGGGCTTAGCTGCAGTCCAGTACTCGCCTAAGTTTGTAAAATCCTACCGAGTGGTGAGCAACCCTCCCACTCGGGGGCTTCATTCCAGTACTCGACTAAGTTTAAAAAATCCTGCCGAGTGATGAGCAATCATACCACTCGAGGGCTTAGCTACACTCCAGTACTCGCCTAAGTTTGTAAAATCCTAGCGAGTGGTGAGCAACCCTCCCACTCGGGGGCTTAGCTATAGTCCAGTACCTGCCTAAGTTTAAAAAATCCTGCCGAGTGTTGAGCAACCCTCCCACTCGGGGGCTTAGCTGCATTCCAGTACTCGCCTAAGTTTAAAAAATCCTATCGAGTGATGAGTAGTCCTCCCACTCGGGGACTTAGCTGCAGTCCAGTACTCGCCTAAGTTTGTAAAATCGTACCAAGTGGTGAGCAACCCGCCCACTCGGGTTCTTAACTGCAGTCCAGTACTCCCCTAAGTTTAAAAAATCCTGCCAAGTGGTCAGAAATCCTCCCACTCGGGGGCTTAGCTGCAGTCCAGTACTCCCCAAAGTTTGTAAAATCCTACCGAGTGGTGAGCAACCCTCCCACTCGGGGGCTTAGCTGCAGTACAGAACTCGCCTAAGTTTAAGAAATCCTGCCGAGTGGTGAGCAATCCTCCCGCTCGGGGTTTTTGCTCCAGTCCAGTACTCGCCTAAGTTTGTAAAATCCAACCGAGTGGTGAGCAACCCTCCCACTCGGGGGCTTAGGTGCAGTCCTCTACTCGCCTAAGTTTGTAAAATCGTACCGAGTGGTTAGCAATCCTCCCACTCGGGGGCTTAGCTGCAGTCCAGTACTCGCCTAAGTTTGTAAAATCGTACCGAGTGGTGAGCAATCCTCCCAATCGGGGGCTTAGGTGTAGTCCAGTACTCTCCTAAGTTATTAAAATCCTACCGAGTGGTGAGCAACCCTCCCACTCGAGGGCTTAGCTACAGTCCAGTACTCGACTAAGTTTAAAAAATCCTGCCGAGCGATGCGCAATCCTCCCACTCGGGGGCTTAGCTGCAGTCCAGTACTCGCCTAAGTTTGTAAAATCCTACCGAGTGGTGAGCAACCCTCCCACTTGGGGGCATAGCTGTAGTCCAGTACTCGCCTATGTTTAAAAAATTCTGCCGAGTGGTAAGCAACCCTCCCACTCGGGGGCTTAGCTGCAGTCCAGTACTCGCCTAAGTTTAAAAAATCCTATCGAGTGATGAGCAATCCTCCCACTCGGGGACTTAGCTGCAGTCCAGTACTCGCCTAAGTTTGTAAAATCGTACCAAGTGGTGAGCAACCCTCCCACTCGGGTTCTTAACTGCAGTCCAGTACTCGCCTAAGTTTAAAAAATCCTGCCAAGTGGTGAGCAATCCTCCCACTCGGGGGCTTAGCTGCAGTCCAGTACTCGCCTAAGTTTGTAAAATCCTACCGAGTGGTGAGCAACCCTCCCACTCGGGGGCTTAGCTGCAGTACAGAACTCGCCTAGGTTTAAGAAATCCTGCCGAGTGGTGAGCAATCCTCCCACTCGGGGTTTTTGCTCCAGTCCAGTACTCGCCTAAGTTTGTCAAATCCAACCGAGTGGTGAGCAACCCTCCCACTCGGGGGCTTAGCTGCAGTCCTGTACTCGCCTAAGTTTGTAAAATCCTACCGAGTGGTGAGCAACCCTACCACTCGGGGGCTTAGCTACAGTCCAGTACTCGCCTAAGTTTAAAAATTCCTGCCGAGTGGTGAGGAATCCTCCTACTCGGGGAATTAGCTGCAGTCCAGTACTCGCCTAAGTTATTAAAATCCTACCGAGTGGTGAGCAACCCTCCCACTCGGGGGCTTAGCTGCAGTAAAGTAGTCAACTAAGTTTAAAAAATCCTGCCGAGTGATGAGCAATCCTCCCACTCGGGGGCTTAGCTGCAGTCCAGTACTCGCCTAAGTTTGTAAAATCCTACCGAGTGGTGAGCAACCCTCCCACTCGGGGGCTTCATTCCAGTACTCGACTAAGTTTAAAAAATCCTGCCGAGTGATGAGCAATCATACCACTCGAGGGCTTAGCTACACTCCAGTACTCGCCTAAGTTTGTAAAATCCTAGCGAGTGGTGAGCAACCCTCCCACTCGGGGGCTTAGCTATAGTCCAGTACTTGCCTAAGTTTAAAAAATCCTGCCGAGTGTTGAGCAACCCTCCCACTCGGGGGCTTAGCTGCATTCCAGTACTCGCCTAAGTTTAAAAAATCCTATCGAGTGATGAGTAGTCCTCCCACTCGGGGACTTAGCTGCAGTCCAGTACTCGCCTAAGTTTGTAAAATCGTACCAAGTGGTGAGCAACCCGCCCACTCGGGTTCTTAACTGCAGTCCAGTACTCCCCTAAGTTTAAAAAATCCTGCCAAGTGGTCAGAAATCCTCCCACTCGGGGGCTTAGCTGCAGTCCAGTACTCCCCTAAGTTTGTAAAATCCTACCGAGTGGTGAGCAACCCTCCCACTCGGGGGCTTAGCTGCAGTACAGAACTCGCCTAAGTTTAAGAAATCCTGCCGAGTGGTGAGCAATCCTCCCGCTCGGGGTTTTTGCTCCAGTCCAGTACTCGCCTAAGTTTGTAAAATCCAACCGAGTGGTGAGCAACCCTCCCACTCGGGGGCTTAGGTGCAGTCCTCTACTCGCCTAAGTTTGTAAAATCGTACCGAGTGGTTAGCAATCCTCCCACTCGGGGGCTTAGCTGCAGTCCAGTACTCGCCTAAGTTTGTAAAATCGTACCGAGTGGTGAGCAATCCTCCCAATCGGGGGCTTAGGTGTAGTCCAGTACTCTCCTAAGTTATTAAAATCCTACCGAGTGGTGAGCAACCCTCCCACTCGAGGGCTTAGCTACAGTCCAGTACTCGACTAAGTTTAAAAAATCCTGCCGAGCGATGCGCAATCCTCCCACTCGGGGGCTTAGCTGCAGTCTAGTACTCGCCTAAGTTTGTAAAATCCTACCGAGTGGTGAGCAACCCTCCCACTTGGGGGCATAGCTGTAGTCCAGTACTCGCCTAAGTTTAAAAAATTCTGCCGAGTGGTAAGCAACCCTCCCACTCGGGGGCTTAGCTGCAGTCCAGTACTCGCCTAAGTTTAAAAAATCCTATCGAGTGATGAGCAATCCTCCCACTCGGGGACTTAGCTGCAGTCCAGTACTCGCCTAAGTTTGTAAAATCGTACCAAGTGGTGAGCAACCCTCCCACTCGGGTTCTTAACTGCAGTCCAGTACTCGCCTAAGTTTAAAAAATCCTATCGAGTGATGAGCAATCCTCCCACTCGGGGACTTAGCTGCAGTCCAGTACTCGCCTATGTTTGTAAAATCGTACCAAATGGTGAGCAACCCTCCCACTCGGGTTCTTAACTGCAGTCCAGTACTCGCCTAAGTTTAAAAAATCCTGCCAAGTGGTGAGCAATCCTCCCACTCGGGGGCTTAGTTGCAGTCCAGTACTCGCCTAAGTTTGTAAAATCCTACCGAGTGGTGAGCAACCCTCCCACTCGGGGGCTTAGCTGCAGTACAGAACTCGCCTAGGTTTAAGAAATCCTGCCGAGTGGTGAGCAATCCTCCCACTCGGGGTTTTTGCTCCAGTCCAGTACTCGCCTAAGTTTGTAAAATCCAACCGAGTGGTGAGCAACCCTCCCACTCGGGGGCTTAGCTGCAGTCCTGTACTCGCCTAAGTTTGTAAAATCCTACCGAGTGGTGAGCAACCCTACCACTCGGGGGCTTAGCTACAGTCCAGTACTCGCCTAAGTTTAAAAATTCCTGCCGAGTGGTGAGGAATCCTCCTACTCGGGGAATTAGCTGCAGTCCAGTACTCGCCTAAGTTATTAAAATCCTACCGAGTGGTGAGCAACCCTCCCACTCGGGGGCTTAGCTGCAGTCCAGTAGTCAACTAAGTTTAAAAAATCCTGCCGAGTGATGAGCAATCCTCCCACTCGGGGGCTTAGCTGCAGTCCAGTAGTCGCCTAAGTTTGTAAAATCCTACCGAGTGGTGAGCAACCCTCCCACTCGGGGGCTTCATTCCAGTACTCGACTAAGTTTAAAAAATCCTGCCGAGTGATGAGCAATCATACCACTCGAGGGCTTAGCTACAGTCCAGTACTCGCCTAAGTTTGTAAAATCCTAGCGAGTGGTGAGCAACCCTCCCACTCGGGGGCTTAGCTATAGTCCAGTACTTGCCTAAGTTTAAAAAATCCTGCCGAGTGTTGAGCAACCCTCCCACTCGGGGGCTTAGCTGCATTCCAGTACTCGACTAAGTTTAAAAAATCCTGCCGAGTGATGAGCAATCCTCCCACTCGGGGGCTTAGCTGCAGTCCAGTACTCGCCTACGTTTGTAAAATCCTAGCGAGTGGTGAGCAACCCTCCCACTCGGGGGCTTAGCTGCAGTCCAGTACTCGCCTAAGTTTGAAAAATCCTGCCGAGTGGTGAGCAACCCTCCCACTCGGGGGCTTAGCTGCAGTCCAGTACTCGCCTAAGTTTAAAAAATCCTATCGAGTGATGAGCAATCCTCCCACTCGGGGACTTAGCTGCAGTCCAGTACTCGCCTAAGTTTGTAAAATCGTACCAAGTGGTGAGCAACCCTCCCACTCGGGTTCTTAACTGCAGTCCAGTACTCGCCTAAGTCTAAAAAATCCTGCACAGTGGTCAGCAATCCTCCCACTCGGGGGCTTAGCTGCAGTCTAGTACTCCCCTAAGTTTGTAAAATCCTACCGAGTGGTGAGCAACCCTCCCACTCGGGGGCTTAGCTGCAGTCCAGTACTCGCCTAAGTTTAAAAAATCCTGCCGAGTGGTGAGCAATCCTCCCACTCGGGGCTTAGGTGCAGTCTTGTACTCGCCTAAGTTTAAAAAATCATGCTGAGTGGTGAGCAATCCTCCCACTCGGGGGCTTAGCTGCAGTCCAGTACTCACCTAAGTTTGTAAAATCCAACCGAGTGGTGAGCAATCCTCCCACTCGGGGGCTTAGCTATAGTCCAGTACTCGCCTAAGTTTAGAAAATCTAGCCGAGTGGTGAGCAATCCTCCCAATCGGGGGCTTAGGTGCAGTCCAGTACTCTCCTAAGTTATTAAAATCCTACCGAGTGGTGAGCAACCCTCCCACTCGAGGGCTTAGCTGCAGTCCAGTACTCGAGTAAGTTTAAAAAATCCTGCCGAGCGATGCGCAATCCTCCCACTCGGGGGCTTAGCTGCAGTCCAGTACTCGCCTAAGTTTGTAAAATCCTACCGAGTGGTGACCAATCCTCCCACTTGGGGGCATAGCTGTAGTCCAGTACTCGCCTAAGTTTAAAAAATTCTGCCGAGTGGTAAGCAACCCTCCCACTCGGGGGCTTAGCTGCAGTCCAGTACTCGCCTAAGTTTAAAAAATCCTATCGAGTGATGAGCAATCCTCCCACTCGGGGACTTAGCTGCAGTCCAGTACTCGCCTAAGTTTGTAAAATCGTACCAAGTGGTGAGCAACCCTCCCACTCGGGTTCTTAACTGCAGTCCAGTACTCGCCTAAGTTTAAAAAATCCTGCCAAGTGGTGAGCAATCCTCCCACTCGGGGGCTTAGCTGCAGTCCAGTACTCGCCTAAGTTTGTAAAATCCTACCGAGTGGTGAGCAACCCTCCCACTCGGGGGCTTAGCTGCAGTACAGAACTCGCCTAGGTTTAAGAAATCCTGCCGAGTGGTGAGCAATCCTCCCACTCGGGGTTTTTGCTCCAGTCCAGTACTCGCCTAAGTTTGTAAAATCCAACCGAGTGGTGAGCAACATTCCCACTCGGGGGCTTAGCTGCAGTCCTGTACTCGCCTAAGTTTGTAAAATCCTACCGAGTGGTGAGCAACCCTACCACTCGGGGGCTTAGCTACAGTCCAGTACTCGCCTAAGTTTAAAAATTCCTGCCGAGTGGTGAGGAATCCTCCTACTCGGGGAATTAGCTGCAGTCCAGTACTCGCCTAAGTTATTAAAATCCTACCGAGTGGTGAGCAACCCTCCCACTCGGGGGCTTAGCTGCAGTCTAGTAGTCAACTAAGTTTAAAAAATCCTGCCGAGTGATGAGCAATCCTCCCACTCGGGGGCTTAGCTGCAGTCCAGTACTCGCCTAAGTTTGTAAAATCCTACCGAGTGGTGAGCAACCCTCCCACTCGGGGGCTTCATTCCAGTACTCGACTAAGTTTAAAAAATCCTGCCGAGTGATGAGCAATCATACCACTCGAGGGCTTAGCTACACTCCAGTACTCGCCTAAGTTTGTAAAATCCTAGCGAGTGGTGAGCAACCCTCCCACTCGGGGGCTTAGCTATAGTCCAGTACTTGCCTAAGTTTAAAAAATCCTGCCGAGTGTTGAGCAACCCTCCCACTCGGGGGCTTAGCTGCATTCCAGTACTCGCCTAAGTTTAAAAAATCCTGCCGAGTGGTGAGCAATCCTCCCACTCGGGGCTTAGGTGCAGTCTTGTACTCGCCTAAGTTTAAAAAATCGTGCTGAGTGGTGAGCAATCCTCCCACTCGGGGGCTTAGCTGCAGTCCAGTACTCGCCTAAGTTTGTAAAATCCAACCGAGTGGTGAGCAAGCCTCCCACTCGGGGGCTTAGCTATAGTCCAGTACTCGCCTAAGTTTAGAAAATCTAGCCGAGTGGTGAGCAATCCTCCCAATCGGGGGCTTAGGTGCAGTCCAGTACTCTCCTAAGTTATTAAAATCCTACCGAGTGGTGAGCAACCCTCCCACTCGAGGGCTTAGCTGCAGTCCAGTACTCGAGTAAGTTTAAAAAATCCTGCCGAGCGATGCGCAATCCTCCCACTCGGGGGCTTAGCTGCAGTCCAGTACTCGCCTAAGTTTGTAAAATCCTACCGAGTGGTGAGCAACCCTCCCACTTGGGGGCATAGCTGTAGTCCAGTACTCGCCTAAGTTTAAAAAATTCTGCCGAGTGGTAAGCAACCCTCCCACTCGGGGGCTTAGCTGCAGTCCAGTACTCGCCTAAGTTTAAAAAATCCTATCGGGTGATGAGCAATCCTCCCACTCGGGGACTTAGCTGCAGTCCAGTACTCGCCTAAGTTTGTAAAATCGTACCAAGTGGTGAGCAACCCTCCCACTCGGGTTCTTAACTGCAGTCCAGTACTCGCCTAAGTTTAAAAAATCCTGCCAAGTGGTGAGCAATCCTCCCACTCGGGGGCTTAGCTGCAGTCCAGTACTCGCCTAAGTTTGTAAAATCCTACCGAGTGGTGAGCAACCCTCCCACTCGGGGGCTTAGCTGCAGTACAGAACTCGCCTAGGTTTAAGAAATCCTGCCGAGTGGTGAGCAATCCTCCCACTCGGGGTTTTTGCTCCAGTCCAGTACTCGCCTAAGTTTGTAAAATCCAACCGAGTGGTGAGCAACATTCCCACTCGGGGGCTTAGCTGCAGTCCTGTACTCGCCTAAGTTTGTAAAATCCTACCGAGTGGTGAGCAACCCTACCACTCGGGGGCTTAGCTACAGTCCAGTACTCGCCTAAGTTTAAAAATTCCTGCCGAGTGGTGAGGAATCCTCCTACTCGGGGAATTAGCTGCAGTCCAGTACTCGCCTAAGTTATTAAAATCCTACCGAGTGGTGAGCAACCCTCCCACTCGGGGGCTTAGCTGCAGTCTAGTAGTCAACTAAGTTTAAAAAATCCTGCCGAGTGATGAGCAATCCTCCCACTCGGGGGCTTAGCTGCAGTCCAGTACTCGCCTAAGTTTGTAAAATCCTACCGAGTGGTGAGCAACCCTCCCACTCGGGGGCTTCATTCCAGTACTCGACTAAGTTTAAAAAATCCTGCCGAGTGATGAGCAATCATACCACTCGAGGGCTTAGCTACACTCCAGTACTCGCCTAAGTTTGTAAAATCCTAGCGAGTGGTGAGCAACCCTCCCACTCGGGGGCTTAGCTATAGTCCAGTACTTGCCTAAGTTTAAAAAATCCTGCCGAGTGTTGAGCAACCCTCCCACTCGGGGGATTAGCTGCATTCCAGTACTCGCCTAAGTTTAAAAAATCCTATCGAGTGATGAGTAGTCCTCCCACTCGGGGACTTAGCTGCAGTCCAGTACTCGCCTAAGTTTGTAAAATCGTACCAAGTGGTGAGCAACCCGCCCACTCGGGTTCTTAACTGCAGTCCAGTACTCCCCTGAGTTTAAAAAATCCTGCCAAGTGGTCAGAAATCCTCCCACTCGGGGGCTTAGCTGCAGTCCAGTACTCCCCTAAGTTTGTAAAATCCTACCGAGTGGTGAGCAACCCTCCCACTCGGGGGCTTAGCTACAGTACAGAACTCGCCTAAGTTTAAGAAATCCTGCCGAGTGGTGAGCAATCCTCCCGCTCGGGGTTTTTGCTCCAGTCCAGTACTCGCCTAAGTTTGTAAAATCCAACCGACTGGTGAGCAACCCTCCCACTCGGGGGCTTAGGTGCAGTCCTGTACTCGCCTAAGTTTGTAAAATCGTCCCGAGTGGTTAGCAATCCTCCCACTCGGGGGCTTAGCTGCAGTCCAGTACTCACCTAAGTTTGTAAAATCCAACCGAGTGGTGAGCAACCCTCCCACTCGGGGGCTTAGCTATAGTCCAGTACTCGCCTAAGTTTAGAAAATCTAGCCGAGTGGTGAGCAATCCTCCCAATCGGGGGCTTAGGTGCAGTCCAGTACTCTCCTAAGTTATTAAAATCCTACCGAGTGGTGAGCAACCCTCCCACTCGAGGGCTTAGCTGCAGTCCAGTACTCGAGTAAGTTTAAAAAATCCTGCCGAGCGATGCGCAATCCTCCCACTCGGGGGCTTAGCTGCAGTCCATTACTCGCCTAAGTTTGTAAAATCCTACCGAGTGGTGAGCAACCCTCCCACTTGGGGGCATAGCTGTAGTCCAGTACTCGCCTAAGTTTAAAAAATTCTGCCGAGTGGTAAGCAACCCTCCCACTCGGGGGCTTAGCTGCAGTCCAGTACTCGCCTAAGTTTAAAAAATCCTATCGAGTGATGAGCAATCCTCCCACTCGGGGACTTAGCTGCAGTCCAGTACTCGCCTAAGTTTGTAAAATCGTACCAAGTGGTGAGCAACCCTCCCACTCGGGTTCTTAACTGCAGTCCAGTACTCGCCTAAGTTTAAAAAATCCTGCCAAGTGGTGAGCAATCCTCCCACTCGGGGGCTTAGCTGCAGTCCAGTACTCGCCTAAGTTTGTAAAATCCTACCGAGTGGTGAGCAACCCTCCCACTCGGGGGCTTAGCTGCAGTACAGAACTCGCCTAGGTTTAAGAAATCCTGCCGAGTGGTGAGCAATCCTCCCACTCGGGGTTTTTGCTCCAGTCCAGTACTCGCCTAAGTTTGTAAAATCCAACCGAGTGGTGAGCAACATTCCCACTCGGGGGCTTAGCTGCAGTCCTGTACTCGCCTAAGTTTGTAAAATCCTACCGAGTGGTGAGCAACCCTACCACTCGGGGGCTTAGCTACAGTCCAGTACTCGCCTAAGTTTAAAAATTCCTGCCGAGTGGTGAGGAATCCTCCTACTCGGGGAATTAGCTGCAGTCCAGTACTCGCCTAAGTTATTAAAATCCTACCGAGTGGTGAGCAACCCTCCCACTCGGGGGCTTAGCTGCAGTCCAGTAGTCAACTAAGTTTAAAAAATCCTGCCGAGTGATGAGCAATCCTCCCACTCGGGGGCTTAGCTGCAGTCCAGTACTCGCCTAAGTTTGTAAAATCCTACCGAGTGGTGAGCAACCCTCCCACTCGGGGGCTTCATTCCAGTACTCGACTAAGTTTAAAAAATCCTGCCGAGTGATGAGCAATCATACCACTCGAGGGCTTAGCTACACTCCAGTACTCGCCTAAGTTTGTAAAATCCTAGCGAGTGGTGAGCAACCCTCCCACTCGGGGGCTTAGCTATAGTCCAGTACTTGCCTAAGTTTAAAAAATCCTGCCGAGTGTTGAGCAACCCTCCCACTCGGGGGCTTAGCTGCATTCCAGTACTCGCCTAAGTTTAAAAAATCCTATCGAGTGATGAGTAGTCCTCCCACTCGGGGACTTAGCTGCAGTCCAGTACTCGCCTAAGTTTGTAAAATCGTACCAAGTGGTGAGCAACCCGCCCACTCGGGTTCTTAACTGCAGTCCAGTACTCCCCTAAGTTTAAAAAATCCTGCCAAGTGGTCAGAAATCCTCCCACTCGGGGGCTTAGCCGCAGTCCAGTACTCCCCTAAGTTTGTAAAATCCTACCGAGTGGTGAGCAACCCTCCCACTCGGGGGCTTAGCTGCAGTACAGAACTCGCCTAAGTTTAAGAAATCCTGCCGAGTGGTGAGCAATCCTCCCGCTCGGGGTTTTTGCTCCAGTCCAGTACTCGCCTAAGTTTGTAAAATCCAACCGAGTGGTGAGCAACCCTCCCACTCGGGGGCTTAGGTGCAGTCCTCTACTCGCCTAAGTTTGTAAAATCGTACCTAGTGGTTAGCAATCCTCCCACTCGGGGGCTTAGCTGCAGTCCAGTACTCGCCTAAGTTTGTAAAATCGTACCGAGTGGTGAGCAATCCTCCCAATCGGGGGCTTAGGTGTAGTCCAGTACTCTCCTAAGTTATTAAAATCCTACCGAGTGGTGAGCAACCCTCCCACTCGAGGGCTTAGCTACAGTCCAGTACTCGACTAAGTTTAAAAAATCCTGCCGAGCGATGCGCAATCCTCCCACTCGGGGGCTTAGCTGCAGTCCAGTACTCGCCTAAGTTTGTAAAATCCTACCGAGTGGTGAGCAACCCTCCCACTTGGGGGCATAGCTGTAGTCCAGTACTCGCCTAAGTTTAAAAAATTCTGCCGAGTGGTAAGCAACCCTCCCACTCGGGGGCTTAGCTGCAGTCCAGTACTCGCCTAAGTTTAAAAAATCCTATCGAGTGATGAGCAATCCTCCCACTCGGGGACTTAGCTGCAGTCCAGTACTCGCCTAAGTTTGTAAAATCGTACCAAGTGGTGAGCAACCCTCCCACTCGGGTTCTTAACTGCAGTCCAGTACTCGCCTAAGTTTAAAAAATCCTGCCAAGTGGTGAGCAATCCTCCCACTCGGGGGCTTAGCTGCAGTCCAGTACTCGCCTAAGTTTGTAAAATCCTACCGAGTGGTGAGAAACCCTCCCACTCGGGGGCTTAGCTGCAGTACAGAACTCGCCTAGGTTTAAGAAATCCTGCCGAGTGGTGAGCAATCCTCCCACTCGGGGTTTTTGCTCCAGTCCAGTACTCGCCTAAGTTTGTAAAATCCAACCGAGTGGTGAGCAACCCTCCCACTCGGGGGCTTAGCTGCAGTCCTGTACTCGCCTAAGTTTGTAAAATCCTACCGAGTGGTGAGCAACCCTACCACTCGGGGGCTTAGCTACAGTCCAGTACTCGCCTAAGTTTAAAAATTCCTGCCGAGTGGTGAGGAATCCTCCTACTCGGGGAATTAGCTGCAGTCCAGTACTCGCCTAAGTTATTAAAATCCTACCGAGTGGTGAGCAACCCTCCCACTCGGGGGCTTAGCTGCAGTCCAGTAGTCAACTAAGTTTAAAAAATCCTGCCGAGTGATGAGCAATCCTCCCACTCGGGGGCTTAGCTGCAGTCCAGTACTCGCCTAAGTTTGTAAAATCCTACCGAGTGGTGAGCAACCCTCCCACTCGGGGGCTTCATTCCAGTACTCGACTAAGTTTAAAAAATCCTGCCGAGTGATGAGCAATCATACCACTCGAGGGCTTAGCTACACTCCAGTACTCGCCTAAGTTTGTAAAATCCTAGCGAGTGGTGAGCAACCCTCCCACTCGGGGGCTTAGCTATAGTCCAGTACTTGCCTAAGTTTAAAAAATCCTGCCGAGTGTTGAGCAACCCTCCCACTCGGGGGCTTAGCTGCATTCCAGTACTCGCCTAAGTTTAAAAAATCCTATCGAGTGATGAGTAGTCCTCCCACTCGGGGACTTAGCTGCAGTCCAGTACTCGCCTAAGTTTGTAAAATCGTACCAAGTGGTGAGCAACCCGCCCACTCGGGTTCTTAACTGCAGTCCAGTACTCCCCTAAGTTTAAAAAATCCTGCCAAGTGGTCAGAAATCCTCCCACTCGGGGGCTTAGCTGCAGTCCAGTACTCCCCTAAGTTTGTAAAATCCTACCGAGTGGTGAGCAACCCTCCCACTCGGGGGCTTAGCTGCAGTACAGAACTCGCCTAAGTTTAAGAAATCCTGCCGAGTGGTGAGCAATCCTCCCGCTCGGGGTTTTTGCTCCAGTCCAGTACTCGCCTAAGTTTGTAAAATCCAACCGAGTGGTGAGCAACCCTCCCACTCGGGGGCTTAGGTGCAGTCCTCTACTCGCCTAAGTTTGTAAAATCGTACCGAGTGGTTAGCAATCCTCCCACTCGGGGCTTAGCTGCAGTCCAGTACTCGCCTAAGTTTGTAAAATCGTACCGAGTGGTGAGCAATCCTCCCAATCGGGGGCTTAGGTGTAGTCCAGTACTCTCCTAAGTTATTAAAATCCTACCGAGTGGTGAGCAACCCTCCCACTCGAGGGCTTAGCTACAGTCCAGTACTCGACTAAGTTTAAAAAATCCTGCCGAGCGATGCGCAATCCTCCCACTCGGGGGCTTAGCTGCAGTCCAGTACTCGCCTAAGTTTGTAAAATCCTACCGAGTGGTGAGCAACCCTCCCACTTGGGGGCATAGCTGTAGTCCAGTACTCGCCTAAGTTTAAAAAATTCTGCCGAGTGGTAAGCAACCCTCCCACTCGGGGGCTTAGCTGCAGTCCAGTACTCGCCTAAGTTTAAGAAATCCTATCGAGTGATGAGCAATCCTCCCACTCGGGGACTTAGCTGCAGTCCAGTACTCGCCTAAGTTTGTAAAATCGTACCAAGTGGTGAGCAACCCTCCCACTCGGGTTCTTAACTGCAGTCCAGTACTCGCCTAAGTTTAAAAAATCCTGCCAAGTGGTGAGCAATCCTCCCACTCGGGGGCTTAGCTGCAGTCCAGTACTCGCCTAAGTTTGTAAAATCCTACCGAGTGGTGAGAAACCCTCCCACTCGGGGGCTTAGCTGCAGTACAGAACTCGCCTAGGTTTAAGAAATCCTGCCGAGTGGTGAGCAATCCTCCCACTCGGGGTTTTTGCTCCAGTCCAGTACTCGCCTAAGTTTGTAAAATCCAACCGAGTGGTGAGCAACCCTCCCACTCGGGGGCTTAGCTGCAGTCCTGTACTCGCCTAAGTTTGTAAAATCCTACCGAGTGGTGAGCAACCCTACCACTCGGGGGCTTAGCTACAGTCCAGTACTCGCCTAAGTTTAAAAATTCCTGCCGAGTGGTGAGGAATCCTCCTACTCGGGGAATTAGCTGCAGTCCAGTACTCGCCTAAGTTATTAAAATCCTACCGAGTGGTGAGCAACCCTCCCACTCGGGGGCTTAGCTGCAGTCCAGTAGTCAACTAAGTTTAAAAAATCCTGCCGAGTGATGAGCAATCCTACCACTCGGGGGCTTAGCTGCAGTCCAGTACTCGCCTAAGTTTGTAAAATCCTACCGAGTGGTGAGCAACCCTCCCACTCGGGGGCTTCATTCCAGTACTCGACTAAGTTTAAAAAATCCTGCCGAGTGATGAGCAATCATACCACTCGAGGGCTTAGCTACAGTCCAGTACTCGCCTAAGTTTGTAAAATCCTAGCGAGTGGTGAGCAACCCTCCCACTCGGGGGCTTAGCTATAGTCCAGTACTTGCCTAAGTTTAAAAAATCCTGCCGAGTGTTGAGCAACCCTCCCACTCGGGGGCTTAGCTGCAGTCCAGTACTCGCCTAAGTTTAAAAAATCCTATCGAGTGATGAGTAGTCCTCCCACTCGGGGACTTAGCTGCAGTCCAGTACTCGCCTAAGTTTGTAAAATCGTGCCAAGTGGTCAGAAATCCTCCCACTCGGGGGCTTAGCTGCAGTCCAGTACTCCCCTAAGTTTGTAAAATCCTACCGAGTGGTGAGCAACCCTCCCACTCGGGGGCTTAGCTGCAGTACAGAACTCGCCTAAGTTTAAGAAATCCTGCCGAGTGGTGAGCAATCCTCCCGCTCGGGGTTTTTGCTCCAGTCCAGTACTCGCCTAAGTTTGTAAAATCCAACCGAGTGGTGAGCAACCCTCCCACTCGGGGGCTTAGGTGCAGTCCTGTACTCGCCTAAGTTTGTAAAATCGTACCGAGTGGTTAGCAACCCTACCACTCGGGGGCTTAGCTACAGTCCAGTACTCGCCTAAGTTTAAAAAATCCTGCCGAGTGGTGAGGAATCCTCCTACTCGGGGGATTATCTGCAGTCCAGTACTCGCCTAAGTTATTAAAATCCTACCGAGTGGTGAGCAACCCTCCCACTCGGGGGCTTAGCTGCAGTCCAGTAGTCGACTAAGTTTAAAAAATCCTGCCGAGTGATGAGCAATCCTCCCACTCGGGGGCTTAGCTGCAGTCCAGTACTCGCCTAAGTTTGTAAAATCCTACCGAGTGGTGAGCAACCCTCCCACTCGGGGGCTTAGCTGCATTCCAGTACTCGACTAAGTTTAAAAAATCCTGCCGAGTGATGAGCAATCCTCCCACTCGGGGGCTTAGCTGCAGTCCAGTACTCGCCTAAGTTTGTAAAATCCTGCCGAGTGATGAGCAATCCTCCCACTCGGGGGCTTAGCTGCAGTCCAGTACTCGCCTAAGTTTGTAAAATCCTGCCGAGTGGTGAGCAACCCTCCCACTCGGGGGCTTAGCTGCATTCCAGTACTCGCCTAAGTTTAAAAAATCCTATCGAGTGATAAGCAATCCTCCCACTAGGGGACTTAGCTGCAGTCCAGTACTCGCCTAAGATTGTAAAATCGTACCAAGTGGTGAGCAACCCTCCCACTCGTGTTCTTAACTGCAGTCCAGTACTCGCCTAAGTTTAAAAAATCCTGCCAAGTGGTGAGCAATCCTCCCACTCGGGGGCTTAGCTGCAGTCCAGTACTCGCCTAAGTTTGTAAAATCCTACCGAGTGGTGAGCAACCCTCCCACTCGGGGGCTTAGCTACAGTATAGTACTCGCCAAAGTTTAAAAAATCCTGCCGAGTGGTGAGCAATCCTCCCACTCGGGGGTTTTGCTCCAGTCCAGTACTCGCCTAAGTTTGTAAAATCCAACCGAGTGGTGAGCAACCCTCCTACTCGGGGGCTTAGCTACAGTCCAGTACTCGCCTAAGTTTAAAAAATCCTGCCGAGTGGCGAGTAATCCTCCCACTCGGGGGCTTAGCTGCAGTCCAGTACTCACCTAACTTTGTAAAATCCTACCGAGTGGTGAGCAACCCTCCCACTCGGGGGCTTAGCTGCATTCCAGTACTCGACTAAGTTTAAAAAATCCTGCCGAGTGATGAGCAATCCTCCCACTCGGGGGCTTAGCTGCAGTCCAGTACTCGCCTACGTTTGTAAAATCCTAGCGAGTGGTGAGCAACCCTCCCACTCGGGGGCTTAGCTGCAGTCCAGTACTCGCCTAAGTTTGAAAAATCCTGCCGAGTGGTGAGCAACCCTCCCACACGGGGGCTTAGCTGCAGTCCAGTACTCGCCTAAGTTTAAAAAATCCTATCGAGTGATGAGCAATCCTCCCACTCGGGGACTTAGCTGCAGTCCAGTACTCACCTAAGTTTGTAAAATCGTACCAAGTGGTGAGCAACCCTCCCACTCGGGTTCTTAACTGCAGTCCAGTACTCGCCTAAGTCTAAAAAATCCTGCCAAGTGGTCAGCAATCCTCCCACTCGGGGGCCTAGCTGCAGTCTAGTACTCCCCTTAGTTTGTAAAATCCTACCGAGTGGTGAGCAACCCTCCCACTCGGGGGCTTAGCTGCAGTCCAGTACTCGCCTAAGTTTAAAAAACCCTGCCGAGTGGTGAGCAATCCTCCCACTCGGGGCTTAGGTGCAGTCTTGTACTCGCCTAAGTTTAAAAAATCGTGCTGAGTGGTGAGCAATCCTCCCACTCGGGGGATTAGCTGCAGTCCAGTACTCGCCTAAGTTTGTAAAATCCAACCGAGTGGTGAGCAACCCTCCCACTCGGGGGCTTAGCTGCAGTCCAGTACTCGCCTAAGTTTAGAAAATCCAGCCGCGTGGTGAGCAATCCTCCCAATCGGGGGCTTAGGTGCAGTCCAGTACTCTCCTAAGTTATTAAAATCCTACCGAGTGGTGAGCAACCCTCCCACTCGAGGGCTTAGCTGCAGTCCAGTACTCGACTAAGTTTAAAAAATCGTGCCGAGCGATGCTCAATCCTCCCACTCGGGGGCTTAGCTGCAGTCCAGTACTCGCCTAAGTTTGTAAAATCCTACCGAGTGGTGAGTAACCCTCCCACTTGGGGGCATAGCTGTAGCCAGTACTCGCCTAAGTTTAAAAAATTCTGCCGAGTGGTAAGCAACCCTCCCACTCGGGGGCTTAGCTGCAGTCCAGTACTCGCCTAAGTTGAAAAAATCCTATCGAGTGATGAGCAATCCTCCCACTCGGGGACTTAGCTACAGTCCAGTACTCGCCTAAGTTTGTAAAATCGTACCAAGTGGTGAGCAACCCTCCCACTCGGGTTCTTAACTGCAGTCCAGTACTCGCCTAAGTTTAAAAAACCCTGCCAAGTGGTGAGCAATCCTCCCACTCGGGGGCTTAGCTGCAGTCCAGTACTCGCCTAAGTTTGTAAAATCCTACCGAGTGGTGAGCAACCCTCCCACTCGGGGGCTTAGCTGCAGTACAGAACTCGCCTAGGTTTGAGAAATCCTGCCGAGTGGTGAGCAATCCTCCCACTCGGGGTTTTTGCTCCAGTCCAGTACTCGCCTAAGTTTGTAAAATCCAACCGAGTGGTGAGCAACCCTCCCACTCGGGGGCTTAGCTGCAGTCCTGTACTCGCCTAAGTTTGTAAAATCCTACCGAGTGGTGAGCAACCCTACCACTCGGGGGCTTACCTACAGTCCAGTACTCGCCTAAGTTTAAAAAATCCTGCCGAGTGGTGAGGAATCCTCCTACTCGGGGAATTAGCTGCAGTCCAGTACTCGCCTAAGTTATTAAAATCCTACCGAGTGGTGAGCAACCCTCCCACTCGGGGGCTTAGCTGCAGTCCAGTAGTCAACTAAGTTTAAAAAATCCTGCCGAGTGATGAGCAATCCTCCCACTCGGGGGCTTAGGTGCAGTCCAGTACTCGCCTAAGTTTGTAAAATCCTACCGAGTGGTGAGCAACCCTCCAACTCGGGGGCTTAGCTGCATTCCAGTACTCGACTAAGTTTAAAAAATCCTGCCGAGTGATGAGCAATCATACCACTCGAGGGCTTAGCTGCAGTCCAGTACTCGCCTAAGTTTGTAAAATCCTAGCGAGTGGTGAGCAACCCTCCCACTCGGGGGCTTAGCTGTAGTCCAGTACTTGCCTAAGTTTAAAAAATCCTGCCGAGTGGTGAGCAACCCTCCCACTCGGGGGCTTAGGTGCAGTCCAGTACTCGCCTAAGTTTGTAAAATCCTACCGAGTGGTGAGCAACCCTCCAACTCGGGGGCTTAGCTGCATTCCAGTACTCGACTAAGTTTAAAAAATCCTGCCGAGTGATGAGCAATCATCCCACTCGAGGGCTTAGCTGCAGTCCAGTACTCGCCTAAGTTTGTAAAATCCTAGCGAGTGGTGAGCAACCCTCCCACTCGGGGGCTTAGCTGTAGTCCAGTACTTGCCTAAGTTTAAAAAATCCTGCCGAGTGGTGAGCAACCCTCCCACTCGGGGGCTTAGCTGCAGTCCAGTACTCGCCTAAGTTTAAAAAATCCTATCGAGTGATGAGTAGTCCTCCCACTCGGGGACTTAGCTGCAGTCCAGTACTCGCCTAAGTTTGTAAAATCGTACCAAGTGGTGAGCAACCCGCCCACTCGGGTTCTTAACTGCAGTCCAGTACTCCCCTAAGTTTCAAAAATCCTGCCAAGTGGTCAGCAATCCTCCCACTCGGGGGCTTAGCTGCAGTCCAGTACTCCCCTAAGTTTGTAAAATCCTACCGAGTGGTGAGCAACCCTCCCACTCAGGGGCTTAGCTGCAGTACAGAACTCGCCTAAGTTTAAGAAATCCTGCCGAGTGGTGAGCAATCCTCCCACTCGGGGTTTTTGCTCCAGTCCAGTACTCGCATAAGTTTGTAAAATCCAACCGAGTGGTGAGCAACCCTCCCACTCGGGGGCTTAGGTGCAGTCCTGTACTCGCCTAAGTTTGTAAAATCGTACCGAGTGGTTAGCAACCCTACCACTCGGGGGCTTAGCTACAGTCCAGTACTCGCCTAAGTTTAAAAAATCCTGCCGAGTGGTGAGGAATCCTCCTACTCGGGGGATTATCTGCAGTCCAGTACTCGCCTAAGTTATTAAAATCCTACCGATTGGTGAGCAACCCTCCCACTCGGGGGCTTACCTGCAGTCCAGTAGTCGACTAAGTTTAAAAAATCCTGCCGAGTGATGAGCAATCCTCCCACTCGGGGGCTTAGCTGCAGTCCAGTACTCGCCTAAGTTTGTAAAATCCTACCGAGTGGTGAGCAACCCTCCCACTCGGGGGCTTAGCTGCATTCCAGTACTCGACTAAGTTTAAAAAATCCTGCCGAGTGATGAGCAATCCTCCCACTCGGGGGCTTAGCTGCAGTCCAGTACTCGCCTAAGTTTGTATAATCCTGCCGAGTGTTGAGCAATCCTCCCACTCGGGGGCTTAGCTGCAGTCCAGTACTCGCCTAAGTTTGTAAAATCCTGCCGAGTGGTGAGCAACCCTCCCACTCGGGGGCTTAGCTGCATTCCAGTACTTGCCTAAGTTTAAAAAATCCTATCGAGTGATAAGCAATCCTCCCACTCGGGGACTTAGCTGCAGTCCAGTACTCGCCTAAGTTTGTAAAATCGTACCAAGTGGTGAGCAACCCTCCCACTCGTGTTCTTAACTGCAGTCCAGTACTCGCCTAAGTTTAAAAAATCCTGCCAAGTGGTGAGCAATCCTCCCACTCGGGGGCTTAGCTGCAGTCCAGTACTCGCCTAAGTTTGTAAAATCCTACCGAGTGGTGAGCAACCCTCCCACTCGGGGGCTTAGCTACAGTACAGTACTCGCCAAATTTTAAAAAATCCTGCCGAGTGGTGAGCAATCCTCCCACTCGAGGGTTTTGCTCCAGTCCAGTAATCGCCTAAGTTTGTAAAATCCAACCGAGTGGTGAGCAACCCTCCTACTCGGGGGCTTAGCTATAGTCAAGTACTCGCCTAAGTTTAAAAAATCCTGCCGAGTGGCGAGCAATCCTCCCACTCGGGGGCTTAGCTGCAGTCCAGTACTCACCTAACTTTGTAAAATCCTACCGAGTGGTAAGCAACCCTCTGACTCGGGGGCTTAACTGTAGTCCAGTACTCGCCTAAGTTTAAAAAATCCAACCGAGTGGTGAGCAATCCTCCCACTCGGGGGCTTAGCTGCAGTCCAGTAGTCGACTAATTTTAAAAAATCATGCCGAGTGATGAGCAATCCTCCCACTCCGGGGCTTAGGTGCAGTCTAGTACTCGCCTAAGTTTGTAAAATCCTACCGAGTGGTGAGCAACCCTCCCACTCGGGGGTTTTGCTCCAGTCCAGTACTCGCCTAAGTTTGTAAAATCCAGCCGAGTGGTGAGCAATCCTCCCACTCGAGGGCTTAGCTGCAGTCTAGTAGTCGACTAAGTTTAAAAAATCATGCCGAGTGATGAGCAATCCTCCCACTCGGGGGCTTAGCTGTAGTCCAGTACTCGCCTAAGTTTGAAAAATCCTGCCGAGTGGTGAGCAAGCCACCCACTCGGGGGTTTTGCTCCAGTCCAGTACTCGCTTAAGTTTGTAAAATCCAACCGAGTGGTGAGCAACCCTCCTACTCGGGGGCTTAGCTGCAGTCCAGTACTCGCCTAAGTTTAAAAAATCCTGCCGAGTGGTGAGCAACCCTACCACTCAGGGGCTTAGCTACAGTCCAGTACTCGCCTAAGTTTAAAAAATCCTGCCGAGTGGTGAGGAATCCTCCTACTCAGGGGATTAGCTGCAGTCCAGTACTCGCCTAAGTTATTAAAATCCTACCGAGTGGTGAGCAATCCTCCCACTCGAGGGCTTAGCTGTAGTCCAGTAGTCAACTAAGTTTAAAAAATCATGCCGAGTGATGAGCAATCCTCCCACTCGGGGCCTTAGCTGCAGTCCAGTACTCGCCTAAGTTTGTAAAATCCTACCGAGTGGTGAGCAACCCTCCCACTCGGGGGCTTAGCTGCATACCAGCACTCGACTAAGTTTAAAAAATCCTGCCGAGTGATGAGCAATCCTCCCACTCGGGGGCTTAGCTGCAGTCCAGTACTCGCCTACGTTTGTAAAATCCTAGCGAGTGGTGAGCAACCCTCCCACTCGGGGGCTTAGCTGCAGTCCAGTACTCGCCTAAGTTTGAAAAATCCTACCGAGTGGTGAGCAACCCTCCCACTCGGGGGCTTAGCTGTAGTCCAGTACTCGCCTAAGTTTAAAAAATCCTATCGAGTGATGAGCAATCCTCCCACTCGGGGACTTAGCTGCAGTCCAGTACTCGCCTAAGTTTGTAAAATCATACCAAGTGGTGAGCAACCCTCCCACTCGGGTTCTTAACTACAGTCCAGTACTCGCCTAAGTTTAAAAAATCCTGCCAAGTGGTCAGCAATCCTCCCACTCGGGGGCCTAGCTGCAGTCTAGTACTCCCCTAAGTTTGTAAAATCCTACCGATGGTGAGCAACCCTCCCACTGGGGGGCTTAGCTGCAGTCCAGTACTCGCCTAAGTTTAAAAAATCCTGCCGAGTGGTGAGCAATCCTCCCACTCGGGGCTTAGGTGCAGTCTTGTACTCGCCTAAGTTTAAAAAATCGTGCCGAGTGGTGAGCAATCCTCCCACTCGGGGGCTTAGCTGCAGTCCAGTACTCGCCTAAGTTTGTAAAATCCAACCGAGTGGTGAGCAACCCTCCCACTCGGGGGCTTAGCTATAGTCCAGTACTCGCCTAAGTTTAGAAAATCCAGCCGAGTGGTGAGCAATCCTCCCAATCGGGGGCTTAGGTGCAGTCCAGTACTCGCCTAAGTTATTAAAATCCTACCGAGTGGTGAGCAACCCTCCCACTCGAGGGCTTAGCTGCAGTCCAGTACTCGACTAAGTTTAAAAAATCTTGCCGAGCGATGCGCAATCCTCCCACTCGGGGGCTTAGCTGCAGTCCAGTACTCGCCTAAGTTTGTAAAATCCTACCGAGTGGTGAGCAACCCACCCACTTGGGGGCTTAGCTGTATTCCAGTACTCGCCTAAGTTTAAAAAATTCTGCCGAGTGGTAAGCAACCCTCCCACTCGGGGGCTTAGCTGCAGTCCAGTACTCGCCTAAGTTTAAAAAATCCTATCGAGTGATGAGCAATCCTCCCACTCGGGGACTTAGCTGCAGTCCAGTACTCGCCTAAGTTTGTAAAATCGTACCAAGTGGTGAGCAACCCTCCCACTCGGATTCTTAACTGCAGTCCAGTACTCGCCTAAGTTTAAAAAATCCTCCCAAGTGGTGAGCAATCCTCCCACTCGGGGGCTTAGCTGCAGTCCAGTACTCGCCTAAGTTTGTAAAATCCTACCGAGTGGTGAGCAACCCTCCCACTCGGGGGCTTAGCTGCAGTACAGAACTCGCCTAGGTTTAAGAAATCCTGCCGAGTGGTGAGCAATCCTCCCACTCGGGGTTTTTGCTCCAGTCTAGTACTCGCCTAAGTTTGTAAAATCCAACCGAGTGGTGAGCAACCCTCCCACTCGGGGGCTTAGCTGCAGTCCTGTACTCGCCTAAGTTTGTAAAATCCTACCGAGTGGTGAGCAACCCTACCACTCGGGGGCTTAGCTACAGTCCAGTACTCGCCTAAGTTTAAAAAATCCTGCCGAGTGGTGAGGAATCCTCCTACTCGGGGAATTCGCTGCAGTCCAGTACTCGCCTAAGTTATTAAAATCCTACCGAGTGGTGAGCAGCCCTCCCACTCGGGGGCTTAGCTGCAGTCCAGTAGTCAACTAAGTTTAAAAAATCCTGCCGAGTGATGAGAAATCCTCCCACTCGGGGGCTTAGCTGCAGTCCGGTACTCGCCTAAGTTTAAAAAATCCTGCCGAGTGGTGAGGAATCCTCCTACTCAGGGGATTAGCTGCAGTCCAGTACTCGCCTAAGTTATTAAAATCCTACCGAGTGGTGAGCAATCCTCCCACTCGGGGGCTTAGCTGCAGTCCAGTAGTCGACTAAGTTTAAAAAATCATGCCGAGTGATGAGCAATCCTCCCACTCGGGGGCTTAGCTGCAGTCCAGTACTCGCCTAAGTTTGTAAAATCCTACCGAGTGGTGAGCAACCCTCCCACTCGGGGGCTTAGCTGCATTCCAGTACTCGACTAAGTTTAAAAAATCCTGTCGAGTGATGAGCAATCCTCCCACTCGGGGGCTTAGCTGCAGTCCAGTACTCGCCTACGTTTGTAAAATCCTAGCGAGTGGTGAGCAACCCTCCCACTCGGGGGCTTAGCTGCAGTCCAGTACTCGCCTAATTTGAAAAATCCTGCCGAGTGGTGAGCAACCCTCCCACTCAGGGGCTTAGCTGCAGTCCAGTACTCGCCTAAGTTTAAAAAATCCTATCGAGTGATGAGCAATCCTCCCACTCGGGGACTTAGCTGCAGTCCAGTACTCGCCTAAGTTTGTAAAATCGTACCAAGTGGTGAGCAACCCTCCCACTCGGGTTATTAACTGCAGTCCAGTACTCGCCTAAGTTTAAAAAATCCTGCCAAGTGGTCAGCAATCCTCCCACTCGGGGGCCTAGCTGCAGTCTAGTACTCCCCTAAGTTTGTAAAATCCTACCGAGTGGTGAGCAACCCTCCCACTCGGGGGCTTAGATGCAGTCTAGTACTCGCCAAAGTTTAAAAAATCCTGCCGAGTGGTGAGCAATCCTCCCACTCGGGGCTTAGGTGCAGTCTTGTACTCGCCTAAGTTTAAAAAATCGTGCCGAGTGGTGAGCAATCCTCCCACTCGGGGGCTTAGCTGCAGTCCAGTACTCGCCTAAGTTTGTAAAATCCAACCGAGTGGTGAGCAACCCTCCCACTCGGGGGCTTAGCTATAGTCCAGTACTCGCCTAAGTTTAGAAAATCCAGCCGAGTGGTGAGCAATCCTCCCAATCGGGGGCTTAGGTGCAGTCCAGTACTCGCCTAAGTTATTAAAATCCTACCGAGTGGTGAGCAACCCTCCCACTCGAGGGCTTAGCAGCAGTCCAGTACTCGACTAAGTTTAAAAAATCCTGCCGAGCGATGCGCAATCCTCCCACTCGGGGGCTTAGCTGCAGTCCAGTACTCGCCTAAGTTTGTAAAATCCTACCGAGTGGTGAGCAACCCACACACTTGGGGGCTTAGCTGTAGTCCAGTACTCGCCTAAGTTTAAAAAATTCTGCCGAGTGGTAAGCAACCCTCCCACTCGGGGGCTTAGCTGCAGTCCAGTACTCGCCTAAGTTTAAAAAATCCTATCGAGTGATGAGCAATCCTCCCACTCGGGGACTTAGCTGCAGTCCAGTACTCGCCTAAGTTTGTAAAATCGTACCAAGTGGTGAGCAACCCTCCCACTCGGATTCTTAACTGCAGTCCAGTACTCGCCTAAGTTTAAAAAATCCTCCCAAGTGGTGAGCAATCCTCCCACTCGGGGGCTTAGCTGCAGTCCAGTACTCGCCTAAGTTTGTAAAATCCTACCGAGTGGTGAGCAACCCTCCCACTCGGGGGCTTAGCTGCAGTACAGAACTCGCCTAGGTTTAAGAAATCCTGCCGAGTGGTGAGCAATCCTCCCACTCGGGGTTTTTGCTCCAGTCTAGTACTCGCCTAAGTTTGTAAAATCCAACCGAGTGGTGAGCAACCCTCCCACTCGGGGGCTTAGCTGCAGTCCTGTACTCGCCTAAGTTTGTAAAATCCTACCGAGTGGTGAGCAACCCTACCACTCGGGGGCTTAGCTACAGTCCAGTACTCGCCTAAGTTTAAAAAATCCTGCCGAGTGGTGAGGAATCCTCCTACTCGGGGAATTCGCTGCAGTCCAGTACTCGCCTAAGTTATTAAAATCCTACCGAGTGGTGAGCAGCCCTCCCACTCGGGGGCTTAGCTGCAGTCCAGTAGTCAACTAAGTTTAAAAAATCCTGCCGAGTGATGAGAAATCCTCCCACTCGGGGGCTTAGCTGCAGTCCGGTACTCGCCTAAGTTTAAAAAATCCTGCCGAGTGGTGAGGAATCCTCCTACTCAGGGGATTAGCTGCAGTCCAGTACTCGCCTAAGTTATTAAAATCCTACCGAGTGGTGAGCAATCCTCCCACTCGGGGGCTTAGCTGCAGTCCAGTAGTCGACTAAGTTTAAAAAATCATGCCGAGTGATGAGCAATCCTCCCACTCGGGGGCTTAGCTGCAGTCCAGTACTCGCCTAAGTTTGTAAAATCCTACCGAGTGGTGAGCAACCCTCCCACTCGGGGGCTTAGCTGCATTCCAGTACTCGACTAAGTTTAAAAAATCCTGTCGAGTGATGAGCAATCCTCCCACTCGGGGGCTTAGCTGCAGTCCAGTACTCGCCTACGTTTGTAAAATCCTAGCGAGTGGTGAGCAACCCTCCCACTCGGGGGCTTAGCTGCAGTCCAGTACTCGCCTAATTTGAAAAATCCTGCCGAGTGGTGAGCAACCCTCCCACTCAGGGGCTTAGCTGCAGTCCAGTACTCGCCTAAGTTTAAAAAATCCTATCGAGTGATGAGCAATCCTCCCACTCGGGGACTTAGCTGCAGTCCAGTACTCGCCTAAGTTTGTAAAATCGTACCAAGTGGTGAGCAACCCTCCCACTCGGGTTATTAACTGCAGTCCAGTACTCGCCTAAGTTTAAAAAATCCTGCCAAGTGGTCAGCAATCCTCCCACTCGGGGGCCTAGCTGCAGTCTAGTACTCCCCTAAGTTTGTAAAATCCTACCGAGTGGTGAGCAACCCTCCCACTCGGGGGCTTAGATGCAGTCTAGTACTCGCCAAAGTTTAAAAAATCCTGCCGAGTGGTGAGCAATCCTCCCACTCGGGGCTTAGGTGCAGTCTTGTACTCGCCTAAGTTTAAAAAATCGTGCCGAGTGGTGAGCAATCCTCCCACTCGGGGGCTTAGCTGCAGTCCAGTACTCGCCTAAGTTTGTAAAATCCAACCGAGTGGTGAGCAACCCTCCCACTCGGGGGCTTAGCTATAGTCCAGTACTCGCCTAAGTTTAGAAAATCCAGCCGAGTGGTGAGCAATCCTCCCAATCGGGGGCTTAGGTGCAGTCCAGTACTCGCCTAAGTTATTAAAATCCTACCGAGTGGTGAGCAACCCTCCCACTCGAGGGCTTAGCAGCAGTCCAGTACTCGACTAAGTTTAAAAAATCCTGCCGAGCGATGCGCAATCCTCCCACTCGGGGGCTTAGCTGCAGTCCAGTACTCGCCTAAGTTTGTAAAATCCTACCGAGTGGTGAGCAACCCACACACTTGGGGGCTTAGCTGTAGTCCAGTACTCGCCTAAGTTTAAAAAATTCTGCCGAGTGGTAAGCAACCCTCCCACGGGGGCTTAGCTGCAGTCCAGTACTCGCCTAAGTTTAAAAAATCCTATCGAGTGATTAGCAATCCTCCCACTCGGGGACTTAGCTGCAGTCCAGTACTCGCCTAAGTTTGTAAAATCGTACCAAGTGGTGAGCAACCCTCCCACTCGGGTTCTTAACTGCAGTCCAGTACTCGCCTAAGTTTAAAAAATCCTGCCAAGTGGTCAGCAATCCTCCCACTCGGGGGCCTAGCTGCAGTCTAGTACTCCCCTAAGTTTGTAAAATCCTTCCGAGTGGTGAGCAACCCTCCCACTCGGGGGCTTAGCTGCAGTCCAGTACTCGCCTAAGTTTAAAAAATCCTGCCGAGTGGTGAGCAATCCTCCAACTCGGGGCTTAGGTGCAGTCTTGTACTCGCCTAAGTTTAAAAAATCATGCCGAGTGGTGAGCAATCCTCCCACTCGGGGGCTTAGCTGCAGTCCAGTACTCGCCTAAGTTTGTAAAATCCAACCGAGTGGTGAGCAACCCTCCCACTCGGGGGCTTAGCTATAGTCCAGTACTCGCCTAAGTTTAGAAAATCCAGCCGAGTGGTGAGCAATCCTCCCAATCGGGGGCTTAGGTGCAGTCTAGTACTCGCCTAAGTTATTAAAATCCTACCGAGTGGTGAGCAACCCTCCCACTCGAGGGCTTAGCTGCAGTCCAGTAATCGACTAAGTTTAAAAAATCCTGCAGAGCGATGCGCAATCCTCCCACTCGGGGGCTTAGCTGCAGTCCAGTACTCGCCTAAGTTTGTAAAATCCTACCGAGTGGTGAGCAACCCACACACTTGGGGGCTTAGCTGTAGTCCAGTACTCGCCTAAGTTTAAAAAATTCTGCCGAGTGGTAAGCAACCCTCCCACTCGGGGGCTTAGCTGCAGTCCAGTACTCGCCTAAGTTTAAAAAATCCTATCGAGTGATGAGCAATCCTCCCACTCGGGGACTTAGCTGCAGTCCAGTACTCGCCTAAGTTTGTAAAATCGTACCAAGTGGTGAGCAACCCTCCCACTCGGATTCTTAACTGCAGTCCAGTACTCGCCTAAGTTTAAAAAATCCTCCCAAGTGGTGAGCAATCCTCCCACTCGGGGGCTTAGCTGCAGTCCAGTACTCGCCTAAGTTTGTAAAATCCTACCGAGTGGTGAGCAACCCTCCCACTCGGGGGCTTAGCTGCAGTACAGAACTCGCCTAGGTTTAAGAAATCCTGCCGAGTGGTGAGCAATCCTCCCACTCGGGGTTTTTGCTCCAGTCTAGTACTCGCCTAAGTTTGTAAAATCCAACCGAGTGGTGAGCAACCCTCCCACTCGGGGGCTTAGCTGCAGTCCTGTACTCGCCTAAGTTTGTAAAATCCTACCGAGTGGTGAGCAACCCTACCACTCGGGGGCTTAGCTACAGTCCAGTACTCGCCTAAGTTTAAAAAATCCTGCCGAGTGGTGAGGAATCCTCCTACTCGGGGAATTCGCTGCAGTCCAGTACTCGCCTAAGTTATTAAAATCCTACCGAGTGGTGAGCAGCCCTCCCACTCGGGGGCTTAGCTGCAGTCCAGTAGTCAACTAAGTTTAAAAAATCCTGCCGAGTGATGAGAAATCCTCCCACTCGGGGGCTTAGCTGCAGTCCGGTACTCGCCTAAGTTTAAAAAATCCTGCCGAGTGGTGAGGAATCCTCCTACTCAGGGGATTAGCTGCAGTCCAGTACTCGCCTAAGTTATTAAAATCCTACCGAGTGGTGAGCAATCCTCCCACTCGGGGGCTTAGCTGCAGTCCAGTAGTCGACTAAGTTTAAAAAATCATGCCGAGTGATGAGCAATCCTCCCACTCGGGGGCTTAGCTGCAGTCCAGTACTCGCCTAAGTTTGTAAAATCCTACCGAGTGGTGAGCAACCCTCCCACTCGGGGGCTTAGCTGCATTCCAGTACTCGACTAAGTTTAAAAAATCCTGTCGAGTGATGAGCAATCCTCCCACTCGGGGGCTTAGCTGCAGTCCAGTACTCGCCTACGTTTGTAAAATCCTAGCGAGTGGTGAGCAACCCTCCCACTCGGGGGCTTAGCTGCAGTCCAGTACTCGCCTAATTTGAAAAATCCTGCCGAGTGGTGAGCAACCCTCCCACTCAGGGGCTTAGCTGCAGTCCAGTACTCGCCTAAGTTTAAAAAATCCTATCGAGTGATGAGCAATCCTCCCACTCGGGGACTTAGCTGCAGTCCAGTACTCGCCTAAGTTTGTAAAATCGTACCAAGTGGTGAGCAACCCTCCCACTCGGGTTATTAACTGCAGTCCAGTACTCGCCTAAGTTTAAAAAATCCTGCCAAGTGGTCAGCAATCCTCCCACTCGGGGGCCTAGCTGCAGTCTAGTACTCCCCTAAGTTTGTAAAATCCTACCGAGTGGTGAGCAACCCTCCCACTCGGGGGCTTAGATGCAGTCTAGTACTCGCCAAAGTTTAAAAAATCCTGCCGAGTGGTGAGCAATCCTCCCACTCGGGGCTTAGGTGCAGTCTTGTACTCGCCTAAGTTTAAAAAATCGTGCCGAGTGGTGAGCAATCCTCCCACTCGGGGGCTTAGCTGCAGTCCAGTACTCGCCTAAGTTTGTAAAATCCAACCGAGTGGTGAGCAACCCTCCCACTCGGGGGCTTAGCTATAGTCCAGTACTCGCCTAAGTTTAGAAAATCCAGCCGAGTGGTGAGCAATCCTCCCAATCGGGGGCTTAGGTGCAGTCCAGTACTCGCCTAAGTTATTAAAATCCTACCGAGTGGTGAGCAACCCTCCCACTCGAGGGCTTAGCAGCAGTCCAGTACTCGACTAAGTTTAAAAAATCCTGCCGAGCGATGCGCAATCCTCCCACTCGGGGGCTTAGCTGCAGTCCAGTACTCGCCTAAGTTTGTAAAATCCTACCGAGTGGTGAGCAACCCACACACTTGGGGGCTTAGCTGTAGTCCAGTACTCGCCTAAGTTTAAAAAATTCTGCCGAGTGGTAAGCAACCCTCCCACTCGGGGGCTTAGCTGCAGTCCAGTACTCGCCTAAGTTTAAAAAATCCTATCGAGTGATTAGCAATCCTCCCACTCGGGGACTTAGCTGCAGTCCAGTACTCGCCTAAGTTTGTAAAATCGTACCAAGTGGTGAGCAACCCTCCCACTCGGGTTCTTAACTGCAGTCCAGTACTCGCCTAAGTTTAAAAAATCCTGCCAAGTGGTCAGCAATCCTCCCACTCGGGGGCCTAGCTGCAGTCTAGTACTCCCCTAAGTTTGTAAAATCCTTCCGAGTGGTGAGCAACCCTCCCACTCGGGGGCTTAGCTGCAGTCCAGTACTCGCCTAAGTTTAAAAAATCCTGCCGAGTGGTGAGCAATCCTCCAACTCGGGGCTTAGGTGCAGTCTTGTACTCGCCTAAGTTTAAAAAATCATGCCGAGTGGTGAGCAATCCTCCCACTCGGGGGCTTAGCTGCAGTCCAGTACTCGCCTAAGTTTGTAAAATCCAACCGAGTGGTGAGCAACCCTCCCACTCGGGGGCTTAGCTATAGTCCAGTACTCGCCTAAGTTTAGAAAATCCAGCCGAGTGGTGAGCAATCCTCCCAATCGGGGGCTTAGGTGCAGTCTAGTACTCGCCTAAGTTATTAAAATCCTACCGAGTGGTGAGCAACCCTCCCACTCGAGGGCTTAGCTGCAGTCCAGTAATCGACTAAGTTTAAAAAATCCTGCAGAGCGATGCGCAATCCTCCCACTCGGGGGCTTAGCTGCAGTCCAGTACTCGCCTAAGTTTGTAAAATCCTACCGAGTGGTGAGCAACCCACCCACTTGGGGGCTTAGCTGTATTCCAGTACTCGCCTAAGTTTAAAAAATTCTGCCGAGTGGTAAGCAACCCTCCCACTCGGGGGCTTAGCTGCAGTCCAGTACTCGCCTAAGTTTAAAAAATCCTATCGAGTGATGAGCAATCCTCCCACTCGGGGACTTAGCTGCAGTCCAGTACTCGCCTAAGTTTGTAAAATCGTACCAAGTGGTGAGCAACCCTCCCACTCGGGTTCTTAACTGTAGTCCAGTACTCGCCTAAGTTTAAAAAATCCTGCCAAGTGGTCAGCAATCCTCCCACTCGGGGGCCTAGCTGCAGTCTAGTACTCCCCTAAGTTTGTAAAATCCTACCGAGTGGTGAGCAACCCTCCCACTCGGGGGCTTAGCTGCAGTCCAGTACTCGCCTAAGTTTAAAAAATCCTGCCGAGTGGTGAGCAATCCTCCCACTCGGGGCTTAGGTGCAGTCCAGTACTCGACTAAGTTTAAAAAATCTTGCCGAGCGATGCGCAATCCTCCCACTCGGGGGCTTAGCTGCAGTCCAGTACTCGCCTAAGTTTGTAAAATCCTACCGAGTGGTGAGCAACCCACCCACTTGGGGGCTTAGCTGTATTCCAGTACTCGCCTAAGTTTAAAAAATTCTGCCGAGTGGTAAGCAACCCTCCCACTCGGGGGCTTAGCTGCAGTCCAGTACTCGCCTAAGTTTAAAAAATCCTATCGAGTGATGAGCAATCCTCCCACTCGGGGACATAGCTGCAGTCCAGTACTCGCCTAAGTTTGTAAAATCGTACCAAGTGGTGAGCAACCCTCCCACTCGGATTCTTAACTGCAGTCCAGTACTCGCCTAAGTTTAAAAAATCCTCCCAAGTGGTGAGCAATCCTCCCACTCGGGGGCTTAGCTGCAGTCCAGTACTCGCCTAAGTTTGTAAAATCCTACCGAGTGGTGAGCAACCCTCCCACTCGGGGGCTTAGCTGCAGTACAGAACTCGCCTAGGTTTAAGAAATCCTGCCGAGTGGTGAGCAATCCTCCCACTCGGGGTTTTTGCTCCAGTCCAGTACTCGCCTAAGTTTGTAAAATCCAACCGAGTGGTGAGCAACCCTCCCACTCGGGGGCTTAGCTGCAGTCCTGTACTCGCCTAAGTTTGTAAAATCCTACCGAGTGGTGAGCAACCCTACCACTCGGGGGCTTAGCTACAGTCCAGTACTCGCCTAAGTTTAAAAAATCCTGCCGAGTGGTGAGGAATCCTCCTACTCGGGGAATTCGCTGCAGTCCAGTACTCGCCTAAGTTATTAAAATCCTACCGAGTGGTGAGCAGCCCTCCCACTCGGGGGCTTAGCTGCAGTCCAGTAGTCAACTAAGTTTAAAAAATCCTGCCGAGTGATGAGAAATCCTCCCACTCGGGGGCTTAGCTGCAGTCCGGTACTCGCCTAAGTTTAAAAAATCCTGCCGAGTGGTGAGGAATCCTCCTACTCAGGGGATTAGCTGCAGTCCAGTACTCGCCTAAGTTATTAAAATCCTACCGAGTGGTGAGCAATCCTCCCACTCGGGGGCTTAGCTGCAGTCCAGTAGTCGACTAAGTTTAAAAAATCATGCCGAGTGATGAGCAATCCTCCCACTCGGGGGCTTAGCTGCAGTCCAGTACTCGCCTAAGTTTGTAAAATCCTACCGAGTGGTGAGCAACCCTCCCACTCGGGGGCTTAGCTGCATTCCAGTACTCGACTAAGTTTAAAAAATCCTGTCGAGTGATGAGCAATCCTCCCACTCGGGGGCTTAGCTGCAGTCCAGTACTCGCCTACGTTTGTAAAATCCTAGCGAGTGGTGAGCAACCCTCCCACTCGGGGGCTTAGCTGCAGTCCAGTACTCGCCTAATTTGAAAAATCCTGCCGAGTGGTGAGCAACCCTCCCACTCAGGGGCTTAGCTGCAGTCCAGTACTCGCCTAAGTTTAAAAAATCCTATCGAGTGATGAGCAATCCTCCCACTCGGGGACTTAGCTGCAGTCCAGTACTCGCCTAAGTTTGTAAAATCGTACCAAGTGGTGAGCAACCCTCCCACTCGGGTTATTAACTGCAGTCCAGTACTCGCCTAAGTTTAAAAAATCCTGCCAAGTGGTCAGCAATCCTCCCACTCGGGGGCCTAGCTGCAGTCTAGTACTCCCCTAAGTTTGTAAAATCCTACCGAGTGGTGAGCAACCCTCCCACTCGGGGGCTTAGATGCAGTCTAGTACTCGCCAAAGTTTAAAAAATCCTGCCGAGTGGTGAGCAATCCTCCCACTCGGGGCTTAGGTGCAGTCTTGTACTCGCCTAAGTTTAAAAAATCGTGCCGAGTGGTGAGCAATCCTCCCACTCGGGGGCTTAGCTGCAGTCCAGTACTCGCCTAAGTTTGTAAAATCCAACCGAGTGGTGAGCAACCCTCCCACTCGGGGGCTTAGCTATAGTCCAGTACTCGCCTAAGTTTAGAAAATCCAGCCGAGTGGTGAGCAATCCTCCCAATCGGGGGCTTAGGTGCAGTCCAGTACTCGCCTATGTTATTAAAATCCTACCGAGTGGTGAGCAACCCTCCCACTCGAGGGCTTAGCAGCAGTCCAGTACTCGACTAAGTTTAAAAAATCCTGCCGAGCGATGCGCAATCCTCCCACTCGGGGGCTTAGCTGCAGTCCAGTACTCGCCTAAGTTTGTAAAATCCTACCGAGTGGTGAGCAACCCACACACTTGGGGGCTTAGCTGTAGTCCAGTACTCGCCTAAGTTTAAAAAATTCTGCCGAGTGGTAAGCAACCCTCCCACTCGGGGGCTTAGCTGCAGTCCAGTACTCGCCTAAGTTTAAAAAATCCTATCGAGTGATGAGCAATCCTCCCACTCGGGGACTTAGCTGCAGTCCAGTACTCGCCTAAGTTTGTAAAATCGTACCAAGTGGTGAGCAACCCTCCCACTCGGGTTCTTAACTGTAGTCCAGTACTCGCCTAAGTTTAAAAAATCCTGCCAAGTGGTCAGCAATCCTCCCACTCGGGGGCCTAGCTGCAGTCTAGTACTCCCCTAAGTTTGTAAAATCCTACCGAGTGGTGAGCAACCCTCCCACTCGGGGGCTTAGCTGCAGTCCAGTACTCGCCTAAGTTTAAAAAATCCTGCCGAGTGGTGAGCAATCCTCCCACTCGGGGCTTAGGTGCAGTCTTGTACTCGCCTAAGTTTAAAAAATCGTGCCGAGTGGTGAGCAATCCTCCCACTCGGGGGCTTAGCTGCATTCCAGTACTCGACTAAGTTTAAAAAATCCTGCCGAGTGATGAGCAATCCTCCCACTCGGGGGCTTAGCTGCAGTCCAGTACTCGCCTAAGTTTGTAAAATCCAACCGAGTGGTGAGCAACCCTCCCACTCGGGGGCTTAGCTATAGTCCAGTACTCGCCTAAGTTTAGAAAATCCAGCCGAGTGGGGAGCAATCCTCCCAATCGTGGGCTTAGGTGCAGTCCAGTACTCGCCTAAGTTATTAAAATCCTACCGAGTGGTGAGCAACCCACCCACTTGGGGGCTTAGCTGTAGTCGAGTACTCGCCTAAGTTTAGAAAATCCAGCCGAGTGGTGAGCAATCCTCCCAATCGGGGGCTTAGGTGCAGTCCAGTACTCGCCTAAGTTATTAAAATCTTACCGAGTGGTGAGCAACCCTCCCACTCGAGGGCTTAGCTGCAGTCCAGTACTCGACTAAGTTTAAAAAATCCTGCCGAGCGATGCGCAATCCTCCCACTCGGGGGCTTAGCTGGAGTCCAGTACTCGCCTAAGTTTGTAAAATCCTACCGAGTGGTGAGCAACCCACCCACTTGGGGGCTTAGCTGTAGTCCAGTACTCGCCTAAGTTTAAAAAATTCTGCCGAGTGGTAAGCAACCCTCCCACTCGGGGGCTTAGCTGCAGTCCAGTACTCGCCTAAGTTTAAAAAATCCTATCGAGTGATGAGCAATCCTCCGACTCGAGGACTTAGCTACAGTCCAGTACTCGCCTAAGTTTGTAAAATCGTACCAAGTGGTGAGCAACCCTCCCACTCGGGTTCTTAACTGCAGTCCAGTACTCGCCTAAGTTTAAAAAATCCTGCCAAGTGGTGAGCAATCCTCCCACTCGGGGGCTTAGCTGCAGTCCAGTACTCGCCTAAGTTTGTAAAATCCTACCGAGTGGTGAGCAACCATCCCACTCGGGGGCTTAGCTGCAGTACAGAACTCGCCTAGGTTTAAGAAATCCTGCCGAGTGGTGAGCAATCCTCCCACTCGGGGTTTTTGCTCCAGTCCAGTACTCGCCTAAGTTTGTAAAATCCAACCGAGTGGTGAGCAACCCTCCCACTCGGGGGCTTAGCTGCAGTCCTGTACTTGCCTAAGTTTGTAAAATCCTACCGAGTGGTGAGCAACCCTACCACTCTGGGGCTTAGCTACAGTCCAGTACTCGCCTAAGTTTAAAAAATCCTGCCGAGTGGTGAGGAATCCTCCTACTCGGGGAATTAGCTGCAGTCCAGTACTCGCCTAAGTTATAAAAATCCTACCGAGTGGTGAGCAACCCTCCCACTCGAGGGCTTAGCTGCAGTCCAGTAGTCGACTAAGTTTAAAAAATCCTGCCGAGTGATGAGCAATCCTCCCACTCGGGGGCTTAGCTGCAGTCCAGTACTCGCCTAAGTTTGTAAAATCCTACCGAGTGGTGAGCAACCCTCCCACTCGGGGGCTTAGCTGCATTCCAGTACTCGACTAAGTTTAAAAAATCCAGCCGAGTGATGAGCAATCCTCCCACTCGAGGCTTAGCTGCAGTCCAGTACTCGCCTAAGTTTGTAAAATCCTAGCGAGTGGTGAGCAACCCTCCCACTCGGGGGCTTAGCTGCAGTCTAGTACTCGCCTAAGTTTAAAAAATCCTGCCGAGTGGTGAGCAACCCTCCCACTCGGGGGCTTAGCTGCAGTCCAGTACTCGCCTAAGTTTAAAAAATCCTATCGAGTGATGAGTAGTCCTCCCACTCGGGGACTTAGCTGCAGTCCAGTACTCGCCTAAGTTTGTAAAATCGTACCAAGTGTTGAGCAACCCTCCCACTCGGGTTCTTAACTGCAGTCCAGTACTCGCCTAAGTTTAAAAAATCCTACCGAGTGGTGAGCAACCCTCCCTCTCGGGGGCTTAGCTGCATTCCAGTACTCGACTAAGTTTAAAAAATCCTGCCGAGTGATGAGCAATCCTCCCACTCGGGGCTTAGCTGCAGTCCACTACTCGCCTAAGTTTGTAAAATCCTAGCGAGTGGTGAGCAACCCTCCCACTCGGGGGCTTAGCTGCAGTCTAGTACTCGCCTAAGTTTAAAAAATCCTGCCGAGTGGTGAGCAACCCTCCCACTCGGGGGCTTAGCTGCAGTCCAGTACTCGCCTAAGTTTAAAAAATCCTATCGAGTGATGAGCAATCCTCCCACTCGGGGACTTAGCTGCAGTCCAGTACTCGCCTAAGTTTAAAAAATCCTGCCGAGTGATGAGCAATCCTCCCACTCGGGGGCTTAGCTGCAGTCCAGTACTCGGCTAAGTTTGTAAAATCCTACCGAGTGGTGAGCAACCCTCCCACTCAGGGGCTTAGCTGCATTCCATTACTCGACTAAGTTTAAAAAATCCTGCCAAGTGATGAGCAATCCTCCCACTCGGGGGCTTAGCTGCAGTCCAGTACTCGCCTAAGTTTGTAAAATCCTACCGAGTGGTGAGCAACCCTCCCACTTGGGGGCTTAGCTGCATTCCAGTACTCGCCTAAGTTTAAAAAATCCTGCCGAGTGGTGAGCAACCCTCCCACTTGGGGGCTTAGCTGCATTCCAGTACTCGCCTAAGTTTAAAAAATCCTGCCGAGTGGTGAGCAACCCTCCCACTTGGGGGCTTAGCTGCAGTCCAGTACTCGCCTAAGTTTAAAAAATCCTATCGAGTGATGAGCAATCCTCCCACTCGGGGACTTAGCTACAGTCCAGTACTCGCCTAAGTTTGTAAAATCGTACCAAGTGGTGAGCAACCCTCCCACTCGGGTTCTTAACTGCAGTCCAGTACTCGCCTAAGTTTAAAAAATCCTGCCCAGTGATGAGCAATCCTCCCACTCGGGGGCTTAGCTGCAGTCCAGTACTCGCCTAAGTTTGTAAAATCCTACCGAGTGGTGAGCAACCCTCCCACTCGGGGGCTTAGCTGCAGTACATAACTCGCCTAAGTTTAAGAAATCCTGTCGAGTGGTGAGCAATCCTCCCACTCGGGGTTTTTGCTCCAGTCCAGTACTCTCCTAAGTTTGTAAAATCCAACCGAGTGGTGAGCAACCCTCCCACTCGGGGGCTTAGTTGCAGTCCTGTACTCGCCTAAGTTTGTAAAATCCTACCGAGTGGTTAGCAACCCTACCACTCGGGGGCTTAGCTACAGTCCAGTACTCGCCTAAGTTTAAAAAATCCTGCCGAGTGGTGAGGAATCCTCCTAGTCAGGGAATTAACTGTAGTCCAGTACTCGCCTAAGTTATTAAAATCCTACCGAGTGGTGAGCAACCCTCCCACTCGGGGGCTTAGCTGCAGTCCAGTAGTCAACTAAGTCTAAAAAATCCTGCCGAGGGATGAGCAATCCTCCCACTCGGGGGCTTAGCTGCAGTCCAGTACTCGCCTAAGTTTGTAAAATCCTACCGAGTGGTGAGCAACCCTCCCACTCGGGGGCTTAGCTGCATTCCAGTACTCGACTAAGTTTAAAAAATCCTGCCGAGTGATGAGCAATCCTCCCACTCGAGGCTTAGCTGCAGTCCAGTACTCGCCTAAGTTTGTAAAATCCTAGCGAGTGGTGAGCAACCCTCCCACTCGGGGGCTTCGCTGCAGTCTAGTACTCGCCTAAGTTTAAAAAATCCTGCCGAGTGGTGAGCAACCCTCCCACTCGGGGGCTTAGCTGTAGTCCAGTACTCGCCTAAGTTTAAAAAATCCTATCGAGTGATGAGCAATCCTCCCACTCGGGGACTTAGCTACAGTCCAGTACTCGCCTAAGTTTAAAAAATCCTGCCGAGTGATGAGCAATCCTCCCACTCGGGGGCTTAGCTGCAGTCCAGTACTCGCCTAAGTTTGTAAAATCCTACCGAGTGGTGAGCAACCCTCCCACTCGGGGGCTTAGCTGCATTCCATTACTCGACTAAGTTTAAAAAATCCTGCCAACTGATGAGCAATCCTCCCACTCGGGGGCTTAGCTGCAGTCCAGTACTCGCCTAAGTTTGTAAAATCCTACCGAGTGGTGAGCAACCCTCCCACTTGGGGGCTTAGTTGCATTCCAGTACTCGCCTAAGTTTAAAAAATCCTGCCGAGTGGTGAGCAACCCTCCCACTTGGGGGCATAGCTGCAGTCCAGTACTCGCCTAAGTTTAAAAAATCCTATCGAGTGATGAGCAATCCTCCCACTCGGGGACTTAGCTACAGTCCAGTACTCGCCTAAGTTTGTAAAATCGTACCAAGTGGTGAGCAACCCTCCCACTCGGGTTCTTAACTGCAGTCCAGTACTCGCCTAAGTTTAAAAAATCCTGCCTAGTGGTGAGCAATCCTCCCACTCGGGGGCTTAGCTGCAGTCCAGTACTCGCCTAAGTTTGTAAAATCCTACCGAGTGGTGAGCAACCCTCCCACTCGGGGGCTTAGCTGCAGTACATAACTCGCCTAAGTTTAAGAAATCCTGCCGAGTGGTGAGCAATCCTCCCACTCGGGGTTTTTGCTCCAGTCTAGTACTCGCCTAAGTTTGTAAAATCCAACCGAGTGGTGAGCAACCCTCCCACTCGGGGGCTTAGTTGCAGTCCTGTACTCGCCTAAGTTTGTAAAATCCTACCGAGTGGTTAGCAACCCTACCACTCGGGGGCTTAGCTACAGTCCAGTACTCGCCTAAGTTTAAAAAATCCTGCCGAGTGGTGAGGAATCCTCCTACTCGGGGAATTAACTGTAGTCCAGTACTCGCCTAAGTTATTAAAATCCTACCGAGTGGTGAGCAACCCTCCCACTCGGGGGCTTAGCTGCAGTCCAGTAGTCGACTAAGTTTAAAAAATCCTGCCGACTAATGAGCAATCCTCCCACTCGGGGGCTTAGCTGCAGTCCAGTACTCGCCTAAGTTTGTAAAATCCTACCGAGTGGTGAGCAACCCTCCCACTCGGGGGCTTAGCTGCATTCCAGTACTCGACTAAGTTTAAAAAATCCTGCCGAGTGATGAGCAATCCTCCCACTCGAGGCTTAGCTGCAGTCCAGTACTCGCCTAAGTTTGTAAAATCCTAGCGAGTGGTGAGCAACCCTCCCACTCGGGGGCTTAGCTGCAGTCTAGTACTCGCCTAAGTTTAAAAAATCCTGCCGAGTGGTGAGCAACCCTCCCACTCGGGGGCTTAGCTGTAGTCCAGTACTCGCCTAAGTTTAAAAAATCCTATCGAGTGATGAGCAATCCTCCCACTCGGGGACTTAGCTGCAGTCCAGTACTCGCCTAAGTTTGTAAAATCGTACCAAGTGGTGAGCAACCCTCCCACTCGGGTTCTTAACTGCAGTCCAGTACTCGCCTAAGTTTAAAAAATCCTACCGAGTGGTGAGCAACCCTCCCACTCGGGGGCTTAGCTGCATTCCAGTACTCGACTAAGTTTAAAAAATCCTGCCGAGTGATGAGCAATCCTCCCACTCGGGGCTTAGCTGCAGTCCAGTACTCGCCTAAGTTTGTAAAATCCTAGCGAGTGGTGAGCAACCCTCCCACTCGGGGGCTTAGCTGCAGTCTAGTACTCGCCTAAGTTTAAAAAATCCTGCCGAGTGGTGAGCAACCCTCCCAGTCGGGGGCTTAGCTGCAGTCCAGTACTCGCCTAAGTTTAAAAAATCCTATCGAGTGATGAGCAATCCTCCCACTCGGGGACTTAGCTGCAGTCCAGTACTCGCCTAAGTTTGTAAAATCGTACCAAGTGGTCAGCAATCCTCCCACTTGGGGGCTTAGCTGCAGTCCAGTACTCGCCTAAGTTTGTAAAATCCTACCGAGTGGTGAGCAACCCTCCCACTTGGGGGCTTAGTTGCATTCCAGTACTCGCCTAAGTTTAAAAAATCCTGCCGAGTGGTGAGCAACCCTCCCACTTGGGGGCATAGCTGCAGTCCAGTACTCGCCTAAGTTTAAAAAATCCTATCGAGTGATGAGCAATCCTCCCACTCGGGGACTTAGCTACAGTCCAGTACTCGCCTAAGTTTGTAAAATCGTACCAAGTGGTGAGCAACCCTCCCACTCGGGTTCTTAACTGCAGTCCAGTACTCGCCTAAGTTTAAAAAATCCTGCCCAGTGGTGAGCAATCCTCCCACTCGGGGGCTTAGCTGCAGTCCAGTACTCGCCTAAGTTTGTAAAATCCTACCGAGTGGTGAGCAACCCTCCCACTCGGGGGCTTAGCTGCAGTACATAACTCGCCTAAGTTTATGAAATCCTGCCGAGTGGTGAGCAATCCTCCCACTCGGGGTTTTTGCTCCAGTCTAGTACTCGCCTAAGTTTGTAAAATCCAACCGAGTGGTGAGCAACCCTCCCACTCGGGGGCTTAGTTGCAGTCCTGTACTCGCCTAAGTTTGTAAAATCCTACCGAGTGGTTAGCAACCCTACCACTCGGGGGCTTAGCTACAGTCCAGTACTCGCCTAAGTTTAAAAAATCCTGCCGAGTGGTGAGGAATCCTCCTACTCGGGGAATTAACTGTAGTCCAGTACTCGCCTAAGTTATTAAAATCCTACCGAGTGGTGAGCAACCCTCCCACTCGGGGGCTTAGCTGCAGTCCAGTAGTCGTCTAAGTTTAAAAAATCCTGCCGACTGATGAGCAATCCTCCCACTCGGGGGCTTAGCTGCAGTCCAGTACTCGCCTAAGTTTGTAAAATCCTACCGAGTGGTGAGCAACCCTCCCACTCGGGGGCTTAGCTGCATTCCAGTACTCGACTAAGTTTAAAAAATCCTGCCGAGTGATGAGCAATCCTCCCACTCGAGGCTTAGCTGCAGTCCAGTACTCGCCTAAGTTTGTAAAATCCTAGCGAGTGGTGAGCAACCCTCCCACTCGGGGGCTTAGCTGCAGTCTAGTACTCGCCTAAGTTTAAAAAATCCTGCCGAGTGGTGAGCAACCCTCCCACTCGGGGGCTTAGCTGTAGTCCAGTACTCGCCTAAGTTTAAAAAATCCTATCGAGTGATGAGCAATCCTCCCACTCGGGGACTTAGCTGCAGTCCAGTACTCGCCTAAGTTTGTAAAATCGTACCAAGTGGTGAGCAACCCTCCCACTCGGGTTCTTAACTGCAGTCCAGTACTCGCCTAAGTTTAAAAAATCCTACCGAGTGGTGAGCAACCCTCCCACTCGGGGGCTTAGCTGCATTCCAGTACTCGACTAAGTTTAAAAAATCCTGCCGAGTGATGAGCAATCCTCCCACTCGGGGCTTAGCTGCAGTCCAGTACTCGCCTAAGTTTGTAAAATCCTAGCGAGTGGTGAGCAACCCTCCCACTCGGGGGCTTAGCTGCAGTCTAGTACTCGCCTAAGTTTAAAAAATCCTGCCGAGTGGTGAGCAACCCTCCCAGTCGGGGGCTTAGCTGCAGTCCAGTACTCGCCTAAGTTTAAAAAATCCTATCGAGTGATGAGCAATCCTCCCACTCGGGGACTTAGCTGCAGTCCAGTACTCGCCTAAGTTTGTAAAATCGTACCAAGTGGTCAGCAATCCTCCCACTTGGGGGCTTAGCTGTAGTCCAGTACTCGCCTAAGTGTGTAAAATCCTATCGAGTGGTGAGCAACCCTCCCACTCGGGGGCTTAGCTGCAGTCCAGTACTCGCCTAAGTTTAAAAAATCCTGCCGAGTGGTGAGCAATCCTCCCACTCGGGGCTTAGCTGCAGTCTAGTACTCGCCTAAGTTTAAAAAATCCTGCCGAGTGGTGAGCAATCCTCCCACTCGGGGGCTTAGCTGCAGTCCAGTACTCACCTAAGTTTGTAAAATCCTACCGAGTGGTGAGCAACCCTCCCACTCGGGGGCTTAGCTGCAGTACAGTACTCGCCTAAGTTTAAAAAATCCTGCCGAGCGGTGAGCAATCCTCCCAATCGGGGGTTTTGCTCCAGTCCAGTACTCGCCTAAGTTTGTAAAATCCAACCGAGTGGTGAGCAACCCTCCCACTCGGGGGCTTAGCTATAGTCCAATACTCGCCAAAGTTTAAAAAATCCTGCCGAGTGGTGAGCAATCCTCCCACTCGGGGGCTTAGTTTCAGTCCAGTACTCGCCTAAGTTTGTAAAATCCTAACGAGTGGTGAGCAACCCTCCCACTCGAGGGCTTAGCTGCAGTCCAATAATCGCCTAAGTTTAAAAAATCCTGCCGAGAGGTGAGCAATCCTCCCACTCGGGGGCTTAGTTGTAGTCCAGTACTCGCCTAAGTTTGTAAAATCCTACCGAGTGGTGAGCAACCCTCCCACTCGGGGGCTTAGCTGCAGTCAAGTACTCGCCTAAGTTTAAAAAATCATGCAGAGTGGTGAGCAATCCTCCCACTCGGGGGCTTAGCTGCAGTCCAGTACTCGCCTAAGTTTGTAAAATCGTACCAAGTGGTCAGCAATCCTCCCACTCGGGGGCTTAGCTGCAGTCCAGTACTCGCCTAAGTTTGTAAAATCCTATCGAGTGGTGAGCAACCCTCCCACTCGGGGGCTTAGCTGCATTCCAGTACTCGACTAAGTTTAAAAAATCCTGCCGAGTGATGAGCAATCCTCCCACTCGGGGCTTAGCTGCAGTCCAGTACTCGCCTAAGTTTGTAAAATCCAAGCGAGTGGTGAGCAACCCTCCCACTCGGGGGCTTAGCTGCAGTCTAGTACTCGCCTAAGTTTAAAAAATCCGTCCGAGTGGTGAGCAACCCTCCCACTCGGGGGCTTAGCTGCAGTCCAGTACTCGCCTAAGTTTAAAAAATCCTATCGAGTGATGAGCAATCCTCCCACTCGGGGACTTAGCTGCAGTCCAGTACTCGCCTAAGTTTGTAAAATCGTACCAAGTGGTCAGCAATCCTCCCACTCGGGGGCTTAGCTGCAGTCCAGTACTCGCCTAAGTTTGTAAAATCCTATTGAGTGGTGAGCAACCCTCCCACTCGGGGGCTTAGCTGCAGTACAGTACTCGCCTAAGTTTAAAAAATCCTGCCGAGCGGTGAGCAATCCTCCCAATCGGGGGCTTAGCTGCAGTACATAACTCGCCTAAGTTTAAGAAATCCTGCCGAGTGGTGAGCAATCCTCCCACTCGGGGTTTTTGCTCCAGTCCAGTACTCGCCTAAGTTTGTAAAATCCAACCGAGTGGTGAGCAACCCTCCCACTCGGGGGCTTAGTTGCAGTCCTGTACTCGCCTAAGTTTGTAAAATCCTACCGAGTGGTTAGCAACCCTACCACTCGGGGGCTTAGCTACAGTCCAGTACTCGCCTAAGTTTAAAAAATCCTGCCGAGTGGTGAGGAATCCTCCTACTCGGGGAATTAACTATAGTCCAGTACTCGCCTAAGTTATTAAAATCCTACCGAGTGGTGAGCAACCCTCCCACTCGGGGGCTTAGCTGCAGTCCAGTAGTCGACTAAGTTTAAAAAATCCTGCCGACTGATGAGCAATCCTCCCACTCGGGGGCTTAGCTGCAGTCCAGTACTCGCCTAAGTTTGTAAAATCCTACCGAGTGGTGAGCAACCCTCCCACTCGGGGGCTTAGCTGCATTCCAGTACTCGACTAAGTTTAAAAAATCCTGCCGAGTGATGAGCAATCCTCCCACTCGAGGCTTAGCTGCAGTCCAGTACTCGCCTAAGTTTGTAAAATCCTAGCGAGTGGTGAGCAACCCTCCCACTCGGGGGCTTAGCTGCAGTCTAGTACTCGCCTAAGTTTAAAAAATCCTGCCGAGTGGTGAGCAACCCTCCCACTCGGGGGCTTAGCTGTAGTCCAGTACTCGCCTAAGTTTAAAAAATCCTATCGAGTGATGAGCAATCCTCCCACTCGGGGACTTAGCTGCAGTCCGGTACTCGCCTAAGTTTGTAAAATCGTACCAAGTGGTGAGCAACCCTCCCACTCGGGTTCTTAACTGCAGTCCAGTACTCGCCTAAGTTTAAAAAATCCTACCGAGTGGTGAGCAACCCTCCCACTCGGGGGCTTAGCTGCATTCCAGTACTCGACTAAGTTTAAAAAATCCTGCCGAGTGATGAGCAATCCTCCCACTCGGGGCTTAGCTGCAGTCCAGTACTCGCCTAAGTTTGTAAAATCCTAGCGAGTGGTGAGCAACCCTCCCACTCGGGGGCTTAGCTGCAGTCTAGTACTCGCCTAAGTTTAAAAAATCCTGCCGAGTGGTGAGCAACCCTCCCAGTCGGGGGCTTAGCTGCAGTCCAGTACTCGCCTAAGTTTAAAAAATCCTATCGAGTGATGAGCAATCCTCCCACTCGGGGACTTAGCTGCAGTCCAGTACTCGCCTAAGTTTGTAAAATCGTACCAAGTGGTCAGCAATCCTCCCACTTGGGGGCTTAGCTGTAGTCCAGTACTCGCCTAAGTTTGTAAAATCCTATCGAGTGGTGAGCAACCCTCCCACTCGGGGGCTTAGCTGCAGTCCAGTACTCGCCTAAGTTTAAAAAATCCTGCCGAGTGGTGAGCAATCCTCCCACTCGGGGCTTAGCTGCAGTCTAGTACTCGCCTAAGTTTAAAAAATCCTGCCGAGTGGTGAGCAATCCTCCCACTCGGGGGCTTAGCTGCAGTCCAGTACTCACCTAAGTTTGTAAAATCCTACCGAGTGGTGAGCAACCCTCCCACTCGGGGGCTTAGCTGCAGTACAGTACTCGCCTAAGTTTAAAAAATCCTGCCGAGCGGTGAGCAATCCTCCCAATCGGGGGTTTTGCTCCAGTCCAGTACTCGCCTAAGTTTGTAAAATCCAACCGAGTGGTGAGCAACCCTCCCACTCGGGGGCTTAGCTATAGTCCAATACTCGCCAAAGTTTAAAAAATCCTGCCGAGTGGTGAGCAATCCTCCCACTCGGGGGCTTAGTTTCAGTCCAGTACTCGCCTAAGTTTGTAAAATCCTAACGAGTGGTGAGCAACCCTCCCACTCGAGGGCTTAGCTGCAGTCCAATAATCGCCTAAGTTTAAAAAATCCTGCCGAGAGGTGAGCAATCCTCCCACTCGGGGGCTTAGTTGTAGTCCAGTACTCGCCTAAGTTTGTAAAATCCTACCGAGTGGTGAGCAACCCTCCCACTCGGGGGCTTAGCTGCAGTCAAGTACTCGCCTAAGTTTAAAAAATCATGCAGAGTGGTGAGCAATCCTCCCACTCGGGGGCTTAGCTGCAGTCCAGTACTCGCCTAAGTTTGTAAAATCGTACCAAGTGGTCAGCAATCCTCCCACTCGGGGGCTTAGCTGCAGTCCAGTACTCGCCTAAGTTTGTAAAATCCTATCGAGTGGTGAGCAACCCTCCCACTCGGGGGCTTAGCTGCATTCCAGTACTCGACTAAGTTTAAAAAATCCTGCCGAGTGATGAGCAATCCTCCCACTCGGGGCTTAGCTGCAGTCCAGTACTCGCCTAAGTTTGTAAAATCCAAGCGAGTGGTGAGCAACCCTCCCACTCGGGGGCTTAGCTGCAGTCTAGTACTCGCCTATGTTTAAAAAATCCGTCCGAGTGGTGAGAAACCCTCCCACTCGGGGGCTTAGCTGCAGTCCAGTACTCGCCTAAGTTTAAAAAATCCTATCGAGTGATGAGCAATCCTCCCACTCGGGGACTTAGCTGCAGTCCAGTACTCGCCTAAGTTTGTAAAATCGTACCAAGTGGTCAGCAATCCTCCCACTCGGGGGCTTAGCTGCAGTCCAGTACTCGCCTAAGTTTGTAAAATCCTATTGAGTGGTGAGCAACCCTCCCACTCGGGGGCTTAGCTGCAGTCCAGTACTCGCCTAAGTTTAAAAAATCCTGCCGAGTGGTGAGCAATCCTCCCACTCGGGGCTTAGCTGCAGTCTAGTACTCGCCTAAGTTTAAAAAATCCTGCCGAGTGGTGAGCAATCCTCCCACTCGGGGGCTTAGCTGCAGTCCAGTACTCGCCTAAGTTTGTAAAATCCTACCGAGTGGTGAGCAACCCTCCCACTCGGGGGCTTAGCTGCAGTACAGTACTCGCCTAAGTTTAAAAAATCCTGCCGAGCGGTGAGCAATCCTCCCAATCGGGGGTTTTGCTCCAGTCTAGTACTCGCCTAAGTTTGTAAAATCCAACCGAGTGCTGAGCAACCCTCCCACTCGGGGGCTTAGCTATAGTCCAGTACTCGCCAAAGTTTAAAAAATCCTGCCGAGTGGTGAGCAATCCTCCCACTCGGGGGCTTAGTTTCAGTCCAGTACTCGCCTAAGTTTGTAAAATCCTAACGAGTGGTGAGCAACCCTCCCACTCGAGGGCTTAGCTGCAGTCCAGTAATCGCCTAAGTTTAAAAAATCCTGCCGAGAGGTGAGCAATCCTCCCACTCGGGGGCTTAGTTGTAGTCCAGTACTCGCCTAAGTTTGTAAAATCCTACCGAGTGGTGAGCAACCCTCCCACTCGGGGGCTTAGCTGCAGTCCAGTACTCGCCTAAGTTTAAAAAATCCTGCCGAGTGGTGAGGAATCCTCCTACTCGGGGAATTAACTGTAGTCCAGTACTCGCCTAAGTTATTAAAATCCTACCGAGTGGTGAGCAACCCTCCCACTCGGGGGCTTAGCTGCAGTCCAGTAGTCGACTAAGTTTAAAAAATCCTGCCGACTGATGAGCAATACTCCCACTCGGGGGCTTAGCTGCAGTCCAGTACTCGCCTAAGTTTGTAAAATCCTACCGAGTGGTGAGCAACCCTCCCACTCGGGGGCTTAGCTGCATTCCAGTACTCGACTAAGTTTAAAAAATCCTGCCGAGTGATGAGCAATCCTCCCACTCGAGGCTTAGCTGCAGTCCAGTACTCGCCTAAGTTTGTAAAATCCTAGCGAGTGGTGAGCAACCCTCCCACTCGGGGGCTTAGCTGCAGTCTAGTACTCGCCTAAGTTTAAAAAATCCTGCCGAGTGGTGAGCAACCCTCCCACTCGGGGGCTTAGCTGTAGTCCAGTACTCGCCTAAGTTTAAAAAATCCTATCGAGTGATGAGCAATGCTCCCACTCGGGGACTTAGCTGCAGTCCAGTACTCGCCTAAGTTTGTAAAATCGTACCAAGTGGTGAGCAACCCTCCCACTCGGGTTCTTAACTGCAGTCCAGTACTCGCCTAAGTTTAAAAAATCCTACCGAGTGGTGAGCAACCCTCCCACTCGGGGGCTTAGCTGCATTCCAGTACTCGACTAAGTTTAAAAAATCCTGCCGAGTGATGAGCAATCCTCCCAGTCGGGGCTTAGCTGCAGTCCAGTACTCGCCTAAGTTTGTAAAATCCTAGCGAGTGGTGAGCAACCCTCCCACTCGGGGGCTTAGCTGCAGTCTAGTACTCGCCTAAGTTTAAAAAATCCTGCCGAGTGGTGAGCAACCCTCCCAGTCGGGGGCTTAGCTGCAGTCCAGTACTCGCCTAAGTTTAAAAAATCCTATCGAGTTATGAGCAATCCTCCCACTCGGGGACTTAGCTGCACTCCAGTACTCGCCTAAGTTTGTAAAATCGTACCAAGTGGTCAGCAATCCTCCCACTTGGGGGCTTAGCTGTAGTCCAGTACTCGCCTAAGTTTGTAAAGTCCTATCGAGTGGTGAGCAACCCTCCCACTCGGGGGCTTAGCTGCAGTCCAGTACTCGCCTAAGTTTAAAAAATCCTGCCGAGTGGTGAGCAATCCTCCCACTCGGGGCTTAGCTGCAGTCTAGTACTCGCCTAAGTTTAAAAAATCCTGCCGAGTGGTGAGCAATCCTCCCACTCGGGGGCTTAGCTGCAGTCCAGTACTGACCTAAGTTTGTAAAATCCTACCGAGTGGTGAGCAACCCTCCCACTCGGGGGCTTAGCTGCAGTACAGTACTCGCCTAAGTTTAAAAAATCCTGCCGAGCGGTGAGCAATCCTCCCAATCGGGGGTTTTGCTCCAGTCCAGTACTCGCCTAAGTTTGTAAAATCCAACCGAGTGGTGAGCAACCCTCCCACTCGGGGGCTTAGCTATAGTCCAATACTCGCCAAAGTTTAAAAAATCCTGCCGAGTGGTGAGCAATCCTCCCACTCGGGGCTTAGTTTCAGTCCAGTACTCGCCTAAGTTTGTAAAATCCTAACGAGTGGTGAGCAACCCTCCCACTCGAGGGCTTAGCTGCAGTCCAATAATCGCCTAAGTTTAAAAAATCCTGCCGAGAGGTGAGCAATCCTCCCACTCGGGGGCTTAGTTGTAGTCCAGTACTCGCCTAAGTTTGTAAAATCCTACCGAGTGGTGAGCAACCCTCCCACTCGGGGGCTTAGCTGCAGTCAAGTACTCGCCTAAGTTTAAAAAATCATGCAGAGTGGTGAGCAATCCTCCCACTCGGGGGCTTAGCTGCAGTCCAGTACTCGCCTAAGTTTGTAAAATCGTACCAAGTGGTCAGCAATCCTCCCACTCGGGGGCTTAGCTGCAGTCCAGTACTCGCCTAAGTTTGTAAAATCCTATTGAGTGGTGAGCAACCCTCCCACTCGGGGGCTTAGCTGCATTCCAGTACTCGACTAAGTTTAAAAAATCCTGCCGAGTGATGAGCAATCCTCCCACTCGGGGCTTAGCTGCAGTCCAGTACTCGCCTAAGTTTGTAAAATCCAAGCGAGTGGTGAGCAACCCTCCCACTCGGGGGCTTAGCTGCAGTCTAGTACTCGCCTAAGTTTAAAAAATCCGTCCGAGTGGTGAGCAACCCTCCCACTCGGGGGCTTAGCTGCAGTCCAGTACTCGCCTAAGTTTAAAAAATCCTATCGAGTGATGAGCAATCCTCCCACTCGGGGACTTAGCTGCAGTCCAGTACTCGCCTAAGTTTGTAAAATCGTACCAAGTGGTCAGCAATCCTCCCACTCGGGGGCTTAGCTGCAGTCCAGTACTCGCCTAAGTTTGTAAAATCCTATTGAGTGGTGAGCAACCCTCCCACTCGGGGGCTTAGCTGCAGTCCAGTACTCGCCTAAGTTTAAAAAATCCTGCCGAGTGGTGAGCAATCCTCCCACTCGGGGCTTAGCTGCAGTCTAGTACTCGCCTAAGTTTAAAAAATCCTGCCGAGTGGTGAGCAATCCTCCCACTCGGGGGCTTAGCTGCAGTCCAGTACTCGCCTAAGTTTGTAAAATCCTACCGAGTGGTGAGCAACCCTCCCACTCGGGGGCTTAGCTGCAGTACAGTACTCGCCTAAGTTTAAAAAATCCTGCCGAGCGGTGAGCAATCCTCCCAATCGGGGGTTTTGCTCCAGTCTAGTACTCGCCTAAGTTTGTAAAATCCAACCGAGTGCTGAGCAACCCTCCCACTCGGGGGCTTAGCTATAGTCCAGTACTCGCCAAAGTTTAAAAAATCCTGCCGAGTGGTGAGCAATCCTCCCACTCGGGGGCTTAGTTTCAGTCCAGTACTCGCCTAAGTTTGTAAAATCCTAACGAGTGGTGAGCAATCCTCCCACTCGAGGGCTTAGCTGCAGTCCAGTAATCGCCTAAGTTTAAAAAATCCTACCGAGTGGTGAGCAACCCTCCCACTCGGGGGCTTAGCTGCAGTCAAGTACTCGCCTAAGTTTAAAGAATCATGCAGAGTGGTGAGCAATCCTCCCACTCGGGGGCTTAGCTGCAGTCCAGTACTCGCCTAAGTTTGTAAAATCGTACCAAGTGGTCAGCAATCCTCCCACTCGGGGGCTTAGCTGCAGTCCAGTACTCGCCTAAGTTTGTAAAATCCTATCGAGTGGTGAGCAACCCTCCCACTCGGGGGCTTAGCTGCATTCCAGTACTCGACTAAGTTTAAAAAATCCTGCCGAGTGATGAGCAATCCTCCCACTCGGGGCTTAGCTGCAGTCTAGTACTCGCCTAAGTTTGTAAAATCCAACCGAGTGCTGAGCAACCCTCCCACTCGGGGGCTTAGCTATAGTCCAGTACTTGCCAAAGTTTAAAAAATCATGCCGAGTGGTGAGCAATCCTCCCACTCGGGGGCTTAGTTTTAGTCCAGTACTCGCCTAAGTTTGTAAAATCCTAATGAGTGGTGAGCAACCCTCCCACTCGAGGGCTTAGCTGCAGTCCAGTAATCGCCTAAGTTTAAAAAATCCTGCAGAGTGGTGAGCAATCCTCCCACTCGGGGGCTTAGTTGTAGTCGAGTACTCGCCTAAGTTTGTAAAATCCTACCGAGTGGTGAGCAACCCTCCCACTCGGGGGCTTAGCTGCAGTCAAGTACTCGCCTAAGTTTAAAAAATCATGCAGAGTGGTGAGCAATCCTCCCACTCGGGGGCTTAGCTGCAGTCCAGTACTCGCCTAAGTTTGTAAAATCCTACCGAGTGGTGAGCAACCCTCCCACTCGGGGGCTTAGCTACAGTATAGTACTCGCCAAAGTTTAAAAAATTCTGCCGAGTGGTGAGCAATCCTCCCACTCGGGGGTTTTGCTCCAGTCCAGTACTCGCCTAAGTTTGTAAAATCCAACCGAGTGGTGAGCAACCCTCCTACTCGGGGGCTTAGCTGCAGTCCAGTACTCGCCTAAGTTTAAAAAATCCTGCCGAGTGGTGAGCAATCCTCCCACTCGGGGGCTTAGCTGCAGTCCAGTACTCACTTAACTTTGTAAAATCCTACCGAGTGGTGAGCAACCCTCTGACTCGGGGGCTTAACTGCAGTCCATTACTTGCCTATGTTTAAAAAATCATGCCGAGTGGTGAGCAATCCTCCCACTCGGGGGCTTAGCTGCATTCCAGTACTCGCCTAAGTTTAAAAAATCCTATCGAGTGATGAGCAATCCTCCCACTCGGGGACTTAGCTGCAGTCCAGTACTCGCCTAAGTTTGTAAAATTGTACCAAGTGGTGAGCAACCCTCCCACTCGGGTTCTTAACTGCAGTCCGGTACTCGCCTAAGTTTAAAAAATCCTGCCAAGTGGTGAGCAATCCTCCCACTTGGGGGCTTAGCTGCAGTCCAGTACTCACCTAAGTTTGTAAAATCCTACCGAGTGTTGAGCAACCCTCCCACTCGGGGGCTTAGCTGTAGTACAGAACTCGCCTAAGTTTAAGAAATCCTGCCGAGTGGTGAGCAATCCTCCCACTCGGGGTTTTTTCTCCAGTCCAGTACTCGCCTAAGTTTGTAAAATCCAACCGAGTGGTGAGCAACCCTCCCACTCGGGGCTTAGTTGCAGTCCTGTGCTCGCCTAAGTTTGTAAAATCCTACCGAGTGGTTAGCAACCCTACCACTCGGGGGCTTAGCTACAGTCCAGTACTTGCCTAAGTTTAAAAAATCCTGCCGAGTGGTGAGGAATCCTCCTACTCGGGGGATTAACTGCAGTCCAGTACTAGCCTAAGTTATTAAAATCCTACCGAGTGTGAGCAACCCTCCCACTCGGGGGCTTAGCTGCAGTCCAGTAGTCGACTAAGTTTAAAAAATCCTGCCGAGTGATGAGCAATCCTCCCACTCGGGGGCTTAGCTGCAATCCAGCACTCGCCTAAGTTTGTAAAATCCTACCGAGTGGTGAGCAACCCTCCCACTCGGGGGCTTAGCTGCATTCCAGTACTCGACTAAGTTTAAAAAATCCTGCCGAGTGATGAGCAATCCTCCCGCTCGGGGGCTTAGCTGCAGTCCAGTACTCGCCTAAGTTTGTAAAATCCTAGCGAGTGGTGAGCAACCCTCCCACTCGGGGCTTAGCTCCAGTCTAGTAATCGCCTAAGTTTAAAAAATCCTGCCGAGTGGTGAGCAACCCTCCCACTCGGGGGCTTAGCTGCAGTCCAGTACTCGCCTAAGTTTAAAAAATCCTATCGAGTGATGAGCAATCCTCCCACTCGGGGACTTAGCTGCAGTCCAGTACTCGCCTAAGTTTGTAAAATCGTACCAAGTGGTGAGCAACCCTCCCACTCGGGTTCTTAACTGCAGTCCAGTATTCGCCTAAGTTTAAAAAATCCTGCCAAGTGGTCAGCAATCCTCCCACTCGGGGGCTTAGCTGAAGTGCAGTACTCGCCTAAGTTTGTAAAATCCTACCGAGTGGTGAGCAACCCTCCCACTCGGGGGCTTAGCTGCAGTCCAGTAGTCGCCTAAGTTTAAAAAATCCTGCCGAGTGGTGAGCAATCCTCCCACTCGGGGCTTAGCTGCAGTCTAGTACTCGCCTAAGTTTAAAAAATCCTGCCGAGTGGTGAGCAATCCTCCAACTCGGGGGCTTAGCTGCAGTCCAGTACTCGCCTAAGTTTGTAAAATCCTGCCGAGTGGTGAGCAACCCTCCCACTCGGGGGCTTAGCTGCAGTCCAGTACTCGCCTAAGTTTAAAAAATCCTATCGAGTGATGAGCAATCCTCCCACTCGGGGACTTAGCTGTAGTCCAGTACTCGCCTAAGTTTGTAAAATCGTACCAAGTGGTGAGCAACCCTCCCACTCGGGTTCTTAACTGCAGTCCAGTATTCGCCTAAGTTTAAAAAATCCTGCCAAGTGGTCAGCAATCCTCCCACTCGGGGGCTTAGCTGAAGTGCAGTACTCGCCTAAGTTTGTAAAATCCTACCGAGTGGTGAGCAACCCTCCGACTCGGGGGCTTAGCTGCAGTCCAGTAGTCGCCTAAGTTTAAAACATCCTGCCGAGTGGTGAGCAATCCTCCCACTCGGGGCTTAGCTGCAGTCTAGTACTCGCCTAAGTTTAAAAAATCCTGCCGAGTGGTGAGCAATCCTCCAACTCGGGGGCTTAGCTGCAGTCCAGTACTCGCCTAAGTTTGTAAAATCCTGCCGAGTGGTGAGCAACCCTCCCACTCGGGGGCTTAGCTGCAGTCCAGTACTCGCCTAAGTTTAAAAAATCCTATCGAGTGATGAGCAATCCTACCACTCGGGGGCTTAGCTGCAGTCCAGTACTCGCCTAAGTTTGTACAATCCTACCGAGCGGTGAGCAACCCTCCCACACGGGGGCTTAGCTGTAGTCCAGTACTCGCCTAAGTTTAAAAAATCCTGCCGAGTGGTGAGCAATCTTCCCACTCGGGGCTTAGCTGCAGTCTAGTACTCGCCTAAGTTTAAAAAATCCTGCCGAGTGGTGAGCAATCCTCCCACTCGGGGGCTTAGCTGCAGTCCAGTACTCGCCTAAGTTTGTAAAATCCTACCGAGGGGTGAGCAACCCTCCCACTCGGGGGCTTAGCTGCAGTACAGTACTCGCCTAAGTTTAAAAAATCCTGCCGAGCGGTGAGCAATCCTCCCAATCGGGGGTTTTGCTCCAGTCCAGTACTCGCCTAAGTTTGTAAAATCCAACCGAGTGGTGAGCAACCCTCCCACTCGGGGGCTTAGCTATAGTCCAGTACTCGCCAAAGTTTAAAAAATCCTGCCGAGTGGTGAGCAATCCTCCCACTCGGGGGCTTAGTTTCAGTCCAGTACTCGCCTAAGTTTGTAAAATCCTAACGAGTGGTGGGCAACCCTCCCACTCGAGGGCTTAGCTGCATTCCAGTACTCGCCTAAGTTTAAAAAATCCTGCCGAGTGGTGAGCAATCCTCCCAATTGGGGGCTTAGTTGTAGTCCGGTACTCGCCTAAGTTTGTAAAATCCTACCGAGTGGTGAGCAACCCTCCCACTCGGGGGCTTAGCTACAGTACAGTACTCGCCAAAGTTTAAAAAATCCTGCCGAGTGGTGAGCAATCCTCCCACTCGGGGGCTTAGCTGCAGTCCAGTACTCGCCTAAGTTTGGAAAATCCTACCGAGTGGTGAGCAACCCTCCCACTCGGGGGCTTAGCTGCAGTACAGTACTCGCCAAAGTTTAAAAAATCCTGCCGAGCGGTGAGAAATCCTCCCAATCGGGGGTTTTGCTCCAGTCCAGTACTCGCTAAGTTTGTAAAATCCAACCGAGTGGTGAGCAATCCTCCCACTCAGGGGCTTAGTTTCAGTCCAGTACTCGCCTAAGTTTGTAAAATCCTAACGAGTGGTGAGCAACCCTCCCACTCGAGGGCTTAGCTGCAGTCCAGTACTCGCCTAAGTTTAAAAAATCATGCAGAGTGGTGAGCAATCCTCCCACTCGGGGGCTTAGATGCAGTCCAGTACTCGCCTAAGTTTGTAAAATCCTACCGAGTGGTGAGCAACCCGCCCACTCGGGGGCTTAGCTACAGTACAGTACTCGCAAAGTTTAAAAAATCCTGCCGAGTGGTGAGCAATCCTCCCACTCGGGGTTTTTGCTCCAGTCCAGTACTCGCCTATGTTTGTAAAATCCAACCGAGTGGTGAGCAACCCTCCTACTCGGGGGCTTAGCTGCAGTCCAGTACACGCCTAAGTTTAAAAAATCCTGCCGAGTGGTGAGCAATCCTCCCACTCGGGGGCTTAGCTGCAGTCCAGTACTCACCTAACTTTGTAAAGTCCTACCGAGTGGTGAGCAACCCTCCGACTCGGGGGCTTAACTGCAGTCCAGTACTCGCCTATGTTTAAAAAATCCTGCCGAGTGGTGAGCAATCCTCCCACTTGGGGGCTTTGCTCCAGTCCTGTACTCGCCTAAGTTTGTAAAATCCTACCAAGTGGTGAGCAACCCTACCACTCGGGGGCTTAGCTACAGTCCAGTACTCGCCTAAGTTTAAAAAATCCTGCCAAGTGGTGAGGAATCCTCCTACTCGGGGGATTAGCTGCAGTCCAGTACTCGCCTAAGTTATTAAAATCCTACTGAGTGGTGAGCAACCCTCCCACTCGGGGGCTTAGCTGTAGTCCAGTACTCGACTAAGTTTAAAAAATCCTGCCCAGTGATGAGCAATCCTCCCACTCGGGGGCTTAGCTGCAGTCCAGTACTCGCCTAAGTTTGTAAAATCCTACCGAGTGTAGAGCAACCCTCCCACTCGGGGGCTTAGCTGCAGTACAGTACTCGCCTAAGTTTAAAAAATCCTGCTGAGTGGTGAGCAATCCTCCCAATCGGGGGTTTTGCTCCAGTCTAGTACTCGCCTAAGTTTGTAAAATCCAACCGAGTGGTGAGCAACCCTCCCACTCGGGGGCTTAGCTATAGTCCAGTACTCGCCAAAGTTTAAAAAATCCTGCCGAGTGGTGAGCAATCCTCCCACTCGGGGGCTTTGTTTCAGTCCAGTACTCGCCTAAGTTTGTAAAATCCTAACGAGTGGTGAGCAACCCTCCCACTCGAGGGCTTAGCTGCAGTCCAGTACTCACCTAAGTTTAAAAAATCCTGCCGAGTGGTGACCAATCCTCCCACTTGGGGGCTTAGTTGTAGTCCGGTACTCGCCTAAGTTTGTAAAATCCTACCGAGTGGTGAGCAACCCTCCCACTCGGGGGCTTAGCTACAGTACAGTACTCGCCAAAGTTTAAAAAATCCTGCCGAGTGGTGAGCAATCCTCCCACTCGGGGGCTTAGCTGCAGTCCAGTACTCGCCTAAGTTTGGAAAATCCTACCGAGTGGTGAGCAACCCTCCCACTCGGGGGCTTAGCTGCAGTACAGTACTCGCCAAAGTTTAAAAAATCATGCCGAGCGGTGAGCAATCCTCCCAATCAGGGGTTTTGCTCCAGTCCAGTACTCGCCTAAGTTTGTAAAATCCAACCTAGTGGTGAGCAATCCTCCCACTCAGGGGCTTCGTTTCAGTCCAGTACTCGCCTTAGTTTGTAAAATCCTAACGAGCGGTGAGCAACCCTCCCACTCGAGGGCTTAGCTGCAGTCCAGTACTCGCCTAAGTTTAAAAAATCATGCAGAGTGGTGAGCAATCCTCCCACTCGGGGGCTTAGCTGCAGTCCAGTACTCGCCTAAGTTTGTAAAATCCTACCGAGTGGTGAGCAACCCTCCCACTCGGGGGCTTAGCTACAGTACAGTACTCGCCAAAGTTTAAAAAATCCTGCCGAGTGGTGAGCAATCCTCCCACTCGGGGGTTTTGCTCCAGTCCAGTACTCGCCTAAGTTTCTAAAATCCAACCGAGTGGTGAGCAACCCTCCTACTCGGGGGCTTAGCTGCAGTCCAGTACTCGCCTAAGTTTAAAAAATCCTGCCGAGTGGTGAGCAATCCTCCCACTCGGGGGCTTAGCTGCAGTCCAGTACTCACCTAACGTTGTAAAATCCTACCGAGTGGTGAGCAACCCTCCGACTCGGGGGCTTAACTGCAGTCCAGTACTCGCCTATGTTTAAAAAATCCTGCCGAGTGGTGAGTAATCCTCCCACTTGGGGGCTTTGCTCCAGTCCTGTACTCGCCTAAGTTTGTAAAATCCTACCGAGTGGTGAGCAACCCTACAACTCGGGGGCTTAGCTACAGTCCAATACTCGCCTAAGTTTAAAAAATCCTGCCAAGTGGTGAGGAATCCTCCTACTCGGGGGATTAGCTGCAGTCCAGTACTCGCCTAAGTTATTAAAATCCTACTGAGTGGTGAGCAACCCTCCCACTCGGGGGCTTAGCTGCAGTCCAGTACTCGACTAAGTTTAAAAAATCCTGCCGAGTGATGAGCAATCCTCCCACTCGGGGGCTTAGCTGTAGTCCAGTACACGCCTAAGTTTGTAAAATCCTACCGAGTGGTGAGCAACCCTCCCACTCGGGGGCTTAGCTACAGTACAGTACTCGCCTATGTTTAAAAGATCATGCCGAGTGGTGAGCTATCCTCCCACTCGGGGGCTTAGTTGCAGTCCAGTACTCGCCTAAGTTTGTAAAATCCTACAAAGTGGTGAGCAACCCTCCCACTCGGGGGCTTAGCTGCAGTCCAGTACTCGCCTAAGTTTAAAAAATCCTGCCGAGTGGTGAGCAATCCTCCCACTCGGGGGCTTAGCTGCAGTCCAGTACTCGCCTAAGTTTGTAAAATCCTACCGAGTGGCGAGCAATCCTCCCACTCGGGGGCTTAGCTGCAGTCCAGTACTCACCTAACTTTGTAAAATCCTACCGAGTGGTGAGCAACCCTCCGACTCGGGGGCTTAACTGCAGTCCAGTACTCGCCTATGTTTAAAAAATCCTGCCGAGTGGTGAGCAATCCTCCCACTTGGGGGCTTTGCTCCAGTCCTCTACTCGCCTAAGTTTGTAAAATCCTACCGAGTGGTGAGCAACCCTACCACTCGGGGCTTAGCTATAGTCCAGTACTCGCCTAAGTTTAAAAAATCCTGCCAAGTGGTGAGGAATCCTCCTACTCGGGGGATTAGCTGCAGTCCAGTACTCGCCTAAGTTATTAAAATCCTACTGAGTGGTGAGCAACCCTCCCACTCGGGGGCTTAGCTGCAGTCCAGTACTCGACTAAGTTTAAAAAATCCTGCCGAGTGATGAGCAATCCTCCCACTCGGGGGCTTAGCTGCAGTCCAGTACTCACCTAAGTTTGTAAAATCCTACCAAGTGGTGAGCAACCCTCCCACTCGGGGGCTTAGCTGCAGTCCAGTACTCGCCTAAGTTTAAAAAATCCTGCCGAGTGGTGAGCAATCCTCCCACTCCAGGACTTAGCTGCAGTCCAGTACTCGCCTAAGTTTGTAAAATCGTACCAAGTGGTGAGCAACCCTCCCACTCGGGTTCTTAACTGCAGTCCAGTACTCGCCTAAGTTTAAAAAATCCTGCCAAGTGGTGAGCAATCCTCCCACTCGGGAGCTTAGCTGCAGTCCAGTACTCGCCTAAGTTTGTAAAATCCTACCGAGTGGTGAGCAACCCTCCCACTCGGGGGCTTAGCTGCAGTATAGTACTCGCCTAGGTTTAAAAAATCCTGTCGAGTGGTGTGCAATCCTCCCACTCGGGGGTTTTGCTCCAGTCCAGTACTCGCCTATGTTTGTAAAATCCAACCGAGTGGTGAGCAACCCTCCCACTCGGGGGCTTAGCTGCAGTCCAGTACTCGCCTATGTTTAAAAAATCCTGCCGAGTGGTGAGCAATCATCCCACTTGGGGGCTTTGCTCCAGTCCTGTACTCGCCTAAGTTTGTAAAATCCTACCGAGTGGTGAGCAACCCTACCACTCGGGGCTTAGCTACAGTCCAGTACTCGCCTAAGTTTAAAAAATCCTGCCAAGTGGTGAGGAATCCTCCTACTCGGGGGATTAGCTGCAGTCCAGTACTCGCCTAAGTTATTAAAATCCTACTGAGTGGTGAGGAACCCTCCCACTCGGGGGCTTAGCTGCAGTCCAGTACTCGACTAAGTTTAAAAAATCCTGCCGAGTGATGAGCAATCCTCCCACTCGGGGGCTTAGCTGCAGTCCAGTACTGGCCTAAGTTTGTAAAATCCTACCGAGTGGTGAGAAACCCTCCCACTCGGGGGCTTAGCTATAGTACAGTACTCGCCTAAGTTTAAAAGATCATGCCGAGTGGTGAGCTATCCTCACACTCGGGGGCTTAGCTGCAGTCCACTACTCGCCTAAGTTTGTAAAATCCTACCAAGTGGTGAGCAACCCTCCCACTCGGGGGCTTAGCTGCAGTCCAGTACTCGCCTAAGTTTAAAAAATCCTGCCGAGTGGTGAGCAATCCTCCCACTCGGGGGCTTAGCTGCAGTCCAGTACTCGCCTAAGTTTGTAAAATCCTACCGAGTGGCGAGCAATCCTCCCACTCGGGGGCTTAGCTGCATTCCAGTACTCGCCTAACTTTGTAAAATCCTACCGAGTGGTGAGCAACCCTCCGACTCGGGGGCTTAACTGCAGTCCAGTACTCGCCTATGTTTAAAAAATCCTGCCGAGTGGTGAGCAATCCTCCCACTTGGGGGCTTTGCTCCAGTCCTCTACTCGCCTAAGTTTGTAAAATCCTACCGAGTGGTGAGCAACCCTACCACTCGGGGCTTAGCTACAGTCCAGTACTCGCCTAAGTTTAAAAAATCCTGCCAAGTGGTGAGGAAACCTCCTACTCGGGGGATTAGCTGCAGTCCAGTACTCGCCTAAGTTATTAAAATCCTACTGAGTGGTGAGCAACCCTCCCACTCGGGGGCTTAGCTGCAGTCCAGTACTCGACTAAGTTTAAAAAATCCTGCCGAGTGATGAGCAATCCTCCCACTCGGGGGCTTAGCTGTACTCCAGTACTCGCCTAAGTTTGTAAAATCCTGCCGAGTGGTGAGCAACCCTCCCACTCGGGGGCTTAGCTACAGTACAGTACTCGCCTAAGTTTAAAAGATCATGCCGAGTGGTGAGCTATCCTCCCACTCGGGGGCTTAGCTGCAGTCCAGTACTCGCCTAAGTTTGTAAAATCCTACCTAGTGGTGAGCAACCCTCCCACTCGGGGGCTTAGCTGCAGTCCAGTACTCGCCTAAGTTCAAAAAATCCTGCCGAGTGGTGAGCAATCCTCCCACTCGGGGGCTTAGCTGCAGTCCAGTACTCGCCTAAGTTTGTAAAATCCTACCGAGTGGTGAGCAACCCTCCCACTCGGGGGCTTAGCTGTAGTACAGTACTTGCCTAAGTTTAAAATATCCTGCCGAGTGGTGAGCAATCCTCCCACTCGGGGGTTTGCTGCAATCTAGTACTCGCCTAAGTTTAAAAAATCCTGCCGAGTGGTGAGCAATCCTCCCACTCGGGGGCTTAGCTGCAGTCCAGTACTCGCCTAAGTTTGTAAAATCGTACCGAGTGGTGAGAAACCCTCCCACTCGGGAGCTTAGCTGCAGTACAGTACTCGCCTAAGTTTGTAAAATCCTACCGAGTGGCGAGCAATCCTCCCACTCGGGGGCTTAGCTGCAGTCCAGTACTCACCTAACTTTGTAAAATCCTACCGAGTGGTCAGCAACCCTCTGACTCGAGGGCTTAACTGCAGTCCAGTACTCGCCTATGTTTAAAAAATCCTGCCGAGTGGTGAGCAATCCTCCCACTTGGGGGCTTTGCTCCAGTCCTGTACTCGCCTAAGTTTGTAAAATCCTACCGAGTGGTGAGCAACCCTACCACTCGGGGCTTAGCTACAGTCCAGTACTCGCCTAAGTTTAAAAAATCCTGCCAAGTGGTGAGGAATCCTCCTACTCGGGGGATTAGCTGCAGTCGAGTACTCGCCTAAGTTATTAAAATCCTACTGAGTGGTGAGCAACCCTCCCACTCGGGGGCTTAGCTGCAGTCCAGTACTCGACTAAGTTTAAAAAATCCTGCCGAGTGATTAGCAATCCTCCCACTCGGGGGCTTAGCTGCAGTCCAGTACTCGCCTAAGTTTGTAAAATCCTACCGAGTGGTGAGCAACCCTCCCACTCGGGGGCTTAGCTACAGTACAGTACTCGCCTAAGTTTAAAAGATCATGCCGAGTGGTGAGCTATCCTCCCACTCGGGGGCTTAGCTGCAGTCCAGTACTCGCCTAAGTTTGTAAAATCCTACCAAGTGGTGAGCAACCCTCCCACTTGGGGGCTTAGCTGCAGTCCAGTACTCGCCTAAGTTTAAAAAACCCTGCCGAGTGGTGAGCAATCCTCCCACTCGGGGGCTTAGCTGCAGTCCAGTACTCGCCTAAGTTTGTAAAATCCTACCGAGTGGTGAGCAACCCTCCCACTCGGGGGCTTAGCTACAGTACAGTACTCGCCTAAGTTTAAAAGATCATGCCGAGTGGTGAGCTATCCTCACACTCGGGGGCTTAGCTGCAGTCCACTACTCGCCTAAGTTTGTAAAATCCTACCAAGTGGTGAGCAACCCTCCCACTCGGGGGCTTAGCTGCAGTCCAGTACTCGCCTAAGTTTAAAAAATCCTGCCGAGTGGTGAGCAATCCTCCCACTCGGGGGCTTAGCTGCAGTCCAGTACTCGCCTAAGTTTGTAAAATCCTACCGAGTGGCGAGCAATCCTCCCACTCGGGGGCTTAGCTGCATTCCAGTACTCACCTAACTTTGTAAAATCCTACCGAGTGGTGAGCAACCCTCCGACTCGGGGGCTTAACTGCAGTCCAGTACTCGCCTATGTTTAAAAAATCCTGCCGAGTGGTGAGCAATCCTCCCACTTGGGGGCTTTGCTCCAGTCCTCTACTCGCCTAAGTTTGTAAAATCCTACCGAGTGGTTAGCAACCCTACCACTCGGGGCTTAGCTACAGTCCAGTACTCGCCTAAGTTTAAAAAATCCTGCCAAGTGGTGAGGAAACCTCCTACTCGGGGGATTAGCTGCAGTCCAGTACTCGCCTAAGTTATTAAAATCCTACTGAGTGGTGAGCAACCCTCCCACTCGGGGGCTTAGCTGCAGTCCAGTACTCGACTAAGTTTAAAAAATCCTGCCGAGTGATGAGCAATCCTCCCACTCGGGGGCTTAGCTGTACTCCAGTACTCGCCTAAGTTTGTAAAATCCTGCCGAGTGGTGAGCAACCCTCCCACTCGGGGGCTTAGCTACAGTACAGTACTCGCCTAAGTTTAAAAGATCATGCCGAGTGGTGAGCTATCCTCCCACTCGGGGGCTTAGCTGCAGTCCAGTACTCGCCTAAGTTTGTAAAATCCTACCTAGTGGTGAGCAACCCTCCCACTCGGGGGCTTAGCTGCAGTCCAGTACTCGCCTAAGTTCAAAAAATCCTGCCGAGTGGTGAGCAATCCTCCCACTCGGGGGCTTAGCTGCAGTCCAGTACTCGCCTAAGTTTGTAAAATCCTACCGAGTGGTGAGCAACCCTCCCACTCGGGGGCTTAGCTGTAGTACAGTACTTGCCTAAGTTTAAAATATCCTGCCGAGTGGTGAGCAATCCTCCCACTCGGGGGTTTGCTGCAATCTAGTACTCGCCTAAGTTTAAAAAATCCTGCCGAGTGGTGAGCAATCCTCCCACTCGGGGGCTTAGCTGCAGTCCAGTACTCGCCTAAGTTTGTAAAATCGTACCGAGTGGTGAGCAACCCTCCCACTCGGGAGCTTAGCTGCAGTACAGTACTCGCCTAAGTTTGTAAAATCCTACCGAGTGGCGAGCAATCCTCCCACTCGGGGGCTTAGCTGCAGTCCAGTACTCACCTAACTTTGTAAAATCCTACCGAGTGGTCAGCAACCCTCCGACTCGAGGGCTTAACTGCAGTCCAGTACTCGCCTATGTTTAAAAAATCCTGCCGAGTGGTGAGCAATCCTCCCACTTGGGGGCTTTGCTCCAGTCCTGTACTCGCCTAAGTTTGTAAAATCCTACCGAGTGGTGAGCAACCCTACCACTCGGGGCTTAGCTACAGTCCAGTACTCGCCTAAGTTTAAAAAATCCTGCCAAGTGGTGAGGAATCCTCCTACTCGGGGGATTAGCTGCAGTCGAGTACTCGCCTAAGTTATTAAAATCCTACTGAGTGGTGAGCAACCCTCCCACTCGGGGGCTTAGCTGCAGTCCAGTACTCGACTAAGTTTAAAAAATCCTGCCGAGTGATTAGCAATCCTCCCACTCGGGGGCTTAGCTGCAGTCCAGTACTCGCCTAAGTTTGTAAAATCCTACCGAGTGGTGAGCAACCCTCCCACTCGGGGGCTTAGCTACAGTACAGTACTCGCCTAAGTTTAAAAGATCATGCCGAGTGGTGAGCTATCCTCCCACTCGGGGGCTTAGCTGCAGTCCAGTACTCGCCTAAGTTTGTAAAATCCTACCAAGTGGTGAGCAACCCTCCCACTTGGGGGCTTAGCTGCAGTCCAGTACTCGCCTAAGTTTAAAAAATCCTGCCGAGTGGTGAGCAATCCTCCCACTCGGGGGCTTAGCTGCAGTCCAGTACTCGCCTAAGTTTGTAAAATCCTACCGAGTGGTGAGCAACCCTCCCACTCGGGGGCTTAGCTGTAGTACAGTACTTGCCTAAGTTTAAAATATCCTGCCGAGTGGTGAGCAATCCTCCCACTCGGGGGTTTGCTGCAATCTAGTACTCGCCTAAGTTTAAAAAATCCTGCCGAGTGGTGAGCAATCCTCCCACTCGGGGGCTTAGCTACAGTCCAGTACTCGCCTAAGTTTGTAAAATCGTACCGAGTGGTGAGCAACCCTCCCACTCGGGAGCTTAGCTGCAGTACAGTACTCGCCTAAGTTTAAAAAATCCTGCCGAGTGGTGTGCAATCCTCCCACTCGGGGGTTTTGCTCCAGTCCAGTACTCGCCTAAGTTTGTAAAATCCAACCGAGTGGTGAGCAACCCTCCCACTCGGGGGCTTAGCTGCAGTCCAGTACTCGCCTATGATTAAAAAATCCTGCCGAGTGGTGAGCAATCCTCCCACTCGGGGGCTTAGTTGTAGTCCAGTATCGCCTAAGTTTGTAAAATCCTACCGAGTGGTGAGCAACCCTCCCACTCGGGGGCTTAGCTGCAGTCCAGTACTCGCCTAAGTTATTAAAATCCTACCGAGTGGTGAGCAACCCTCCCACTCGGGGGCTTAGCTGTAGTCCAGTACTCGACTAAGTTTAAAAAATCCTGCCGAGTGATGAGCAATCCTCCCACTCGGGGGATTAGCTGCAGTCCAGTACTCGCCTAAGTTTGTAAAATCCTACCGAGTGGTGAGCAACCCTCCCACTCGGGGGCTTAGCTGTATTACAGTACTTGCCTAAGTTTAAAATATCCTGCCGAGTTGTTAGCAATCCTCCCACTCGGGGGTTTGCTGCAATCTAGTACTCGCCTAAGTTTAAAAAATCCTGCCGAGTGGTGAGCAATCCTCCCACTCGGGGGCTTAGCTGCAGTCCAGTACTCGCCTAAGTTTGTAAAATCGTACCGAGTGGTGAGCAACCCTCCCACTCGGGAGCTTAGCTGCAGTACAGTACTCGCCTAAGTTTGTAAAATCCTACCGAGTGGCGAGCAATCCTCCCACTCGGGGGCTTAGCTGCAGTCCAGTACTCGCCTAACTTTGTAAAATCCTACCGAGTGGTGAGCAACCCTCCGACTCGGGGGCGTAGCTGCAGTACTGTACTCGCCTAAGTTTAAAAAATCCTGCCGAGTGGTGAGCAATCCTCCCACTCGGGGTTTTTGCTCTAGTCCAGTACTCGCCTAAGTTTGTAAAATCCAACCGAGTGGTGAGCAACCCTCCCACTCGGGGGCTTAGCTGCAGTCCAGTACTCGCCTAAGTTTAAAAAATCCTGCCAAGTGGTGAGGAATCCTCCTACTCGGGGGATTAGCTGCAGTCCAGTACTCGCCTAAGTTATTAAAATCCTACTGAGTGGTGAGCAACCCTCCCACTCGGGGGCTTAGCTGCAGTCCAGTACTCGACTAAGTTTAAAAAATCCTGCCGAGTGATTAGCAATCCTCCCACTCGGGGGCTTAGCTGCAGTCCAGTACTCGCCTAAGTTTGTAAAATCCTACCGGGTGGTGAGCAATCCTCCCACTCGGGGACTTAGCTGCAGTCCAGTACTCGCCTAAGTTTGTAAAATCGTACCAAGTGGAGAGCAACCCTCCCACTCGGGTTCTTAACTGCAGTCTAGTACTCGCCTAAGTTTAAAAAATCCTGCCAAGTGGTGAGCAATCCTCCCACTCGGGGGCTTAGCTGCAGTCCAGTACTCGCTTAAGTTTAAAAAATCCTGCCGAGTGGTGAGCAATCCTCCCACTCGGGGGCTTAGCTGCAGTCCAGTACTCGCCTAAGTTTGTAAGATCCTACCGAGTGGTGAGCAACCCTCCCACTCGGGGGCTTAGCTGTAGTACAGTACTTGCCTAAGTTTAAAATATCCTGCCGAGTGGTGAGCAATCCTCCCACTCGGGGTTTTGCTGCAATCTAGTACTCGCCTAAGTTTAAAAAATCCTGCCGAGTGGTGAGCAATCCTCCCACTCGGGGGCTTAGCTGCAGTCCAGTACTCGCCTAAGTTTGTAAAATCGTACCGAGTGGTGAGCAACCCTCCCACTCGGGAGCTTAGCTGCAGTACAGTACTCACCTAAGTTTAAAAAATCCTGCCGAGTGGTGTGCAATCCTCCCACTCGGGGGTTTTGCTCCAGTCCAGTACTCGCCTAAGTTTGTAAAATCCAACCGAGTGGTGAGCAACCCTCCCACTCGGGGGCTTAGCTGCAGTCCAGTACTCGCCTATGTTTAAAAAATCCTGCCAAGTGGTGAGCAATCCTCCCACTCGGGGGCTTAGTTGTAGTCCAGTACTCGCCTAAGTTTGTAAAATCCTACCGAGTGGTGAGCAACCCTCCCACTCGGGGGCTTAGCTGCAGTCCAGTACTCGCCTAAGTTATTAAAATCCTACCGAGTGGTGAGCAACCCTCCCACTCGGGGGCTTAGCTGCAGTCCAGTACTCGACTAAGTTTAAAAAATCCTGCCGAGTGATGAGCAATCCTCCCACTCGGGGGATTAGCTGCAGTCCAGTACTCGCCTAAGTTTGTAAAATCCTACCGAGTGGTGAGCAACCCTCCCACTCGGGTTCTTAACTGCAGTCCAGTACTCGCCTAAGTTTAAAAAATCCTGCCAAGTGGTGAGCAATCCTCCCACTCGGGGGCTTAGCTGCAGTCTAGTACTCACCTAACTTTGTAAAATCCTACCGAGTGGTGAGCAACCCTCCGACTCGGGGGCTTAACTGCAGTCCAGTACTCGCCTATGTTTAAAAAATCCTGCCGAGTGGTGAGCAATCCTCCCACTTGGGGGCTTAGCTGCAGTCCAGTACTCGCCTAAGTTTGTAAAATCCTACCGAGTGGTGAGCAACCCTCCCACTCGGGGGCTTAGCTGCAGTACAGTACTCGCCTAAGTTTAAAAAATCCTGCCGAGTGGTGTGCAATCCTCCCACTCGGGGGTTTTGCCCCAGTCCAGTACTCGCCTAAGTTTGTAAAATCCAACCGAGTGGTGAGCAACCCTCCCACTCAGGGGCTTAGCTGCAGTCCAGTACTCGCCTAAGTTTAAAAAATCCTGCCAAGTGGTGAGCAATCCTCCCACTCGGGGGCTTAGTTGTAGTCCAGTACTCGCCTAAGTTTGTAAAATCCTACTGAGTGGTGAGCCACCCTCCCACTCGGGGGCTTAGCTGCAGTCCAGTACTCGCCTAAGTTATTAAAATCCTACCGAGTGGTGAGCAACCCTCCCACTCGGGGGCTTAGCTGCAGTCCAGTACTCGACTAAGTTTAAAAAATCCTGCCGAGTGATGAGCAATCCTCCCACTCGGGGGATTAGCTGCAGTCCAGTACTCGCCTAAGTTTGTAAAATCCTACCGAGTGGTGAGCAACCCTCCCACTCGGGTTCTTAACTACAGTCCAGTACTCGCCTGAGTTTAAAAAATCCTGCCAAGTGGTGAGCAATCCTCCCACTCGGGAGCTTAGCTGCAGTCCAGTACTCGCCTAAGTTTGTAAAATCCTACCGAGTGGTGAGCAACCCTCCCACTCGGGGGCTTAGCTGCAGTATAGTACTCGCCTAAGTTTAAAAAATCCTGTCGAGTGGTGTGCAATCCTCCCACTCGGGGGTTTTGCTCCAGTCCAGTACTCGCCTATATTTGTAAAATCCAACCGAGTGGTGAGCAACCCTCCCACTCGGGGGCTTAGCTGCAGTCCAGTACTCGCCTATGTTTAAAAAATCCTGCCAAGTGGTGAGCAATCCTCCCACTCGGGGGCTTAGTTGTAGTCCAGTACTCGCCTAAGTTTGTAAAATCCTACCGAGTGGTGAGCAACCCTCCCACTCGGGGGCTTAGCTGCAGTCCAGTACTCGCCTAAGTTTAAAAAATCCTGCCGAGTGGTCAGCAATCCTCCCACTCGGGGGCTTAGCTGCAGTCCAGTACTCACCTAACTTTGTAAAATCCTACCGAGTGGTGAGCAACCCTCCGACTCGGGGGCTTAACTGCAGTCCAGTACTCGCCTATGTTTAAAAAATCCTGCCGAGTGGTGTGCAATCCTCCCACTCGGGGGTTTTGCTCCAGTCCAGTACTCGCCTAAGTTTGTAAAATCCAACCGAGTGGTGAGCAACCCTCCCACTCGGGGGCTTAGCTGCAGTCCAGTACTCGCCTAAGTTTGTAAAATCGTACCAAGTGGTGAGCAACCCTCCCACTCGGGTTCTTAACTGCAGTCCCGTACTCGCCTAAGTTTAAAAAATCCTGCCAAGTGGTGAGCAATCCTCCCACTCGGGGGCTTAGCTGCAGTCCAGTACTCGCCTAAGTTTGTAAAATCCTACCGAGTGGTGAGCAACCCTCCCACTCGGGGGCTTAGCTGCAGTCCAGTACTCGCCTAAGTTATTAAAATCCTACCGAGTGGTGAGCAACCCTCCCACTCGGGGGCTTAGCTGCAGTCCAGTACTCGACTAAGTTTAAAAAATCCTGCCGAGTGATGAGCAATCCTCCCACTCGGAGGCTTAGCTGCAGTCCAGTACTCGCCTAAGTTTGTAAAATCCTACCGAGTGGTGAGCAACCCTCCCACTCGGGGGCTTAGCTGCATTCCAGTACTCGCCTAAGTTTAAAAAATCCTATCGAGTGATGAGCAATCCTCCCACTCGGGGACTTAGCTGCAGTCCAGTACTCGCCTAAGTTTGTAAAATCGTACCAAGTGGTGAGCAACCCTCCCACTCGGGTTCTTAACTGCAGTCCAGTACTCGCCTAAGTTTAAAAAATCCTGCCAAGTGGTGAGCAATCCTCCCACTCGGGGGCTTAGCTGCAGTCCAGTACTCGCCTAAGTTTCTAAAATCCTACCGAGTGGTGAGCAACCCTCCCACTCGGGGGCTTAAGTACAGTACAGTACTCGCCAAAGTTTAAAAAATCCTGCCGAGTGGTGAGCAATCCTCCCACTCGGGGGTTTTGCTGCAGTCCAGTACTCGCCTAAGTTTGTAAAATCCAACCGAGTGGTGAGCAACCCTCCTACTCGGGGGCTTAGCTGCAGTCCAGTACTCGCCTAAGTTTAAAAAATCCTGCCGAGTGGTGAGCAATCCTCCCACTCGGGGGCTTAGCTGGAGTCCAGTACTCGCCTAAGTTTAAAAAATCCTACCGAGTGGCGAGCAATCCTCCCACTCGGGGGCTTAGCTGCAGTCCAGTACTCACCTAACTTTGTAAAATGCTACCGAGTGGTGAGCAACCCTCCGACTCGGGGGCTTAACTGCAGTCCAGTACTCGCCTATGTTTAAAAAATCCTGCCGAGTGGTGAGCAATCCTCCCACTTGGGGGCTTTGCTCCAGTCCTGTACTCGCCTAAGTTTGTAACATCCTACCGAGTGGTGAGCAACCCTACCACTCGGGGCTTAGCTACAGTCCAGTACTCGCCTAAGTTTAAAAAATCCTGCCAAGTGGTGAGGAATCCTCCTACTCGGGGGATTAGCTGCAGTCCAGTACTCGCCTAAGTTATTAAAATCCTACTGAGTGGTGAGCAACCCTCCCACTCGGGGGCTTAGCTGCAGTCCAGTACTCGACTAAGTTTAAAAAATCCTACCGAGTGATGAGCAATCCTCCCACTCGGGGGCTTAGCTGCAGTCCAGTACTCGCCTAAGTTTGTAAAATCCAACCGAGTGGTGAGCAACCCTCCCACTCGGGGGCTTAGCTGCAGTCCAGTACTCACCTAAGTTTGTAAAATCGTACCAAGTGGTGAGCAACCCTCCCACTCGGGTTCTTAACTGCAGTCCCGTACTCGCCTAAGTTTAAAAAATCCTGCCAAGTGGTGAGCAATCCTCCCACTCGGGGGCTTAGCTGCAGTCCAGTACTCGCCTATGTTTGTAAAATCCTACCGAGTGGTGAGCAACCCTCCCACTCGGGGGCTTAGCTGCAGTCCAGTACTCGCCTAAGTTATTAAAATCCTACCGAGTGGTGAGCAACCCTCCCACTCGGGGGCTTAGCTGCAGTCCAGTACTCGACTAAGTTTAAAAAATCCTGCCGAGTGATGAGCAATCCTCCCACTCGGAGGCTTAGCTGCAGTCCAGTACTCGCCTAAGTTTGTAAAATCCTACCGAGTGGTGAGCAACCCTCCCACTCGGGGGCTTAGCTGCATTCCAGTACTCGCCTAAGTTTAAAAAATCCTATCGAGTGATGAGCAATCCTCCCACTCGGGGACTTAGCTGCAGTCCAGTACTCGCCTAAGTTTGTAAAATCGTACCAAGTGGTGAGCAACCCTCCCACTCGGGTTCTTAACTGCAGTCCAGTACTCGCCTAAGTTTAAAAAATCCTGCCAAGTGGTGAGCAATCCTCCCACTCGGGGGCTTAGCTGCAGTCCAGTACTCGCCTAAGTTTGTAAAATCCTACCGAGTGGTGAGCAACCCTCCCACTCGGGGGCTTAGCTACAGTACAGTACTCGCCAAAGTTTAAAAAATCCTGCCGAGTGGTGAGCAATCCTCCCACTCGGGGGTTTTGCTGCAGTCCAGTACTCGCCTAAGTTTGTAAAATCCAACCGAGTGGTGAGCAACCCTCCTACTCGGGGGCTTAGCTGCAGTCCAGTACTCGCCTAAGTTTAAAAAATCCTGCCGAGTGGTGAGCAATCCTCCCACTCGGGGGCTTAGCTGGAGTCCAGTACTCGCCTAAGTTTAAAAAATCCTACCGAGTGGCGAGCAATCCTCCCACTCGGGGGCTTAGCTGCAGTCCAGTACTCACCTAACTTTGTAAAATCCTACCGAGTGGTGAGCAGCCCTCCGACTCGGGGGCTTAACTGCAGTCCAGTACTCGCCTATGTTTAAAAAATCCTGCCGAGTGGTGAGCAATCCTCCCACTTGGGGGCTTTGCTCCAGTCCTGTACTCGCCTAAGTTTGTAAAATCCTACCGAGTGGTGAGCAACCCTACCACTCGGGGCTTAGCTACAGTCCAGTACTCGCCTAAGTTTAAAAAATCCTGCCAAGTGGTGAGGAATCCTCCTACTCGGGGGATTAGCTGCAGTCCAGTACTCGCCTAAGTTATTAAAATCCTACTGAGTGGTGAGCAACCCTCCCACTCGGGGGCTTAGCTGCAGTCCAGTACTCGACTAAGTTTAAAAAATCCTACCGAGTGATGAGCAATCCTCCCACTCGGGGGCTTAGCTGCAGTCCAGTACTCGCCTAAGTTTGTAAAATCCTACCGAGTGGTGAGCAACCCTCCCACTCGGGGGCTTAGCTACAGTACAGTACTCGCCTAAGTTTAAAAGATCATTCCGAGTGGTGAGCTATCCTCCCACTCGGGGGCTTAGCTGCAGTCCAGTACTCGCCTAAGTTTGTAAAATCCTACCAAGTGGTGAGCAACCCTCCCACTCGGGGGCTTAGCTGCAGTCCAGTACTCGACTAAGTTTAAAAAATCCTGCCGAGTGGTGAGCAATCCTCCCACTCGGGGGCTTAGTTGCAGTCCAGTACTCGCCTAAGTTTGTAAAATCCTACCGAGTGGTGAGCAACCCTCCCACTCGGGGGCTTAGCTGTAGTACAGTACTTCCCTAAGTTTAAAATATCCTGCCGAGTGGTGAGCAATCCTCCCACTCGGGGGTTTGCTGCAATCTAGTACTCGCCTAAGTTTAAAAAATCCTGCCGAGTGGTGAGCAATCCTCCCACTCGGGGGCTTAGCTGCAGTCCAGTACTCGCCTAAGTTTGTAAAATCGTACCGAGTGGTGAGCAACCCTCCCACTCGGGAGCTTAGCTGCAGTACAGTACTCGCCTAAGTTTAAAAAATCCTGCCGAGTGGTGTGCAATCCTCCCACTCGGGGGTTTTGCTCCAGTCCAGTTCTCGCCTAAGTTTGTAAAATCCAACCGAGTGGTGAGCAACGCTCCCACTCGGGGGCTTAGCTGCAGTCCAGTACTCGCCTAAGTTTAAAAAATCCTGCCAAGTGGTGAGCAATCCTCCCACTCGGGGGCTTAGTTGTAGTCCAGTACTCGCCTATGTTTGTAAAATCCTACCGAGTGGTGAGCAACCCTCCCACTCGGGGGCTTAGCTGCAGTCCAGTACTCGCCTAAGTTATTAAAATCCTACCGAGTGGTGAGCAACCCTCCCACTCGGGGGCTTAGCTGCAGTCCAGTACTCGACTAAGTTTAAAAAATCCTGCCGAGTGATGAGCAATCCTCCCACTCGGGGATTAGCTGCAGTCCAGTACTCGCCTAAGTTTGTAAAATCCTACCGAGTGGTGAGCAACCCTCCCACTCGGGTTCTTAACTGCAGTCCAGTACTCGCCTAAGTTTAAAAAATCCTGCCAAGTGGTGAGCAATCCTCCCACTGGGGAGCTTAGCTGCAGTCCAGTACTCGCCTAAGTTTGTAAAATCCTACCGAGTGGTGAGCAACCCTCCCACTCGGGGGCTTAGCTGCAGTATAGTACTCGCCTAAGTTTAAAAAATCCTGTCGATTGGTGTGCAATCCTCCCACTCGGGGGTTTTGCTCTAGTCCAGTACTCGCCTATGTTTGTAAAATCCAACCGAGTGGTGAGCAACCCTCCCACTCGGGGGCTTAGCTGCAGTCCAGTACTCGCCTAAGTTTAAAAAATCCTGCCGAGTGGTGAGCAATCCTCCCACTCGGGGGCTTAGCTGCAGTCCAGTACTCACCTAACTTTGTAAAATCCTACCGAGTGGTGAGCAAACCTCCGACTCGGGGGCTTAACTGCAGTATAGTACTCGCCTAAGTTTAAAAAATCCTGTCGATTGGTGTGCAATCCTCCCACTCGGGGGTTTTGCTCTAGTCCAGTACTCGCCTATGTTTGTAAAATCCAACCCAGTGGTGAGCAACCCTCCCACTCGGGGGCTTAGCTGCAGTCCAGTACTCGCCTATGTTTAAAAAATCCTGCCGAGTGGTGAGCAATCCTCCCACTTGGGGGCTTAGCTGTAGTCCAGTACTCGCCTAAGTTTGTAAAATCCTACCGAGTGGTGAGCAACCCTCCCACTCGGGGGCTTAGCTGCAGTACAGTACTCGCCTAAGTTTAAAAAATCCAGCCGAGTGGTGTGCAATCCTCCCACTCGGGGGTTTTGCTCCAGTCCAGTACTCGCCTAAGTTTGTAAAATCCAACCGAGTGGTGAGCAACCCTCCCGCTCGGGGGATTCGCTGCAGTCCAGTACTCGCCTAAGTTTAAAAAATCCTGCCAAGTGGTGAGCAATCCTCCCACTCGGGGGCTTAGTTGTAGTCCAGTACTCGCCTAAGTTTGTAAAATCCTACTGAGTGGTGAGCAACCCTCCCACTCGGGGGCTTAGCAGCAGTCAAGTACTCGCCTAAGTTATTAAAATCCTACCAAGTGGTGAGCAACCCTCCCACTCGGGGGCTTAGCTGCAGTCCAGTACTCGACTAAGTTTAAAAAATCCTGCCGAGTGATGAGCAATCCTCCCACTCGGGGGATTAGCTGCAGTCCAGTACTCGCCTAAGTTTGTAAAATCCTACCGAGTGGTGAGCAACCCTCCCACTCGGGTTCTTAACTGCAGTCCAGTACTCGCCTAAGTTTAAAAAATCCTGCCAAGTGGTGAGCAATCCTCCCACTCGGGAGCTTAGCTGCAGTCCAGTACTCGCCTAAGTTTGTAAAATCCTACCGAGTGGTGAGCAACCCTCCCACTCGGGGGCTTAGCTGCAGTATAGTACTCGCCTAAGTTTAAAAAATCCTGTCGAGTGGTGTGCAATCCTCCCACTCGGGGGTTTTGCTCCAGTCCAGTACTCGCCAATGTTTGTAAAATCCAACCGAGTGGTGAGCAACCCTCCCACTCGGGGGCTTAGCTGCAGTCCAGTACTCGCCTAAGTTTAAAAAATCCTGCCGAGTGGTGAGCAATCCTCCCACTCGGGGGCTTAGCTGCAGTCCAGTACTCACCTAACTTTGTAAAATCCTACCGAGTGGTGAGCAACCCTCCGACTCGGGGGCTTAACTGCAGTCCAGTACTTGCCTATGTTTAAAAAATCCTGCCGAGTGGTGTGCAATACTCCCACTCGGGGGTTTTGCTCCAGTCCAGTACTCCCCTAAGTTTGTAAAATCCAACCGAGTGGTGAGCAACCCTCCCACTCGGGGGCTTAGCTGCAGTCCAGTACTCGCATAAGTTTGTAAAATCGTACCAAGTGGTGAGCAACCCTCCCACTCGGGTTCTTAACTGCAGTCCAGTACTCGCCTAAGTTTAAAAAATCCTGCCAAGTGGTGAGCAATCCTCCCACTCGGGGGCTTAGCTGCAGTCCAGTACTCGCCTAAGTTTAAAAAATCCTGCCAAGTGGTGAGCAATCCTCCCACTCGGGAGCTTAGCTGCAGTCCAGTACTCGCCTAAGTTTGTAAAATCCTACCGAGTGGTGAGCAACCCTCCCACTCGGGGGCTTAGCTGCAGTATAGTACTCGCCTAAGTTTAAAAAATCCTGTCGAGTGGTGTGCAATCCTCCCACTCGGGGGTTTTGCTCTAGTCCAGTACTCGCCTATGTTTGTAAAATCCAACCGAGTGGTGAGCAACCCTCCCACTCGGGGGCTTAGCTGCAGTCCAGTACTCGCCTAAGTTTAAAAAATCCTGCCGAGTGGTGAGCAATCCTCCCACTCGGGGGCTTAGCTGCAGTCCAGTACTCACCTAACTTTGTAAAATCCTACCGAGTGGTGAGCAACCCTCCCACTCGGGGGCTTAGCTGCAGTATAGTACTCGCCTAAGTTTAAAAAATCCTGTCGAGTGGTGTGCAATCCTCCCACTCGGGGGTTTTGCTCTAGTCCAGTACTCGCCTATGTTTGTAAAATCCAACCGAGTGGTGAGCAACCCTCCCACTCGGGGGCTTCGCTGCAGTCCAGTACTCGCCTAAGTTTAAAAAATCCTGCCAAGTGGTGAGCAATCCTCCCACTCGGGGGCTTAGTTGTAGTACAGTACTCGCTTAAGTTTGTAAAATCCTACTGAGTGGTGAGCAACCCTCCCACTCGGGGGCTTAGCTGCAGTCCAGTACTCGCCTAAGTTATTAAAATCCTACCGAGTGGTGAGCAACCCTCCCACTCGGGGGCTTAGCTGCAGTCTAGTACTCGACTAAGTTTAAAAATCCTGCCGAGTGATGAGCAATCCTCCCACTCGGGGGATTAGCTGCAGTCCAGTACTCGCCTAAGTTGGTAAAATCCTACCGAGTGGTGAGCAACCCTCCCACTCGGGTTCTTAACTGCAGTCCAGTACTCGCCTAAGTTTAAAAAATCCTGCCAAGTGGTGAGCAATCCTCCCACTCGGGAGCTTAGCTGCAGTCCAGTACTCGCCTAAGTTTGTAAAATCCTACCGAGTGGTGAGCAACCCTCCCACTCGGGGGCTTAGCTGCAGTATAGTACCCGCCTAAGTTTAAAAAATCCTGTCGAGTGGTGTGCAATCCTCCCACTCGGGGGTTTTGCTCCAGTCCAGTACTCGCCAATGTTTGTAAAATCCAACCGAGTGGTGAGCAACCCTCCCACTCGGGGGCTTAGCTGCAGTCCAGTACTCGCCTAAGTTTAAAAAATCCTGCCGAGTGGTGAGCAATCCTCCCACTCGGGGGCTTAGCTGCAGTCCAGTACTCACCTAACTTTGTAAAATCATACCGAGTGGTGAGCAACCCTCCGACTCGGGGGCTTAACTGCAGTCCAGTACTCGCCTATGTTTAAAAAATCCTGCCGAGTGGTGTGCAATCCTCCCACTCGGGGGTTTTGCTCCAGTCCAGTACTCGCCTAAGTTTGTAAAATCCAACCGAGTGGTGAGCAACCCTCCCACTCGGGGGCTTAGCTGCAGTCCAGTACTCGCATAAGTTTGTAAAATCGTACCAAGTGGTGAGCAACCCTCCCACTCGGGTTCTTAACTGCAGTCCAGTACTCGCCTAAGTTTAAAAAATCCTGCCAAGTGGTGAGCAATCCTCCCACTCGGGGGCTTAGCTGCAGTCCAGTACTCGCCTAAGTTTAAAAAATCCTGCCAAGTGGTGAGCAATCCTCCCACTTGGGAGCTTAGCTGCAGTCCAGTACTCGCCTAAGTTTGTAAAATCCTACCGAGTGGTGAGCAACCCTCCCACTCGGGGGCTTAGCTGCAGTATAGTACTCGCCTAAGTTTAAAAAATCCTGTCGAGTGGTGTGCAATCCTCCCACTCGGGGGTTTTGCTCTAGTCCAGTACTCGCCTATGTTTGTAAAATCCAACCGAGTGGTGAGCAACCCTCCCACTCGGGGGCTTAGCTGCAGTCCAGTACTCGCCTAAGTTTAAAAAATCCTGCCGAGTGGTGAGCAATCCTCCCACTCGGGGGCTTAGCTGCAGTCCAGTACTCACCTAACTTTGTAAAATCCTACCGAGTGGTGAGCAAACCTCCGACTCGGGGGCTTAACTGCAGTCCAGTACTCGCCTATGTTTAAAAAATCCTGCCGAGTGGTGAGCAATCCTCCCACTTGGGGGCTTAGCTGCAGTCCAGTACTCGCCTAAGTTTGTAAAATCCTACCGAGTGGTGAGCAACCCTCCCACTCGGGGGCTTAGCTGCAGTACAGTACTCGCCTAAGTTTAAAAAATCCAGCCGAGTGGTGTGCAATCCTCCCACTCGGGGGTTTTGCTCCAGTCCAGTACTCGCCTATGTTTGTAAAATCCAACCGAGTGGTGAGCAACCCTCCCACTCGGGGGCTTAGCTGCAGTCCAGTACTCGCCTAAGTTTCAAAAATCCTGCCGAGTGGTGAGCAATCCTCCCACTCGGGGGCTTAGCTGCAGTCCAGTACTCACCTAACTTTGTAAAATCCTACCGAGTGGTGAGCAAACCTCCGACTCGGGGGCTTAACTGCAGTCCAGTACTCGCCTATGTTTAAAAAATCCTGCCGAGTGGTGAGCAATCCTCCCACTCGGGGGCTTAGCTGCAGTCCAGTACTCACCTAAGTTTGTAAAATCCTACCGAGTGGTGAGCAAACCTCCGACTCGGGGGCTTAACTGCAGTCCAGTACTCGCCTATGTTTAAAAAATCCTGCCGAGTGGTGAGCAATCCTCCCACTTGGGGGCTTAGCTGCAGTCCAGTACTCTCCTAAGTTTGTAAAATCCTACCGAGTGGTGAGCAACCCTCCCACTCGGGGGCTTACCTGCAGTACAGTACTCGCCTAAGTTTGTAAAATCCTACCGAGTGGTGAGCAACCCTCCCACTCGGCGGCTTAGCTGCAGTCCAGTACTCGCCTAAGTTATTAAAATCCTACCGAGTGGTGAGCAACCCTCCCACTCGGGGGCTTAGCTGCAGTCCAGTACTCGACTAAGTTTAAAAAATCCTGCCGAGTGATGAGCAATCCTCCCACTCGGGGGCTTAGCTGCAGTCCAGTACTCGCCTAAGTTTGTAAAATCCTACCGAGTGGTGAGCAACCCTCCCACTCGGGGGCTTAGCTGCATTCCAGTACTCGCCTAAGTTTAAAAAATCCTATCGAGTGATGAGCAATCCTCTCACTCGGGGACTTAGCTGCAGTCCAGTACTCGCCTAAGTTTGTAAAATCGTACCAAGTGGTGAGCAACCCTCCCACTCGTGTTCTTAACTGCAGTCCAGTACTCGCCTAAGTTTAAAAAATCCTGCCAAGTGGTGAGCAATCCTCCCACTTGGGGGCTTAGCTGCAGTCCAGTACTCGCCTAAGTTTGTAAAATCCTAGCGAGTGGTGAGCAACCCTCCCACTCGGGGGCTTAGCTACAGTACAGTACTCGCCAAAGTTTAAAAAATCCTGCCGAGTGGTGAGCAATCCTCCCACTCGGGGGTTTTGCTCCAGTCCAGTACTCGCCTAAGTTTAAAAAATCCTATCGAGTGATGAGCAATCCTCCCACTCGGGGACTTAGCTGCAGTCCAGTACTCGCCTAAGTTTGTAAAATCGTACCAAGTGGTGAGCAACCCTCCCACTCGTGTTCTTAGCTGGAGTCCAGTACTCGCCTAAGTTTAAAAAATCCTGCCAAGTGGTGAGCAATCCTCCCACTTGGGGGCTTAGCTGCAGTCCAGTACTCGCCTAAGTTTGTAAAATCCTACCGAGTGGTGAGCAACCCTCCCACTCGGGGGCTTAGCTACAGTACAGTACTCGCCAAAGTTTAAAAAATCCTGCCGAGTGGTGAGCAATCCTCCCACTCGGGGGTTTTGCTCCAGTCCAGTACTCGCCCAAGTTTGTAAAATCCAACCGAGTGGTGAGCAACCCTCCTACTCGGGGGCTTAGCTGCAGTCCAGTACTTGCCTAAGTTTAAAAAATCCTGCCAAGTGGTGAGGAATCCTCCTACTCGGGGGATTAGCTGCAGTCCAGTACTCGCCTAAGTTATTAAAATCCTACTGAGTGGTGAGCAACCCTCCCACTTGGGGGCTTAGCTGCAGTCCAGTACTCGACTAAGTTTAAAAAATCCTACCGAGTGGTGAGCAACCCTCCCACTCGGGGGCTTAGCTACAGTACAGTACTCGCCTAAGTTTAAAAGATCATGCCGAGTGGTGAGCTATCCTCCCACTCGGGGGCTTAGCTGCAGTCCAGTACTCGCCTAAGTTTGTAAAATCCTACCAAGTGGTGACCAACCCTCCCACTCGGGGGCTTAGCTGCAGTCCAGTACTCAACTAAGTTTAAAAAATCCTGCTGAGTGGTGAGCAATCCTCCCACTCGGGGGCTTAGTTGCAGTCCAGTACTCGCCTAAGTTTGTAAAATCCTACCGAGTGGTGAGCAACCCTCCCACTCGTGGGCTTAGCTGTAGTACAGTACTTGCCTAAGTTTAAAATATCCTGCCGAGTGGTGAGCAATCCTCCCATTCGGGGGTTTGCTGCAATCTAGTACTCGCCTATGTTTGTAAAATCCAACCGAGTGGTGAGCAACCCTCCCACTCGGGGGCTTAGCTGCAGTCCAGTACTCTCCTAAGTTTAAAAAATCCTGCCGAGTGGTGAGCAATCCTCCCACTCGGGGGCTTAGCTGCAGTCCAGTACTCACCTAACTTTGTAAAATCCTACCGAGTGGTGAGCAAACCTCCGACTCGGGGGCTTAACTGCAGTCCAGTACTCGCCTATGTTTAATAAATCCTGCCGAGTGGTGAGCAATCCTCCCACTTGGGGGCTTAGCTGCAGTCCAGTACTCGCCTAAGTTTGTAAAATCCTACCGAGTGGTGAGCAACCCTCCCACTCGGGGGCTTAGCTGCAGTACAGTACTCGCCTAAGTTTAAAAAATCCAGCCGAGTGGTGTGCAATCCTCCCACTCGGGGGTTTTGCTCCAGTCCAGTACTCGCCTAAGTTTGTAAAATCCAACCGAGTGGTGACCAACCCTCCCGCTCGGGGGCTTCGCTGCAGTCCAGTACTCGCCTAAGTTTAAAAAATCCTGCCAAGTGGTGAGCAATCCTCCCACTCGGGGGCTTAGTTGTAGTCCAGTACTCGCCTAAGTTTGTAAAATCCTACTGAGTGGTGAGCAACCCTCCCACTCGGGGGCTTAGCTGCAGTCAAGTACTCGCCTAAGTTATTAAAATCCTACCGAGTGGTGAGCAACCCTCCCACTCGGGGGCTTAGCTGCAGTCCAGTACTCGACTAAGTTTAAAAAATCCTGCCGAGTGATGAGCAATCCTCCCACTCGGGGGATTAGCTGCAGTCCAGTACTCGCCTAAGTTTGTAAAATCCTACCGAGTGGTGAGCAACCCTCCCACTCGGGTTCTTAACTGCAGTCCAGTACTCGCCTAAGTTTAAAAAATCCTGCCAAGTGGTGAGCAATCCTCCCACTCGGGAGCTTAGCTGCAGTCCAGTACTCGCCTAAGTTTGTAAAATCCTACCGAGTGGTGAGCAACCCTCCCACTCGGGGGCTTAGCTGCAGTATAGTACTCGCCTAAGTTTAAAAAATCCTGTCGAGTGGTGTGCAATCCTCCCACTCGGGGGTTTTGCTCCAGTCCAGTACTCGCCAATGTTTGTAAAATCCAACCGAGTGGTGAGCAACCCTCCCACTCGGGGGCTTAGCTGCAGTCCAGTACTCACCTAAGTTTAAAAAATCCTGCCGAGTGGTGAGCAATCCTCCCACTCGGGGGCTTAGCTGCAGTCCAGTACTCACCTAACTTTGTAAAATCCTACCGAGTGGTGAGCAACCCTCCGACTCGGGGGCTTAACTGCAGTCCAGTACTCGCCTATGTTTAAAAAATCCTGCCGAGTGGTGTGCAATCCTCCCACTCGGGGGTTTTGCTCCAGTCCAGTACTCGCCTAAGTTTGTAAAATCCAACCGAGTGGTGAGCAACCCTCCCACTCGGGGGCTTAGCTGCAGTCCAGTACTCGCATAAGTTTGTAAAATCGTACCAAGTGGTGAGCAACCCTCCCACTCGGGTTCTTAACTGCAGTCCAGTACTCGCCTAAGTTTAAAAAATCCTGCCAAGTGGTGAGCAATCCTCCCACTCGGGGGCTTAGCTGCAGTCCAGTACTCGCCTAAGTTTGTAAAATCCTACCGAGTGGTGAGCAACCCTCCCACTCGGCGGCTTAGCTGCAGTCCAGTACTCGCCTAAGTTTAAAAAATCCTGCTGAGTGGTGAGCAATCCTCCCACTCGGGGGCTTAGATGCAGTCCAGTACTCGCCTAACTTTGTAAAATCCTACCAAGTGGTGACCAACCCTCCCACTCGGGGGCTTAGCTGCAGCCCAGTACACGACTAAGTTTAAAAAATCCTGCTGAGTGGTGAGCAATCCTCCCACTCGGGGGCTTAGTTGCAGTCCAGTACTCGCCTAAGTTTGTAAAATCCTACCGAGTGGTGAGCAACCCTCCCACTCGTGGGCTTAGCTGTAGTACAGTACTTGCCTAAGTTTAAAATATCCTGCCGAGTGGTGAGCAATCCTCCCACTCGGGGGTTTGCTGCAATCTAGTACTCGCCTATGTTTGTAAAATCCAACCGAGTGGTGAGCAACCCTCCCACTCGGGGGCTTAGCTGCAGTCCAGTACTCGCCTAAGTTTAAAAAATCCTGCCGAGTGGTGAGCAATCCTCCCACTCGGGGGCTTAGCTGCAGTCCAGTACTCACCTAACTTTGTAAAATCCTACCGAGTGGTGAGCAAACCTCCGACTCGGGGGCTTAACTGCAGTCCAGTACTCGCCTATGTTTAAAAAATCCTGCCGAGTGGTGAGCAATCCTCCCACTTGGGGGCTTAGCTGCAGTCCAGTACTCGCCTAAGTTTGTAAAATCCTACCGAGTGGTGAGCAACCCTCCCACTCGGGGGCTTAGCTGCAGTACAGTACTCGCCTAAGTTTAAAAAATCCAGCCGAGTGGTGTGCAATCCTCCCACTCGGGGGTTTTGCTCCAGTCCAGTACTCGCCTAAGTTTGTAAAATCCAACCGAGTGGTGAGCAACCCTCCCGCTCGGGGGCTTCGCTGCAGTCCAGTACTCGCCTAAGTTTAAAAAATCCTGCCAAGTGGTGAGCAATCCTCCCACTCGGGGGCTTAGTTGTAGTCCAGTACTCGCCTAAGTTTGTAAAATCCTACTGAGTGGTGAGCAACCCTCCCACTCGGGGGCTTAGCTGCAGTCAAGTACTCGCCTAAGTTATTAAAGTCCTACCGAGTGGTGAGCAACCCTCCCACTCGGGGGCTTAGCTGCAGTCCAGTACTCGACTAAGTTTAAAAAATCCTGCCGAGTGATGAGCAATCCTCCCACTCGGGGGATTAGCTGCAGTCCAGTACTCGCCTAAGTTTGTAAAATCCTACCGAGTGGTGAGCAACCCTCCCACTCGGGTTCTTAACTGCAGTCCAGTACTCGCCTAAGTTTAAAAAATCCTGCCAAGTGGTGAGCAATCGTCCCACTCGGGAGCTTAGCTGCAGTCCAGTACTCGCCTAAGTTTGTAAAATCCTACCGAGTGGTGAGCAACCCTCCCACTCGGGGGCTTAGCTGCAGTATAGTACTCGCCTAAGTTTAAAAAATCCTGTCGAGTGGTGTGCAATCCTCCCACTCGGGGGTTTTGCTCCAGTCCAGTACTCGCCAATGTTTGTAAAATCCAACCGAGTGGTGAGCAACCCTCCCACTCGGGGGCTTAGCTGCAGTCCAGTACTCACCTAAGTTTAAAAAATCCTGCCGAGTGGTGAGCAATCCTCCCACTCGGGGGCTTAGCTGCAGTCCAGTACTCAGCTAACTTTGTAAAATCCTACCGAGTGGTGAGCAACCCTCCGACTCGGGGGCTTAACTGCAGTCCAGTACTCGCCTATGTTTAAAAAATCCTGCCGAGTGGTGTGCAATCCTCCCACTCGGGGGTTTTGCTCCAGTCCAGTACTCGCCTAAGTTTGTAAAATCCAACCGAGTGGTGAGCAACCCTCCCACTCGGGGGCTTAGCTCTAGTCCAGTACTCGCATAAGTTTGTAAAATCGTACCAAGTGGTGAGCAACCCTCCCACTCGGGTTCTTAACTGCAGTCCAGTACTCGCCTAAGTTTAAAAAATCCTGCCAAGTGGTGAGCAATCCTCCCACTCGGGGGCTTAGCTGCAGTCCAGTACTCGCCTAAGTTTGTAAAATCGTACCGAGTGGTGAGCAACCCTCCCACTCGGCGGCTTAGCTGCAGTCCAGTACTCGCCTAAGTTATTAAAATCCTACCGAGTGGTGAGCAACCCTCCCACTCGGGGGCTTAGCTGCAGTCCAGTACTCGACTAAGTTTAAAAAATCCTGCCGAGTGATGAGCAATCCTCCCACTCGGGTGTTTAGCTGCAGTCCAGTACTCGCCTAAGTTTGTAAAATCCTACCGAGTGGTGAGCAACCCTCCCACTCGGGGGCTTAGCTGCATTCCAGTACTCGCCTAAGTTTAAAAAATCCTATCGAATGATGAGCAATCCTCCCACTCGGGGCCTTAGCTGCAGTCCAGTACTCGCCTAAGTTTGTAAAATCGTACCAAGTGGTGAGCAACCCTCCCACTCGTGTTCTTAACTGCAGTCCAGTACTCGCCTAAGTTTAAAAAATCCTGCCAAGTGGTGAGCAATCCTCCCACTTGGGGGCTTAGCTGCAGTCCAGTACTCGCCTAAGTTTGTAAAATCCTACCGAGTGGTGAGCAACCCTCCCACTCGGGGGCTTAGCTACAGTACAGTACTCGCCAAAGTTTAAAAAATCCTGCCGAGTGGTGAGCAATCCTCCCACTCGGGGGTTTTGCTCCAGTCCAGTACTCGCCCAAGTTTGTAAAATCCAACCGAGTGGTGAGCAACCCTCCTACTCGGGGGCTTAGCTGCAGTCCAGTACTCGCCTAAGTTTAAAAAATCCTGCCAAGTGGTGAGGAATCCTCCTACTCGGGGGATTAGCTGCAGTCCAGTACTCGCCTAAGTTATTAAAATCCTACTGAGTGGTGAGCAACCCTCCCACTTGGGGGCTTAGCTGCAGTCCAGTACTCGACTAAGTTTAAAAAATCCTACCGAGTGGTGAGCAACCCTCCCACTCGGGGGCTTAGCTACAGTACAGTACTCGCCTAAGTTTAAAAGATCATGCCGAGTGGTGAGCTATCCTCCCACTCGGGGGCTTAGCTGCAGTCCAGTACTCGCCTAAGTTTGTAAAATCCTACCAAGTGGTGACCAACCCTCCCACTCGGGGGCTTAGCTGCAGTCCAGTACTCGACTAAGTTTAAAAAATCCTGCTGAGTGGTGAGCAATCCTCCCACTCGGGGGCTTAGTTGCAGTCCAGTACTCGCCTAAGTTTGTAAAATCCTACCGAGTGGTGAGCAACCCTCCCACTCGTGGGCTTAGCTGTAGTACAGTACTTGCCTAAGTTTAAAATATCCTGCCGAGTGGTGAGCAATCCTCCCACTCGGGGGTTTGCTGCAATCTAGTACTCGCCTATGTTTGTAAAATCCAACCGAGTGGTGAGCAACCCTCCCACTCGGGGGCTTAGCTGCAGTCCAGTACTCTCCTAAGTTTAAAAAATCCTGCCGAGTGGTGAGCAATCCTCCCACTCGGGGGCTTAGCTGCAGTCCAGTACTCACCTAACTTTGTAAAATCCTACCGAGTGGTGAGCAAACCTCCGACTCGGGGGCTTAACTGCAGTCCAGTACTCGCCTATGTTTAATAAATCCTGCCGAGTGGTGAGCAATCCTCCCACTTGGGGGCTTAGCTGCAGTCCAGTACTCGCCTAAGTTTGTAAAATCCTACCGAGTGGTGAGCAACCCTCCCACTCGGGGGCTTAGCTGCAGTACAGTACTCGCCTAAGTTTAAAAAATCCAGCCGAGTGGTGTGCAATCCTCCCACTCGGGGGTTTTGCTCCAGTCCAGTACTCGCCTAAGTTTGTAAAATCCAACCGAGTGGTGACCAACCCTCCCGCTCGGGGGCTTCGCTGCAGTCCAGTACTCGCCTAAGTTTAAAAAATCCTGCCAAGTGGTGAGCAATCCTCCCACTCGGGGGCTTAGTTGTAGTCCAGTACTCGCCTAAGTTTGTAAAATCCTACTGAGTGGTGAGCAACCCTCCCACTCGGGGGCTTAGCTGCAGTCAAGTACTCGCCTAAGTTATTAAAATCCTACCGAGTGGTGAGCAACCCTCCCACTCGGGGGCTTAGCTGCAGTCCAGTACTCGACTAAGTTTAAAAAATCCTGCCGAGTGATGAGCAATCCTCCCACTCGGGGGATTAGCTGCAGTCCAGTACTCGCCTAAGTTTGTAAAATCCTACCGAGTGGTGAGCAACCCTCCCACTCGGGTTCTTAACTGCAGTCCAGTACTCGCCTAAGTTTAAAAAATCCTGCCAAGTGGTGAGCAATCCTCCCACTCGGGAGCTTAGCTGCAGTCCAGTACTCGCCTAAGTTATTAAAATCCTACCGAGTGTTGAGCAACCCTCCCACTCGGGGGCTTAGCTGCAGTCCAGTACTCGACTAAGTTTAAAAAATCCTGCCGAGTGATGAGCAATCCTCCCACTCGGGGGTTTAGCTGCAGTCCAGTACTCGCCTAAGTTTGTAAAATCCTACCGAGTGGTGAGCAACCCTCCCACTCGGGGGCTTAGCTGCATTCCAGTACTCGCCTAAGTTTAAAAAATCCTATCGAGTGATGAGCAATCCTCCCACTCGGGGACTTAGCTGCAGTCCAGTACTCGCCTAAGTTTGTAAAATCCTACCGAGTGGTGAGCAACCCTCCCACTCGGCGGCTTAGCTGCAGTCCAGTACTCGCCTAAGTTATTAAAATCCTACCGAGTGGTGAGCAACCCTCCCACTCGGGGGCTTAGCTGCAGTCCAGTACTCGACTAAGTTTAAAAAATCCTGCCGAGTGATGAGCAATCCTCCCACTCGGGGGTTTAGCTGCAGTCCAGTACTCGCCTAAGTTTGTAAAATCCTACCGAGTGGTGAGCAACCCTCCCACTCGGGGGCTTAGCTGCATTCCAGTACTCGCCTAAGTTTAAAAAATCCTATCGAGTGATGAGCAATCCTCCCAGTCGGGGACTTAGCTGCAGTCCAGTACTCGCCTAAGTTTGTAAAATCGTACCAAGTGGTGAGCAACCCTCCCACTCGTGTTCTTAACTGCAGTCCAGTACTCGCCTAAGTTTAAAAAATCCTGCCAAGTGGTGAGCAATCCTCCCACTTGGGGGCTTAGCTGCAGTCCAGTACTCGCCTAAGTTTGTAAAATCCTACCGAGTGGTGAGCAACCCTCCCACTCGGGGGCTTAGCTACAGTACAGTACTCGCCAAAGTTTAAAAAATCCTGCCGAGTGGTGAGCAATCCTCCCACTCGGGGGTTTTGCTCCAGTCCAGTACTCGCCCAAGTTTGTAAAATCCAACCGAGTGGTGAGCAACCCTCCTACTCGGGGGCTTAGCTGCAGTCCAGTACTCGCCTAAGTTTAAAAAATCCTGCCAAGTGGTGAGGAATCCTCCTACTCGGGGGATTAGCTGCAGTCCAGTACTCGCCTAAGTTATTAAAATCCTACTGAGTGGTGAGCAACCCTCCCACTTGGGGGCTTAGCTGCAGTCCAGTACTCGACTAAGTTTAAAAAATCCTACCGAGTGGTGAGCAACCCTCCCACTCGGGGGCTTAGCTACAGTACAGTACTCGCCTAAGTTTAAAAGATCATGCCGAGTGGTGAGCTATCCTCCCACTCGGGGGCTTAGCTGCAGTCCAGTACTCGCCTAAGTTTGTAAAATCCTACCAAGTGGTGACCAACCCTCCCACTCGGGGGCTTAGCTGCAGTCCAGTACTCGACTAAGTTTAAAAAATCCTGCTGAGTGGTGAGCAATCCTCCCACTCGGGGGCTTAGTTGCAGTCCAGTACTCGCCTAAGTTTGTAAAATCCTACCGAGTGGTGAGCAACCCTCCCACTCGTGGGCTTAGCTGTAGTACAGTACTTGCCTAAGTTTAAAATATCCTGCCGAGTGGTGAGCAATCCTCCCACTCGGGGGTTTGCTGCAATCTAGTACTCGCCTATGTTTGTAAAATCCAACCGAGTGGTGAGCAACCCTCCCACTCGGGGGCTTAGCTGCAGTCCAGTACTCTCCTAAGTTTAAAAAATCCTGCCGAGTGGTGAGCAATCCTCCCACTCGGGGGCTTAGCTGCAGTCCAGTACTCACCTAACTTTGTAAAATCCTACCGAGTGGTGAGCAAACCTCCGACTCGGGGGCTTAACTGCAGTCCAGTACTCGCCTATGTTTAATAAATCCTGCCGAGTGGTGAGCAATCCTCCCACTTGGGGGCTTAGCTGCAGTCCAGTACTCGCCTAAGTTTGTAAAATCCTACCGAGTGGTGAGCAACCCTCCCACTCGGGGGCTTAGCTGCAGTACAGTACTCGCCTAAGTTTAAAAAATCCAGCCGAGTGGTGTGCAATCCTCCCACTCGGGGGTTTTGCTCCAGTCCAGTACTCGCCTAAGTTTGTAAAATCCAACCGAGTGGTGACCAACCCTCCCGCTCGGGGGCTTCGCTGCAGTCCAGTACTCGCCTAAGTTTAAAAAATCCTGCCAAGTGGTGAGCAATCCTCCCACTCGGGGGCTTAGTTGTAGTCCAGTACTCGCCTAAGTTTGTAAAATCCTACTGAGTGGTGAGCAACCCTCCCACTCGGGGGCTTAGCTGCAGTCAAGTACTCGCCTAAGTTATTAAAATCCTACCGAGTGGTGAGCAACCCTCCCACTCGGGGGCTTAGCTGCAGTCCAGTACTCGACTAAGTTTAAAAAATCCTGCCGAGTGATGAGCAATCCTCCCACTCGGGGGATTAGCTGCAGTCCAGTACTCGCCTAAGTTTGTAAAATCCTACCGAGTGGTGAGCAACCCTCCCACTCGGGTTCTTAACTGCAGTCCAGTACTCGCCTAAGTTTAAAAAATCCTTCCAAGTGGTGAGCAATCCTCCCACTCGGGAGCTTAGCTGCAGTCCAGTACTCGCCTAAGTTTGTAAAATCCTACCGAGTGGTGAGCAACCCTCCCACTCGGGGGCTTAGCTGCAGTATAGTACTCGCCTAAGTTTAAAAAATCCTGTCGAGTGGTGTGCAATCCTCCCACTCGGGGGTTTTGCTCCAGTCCAGTACTCGCCAATGTTTGTAAAATCCAACCGAGTGGTGAGCAACCCTCCCACTCGGGGGCTTAGCTGCAGTCCAGTACTCGCCTAAGTTTAAAAAATCCTGCCGAGTGGTGAGCAATCCTCCCACTCGGGGGCTTAGCTGCAGTCCAGTACTCACCTAACTTTGTAAAATCCTACCGAGTGGTGAGCAACCCTCCGACTCGGGGGCTTAACTGCAGTCCAGTACTCGCCTATGTTTAAAAAATCCTGCCGAGTGGTGTGCAATCCTCCCACTCGGGGGTTTTGCTCCAGTCCAGTACTCGCCTAAGTTTGTAAAATCCAACCGAGTGGTGAGCAACCCTCCCACTCGGGGGCTTAGCTGCAGTCCAGTACTCGCATAAGTTTGTAAAATCGTACCAAGTGGTGAGCAACCCTCCCACTCGGGTTCTTAACTGCAGTCCAGTACTCGCCTAAGTTTAAAAAATCCTACCAAGTGGTGAGCAATCCTCCCACTCGGGGGCTTAGCTGCAGTCCAGTACTCGCCTAAGTTTGTAAAATCCTACCGAGTGGTGAGCAACCCTCCCACTCGGCGGCTTAGCTGCAGTCCAGTACTCGCCTAAGTTATTAAAATCCTACCGAGTGGTGAGCAACCCTCCCACTCGGGGGCTTAGCTGCAGTCCAGTACTCGACTAAGTTTAAAAAATCCTGCCGAGTGATGAGCAATCCTCCCACTCGGGGGCTTAGCTGCAGTCCAGTACTCGCCTAAGTTTGTAAAATCCTACCGAGTGGTGAGCAACCCTCCCACTCGGGGGCTTAGCTGCATTCCAGTACTCGCCTAAGTTTAAAAAATCCTATCGAGTGATGAGCAATCCTCCCACTCGGGGACTTAGCTGCAGTCCAGTACTCGCCTAAGTTTGTAAAATCGTACCAAGTGGTGAGCAACCCTCCCACTCGTGTTCTTAACTGCAGTCCAGTACTCGCCTAAGTTTAAAAAATCCTGCCAAGTGGTGAGCAATCCTCCCACTTGGGGGCTTAGCTGCAGTCCAGTACTCGCCTAAGTTTGTAAAATCCTACCGAGTGGTGAGCAACCCTCCCACTCGGGGGCTTAGCTACAGTACAGTACTCGCCAAAGTTTAAAAAATCCTGCCGAGTGGTGAGCAATCCTCCCACTCGGGGGTTTTGCTCCAGTCCAGTACTCGCCCAAGTTTGTAAAATCCAACCGAGTGGTGAGCAACCCTCCTACTCGGGGGCTTAGCTGCAGTCCAGTACTCGCCTAAGTTTAAAAAATCCTGCCGAGTGGTGAGCAATCCTCCCACTCGGGGGCTTAGCTGGAGTCCAGTACTCGCCTAAGTTTAAAAAATCCTGCCGAGTGGCGAGCAATCCTCCCACTCGGGGGCTTAGCTGCAGTCCAGTACTCACCTAACTTTGTAAAATCTTACCGAGTGGTGAGCAACCCTCCGACTCGGGGGCTTAACTGCAGTCCAGTACTCGCCTATGTTTAAAAAATCCTGCCGAGTGGTGAGCAATCCTCCCACTTGGGGGTTTGCTCCAGTCCTGTACTCGCCTAAGTTTGTAAAATCCTACCGAGTGGTGAGCAACCCTACCACTCGGGGCTTAGCTACAGTCCAGTACTTGCCTAAGTTTAAAAAATCCTGCCAAGTGGTGAGGAATCCTCCTACTCGGGGGATTAGCTGCAGTCCAGTACTCGCCTAAGTTATTAAAATCCTACTGAGTGGTGAGCAACCCTCCCACTCGGGGGCTTAGCTGCAGTCCAGTACTCGACTAAGTTTAAAAAACCTGCCGAGTGATGAGCAATCCTCCCACTCGGGGGCTTAGCTGCAGTCCAGTATTCGCCTAAGTTTGTAAAATCCTACCGAGTGGTGAGCAACCCTCCCACTCGGGGGCTTAGCTACAGTACAGTACTCGCCTAAGTTTAAAAGATCATGCCGAGTGGTGAGCTATCCTCCCACTCGGGGGCTTAGCTGCAGTCCAGTACTCGCCTAAGTTTGTAAAATCCTACCAAGTGGTGACCAACCCTCCCACTCGGGGGCTTAGCTGCAGTCCAGTACTCGACTAAGTTTAAAAAATCCTGCTGAGTGGTGAGCAATCCTCCCACTCGGGGGCTTAGTTGCAGTCCAGTACTCGCCTAAGTTTGTAAAATCCTACCGAGTGGTGAGCAACCCTCCCACTCGTGGGCTTAGCTGTAGTACAGTACTTGCCTAAGTTTAAAATATCCTGCCGAGTGGTGAGCAATCCTCCCACTCGGGGGTTTGCTGCAATCTAGTACTCGCCTAAGTTTAAAAAATCCTGCCGAGTGGTGAGCAATCCTCCCACTCGGGGGCTTAGCTGCAGTCCAGTACTCGGCTAAGTTTGTAAAATCGTACCGAGTGGTGAGCAACCCTCCCACTCGGGGGCTTAGCTACAGTACAGTACTCGCCTATGTTTAAAAGATCATGCCGAGTGGTGAGCTATCCTCCCACTCGGGGGCTTAGCTGCAGTCCAGTACTCGCCTAAGTTTGTAAAATCCTACCAAGTGGTGAGCAACCCTCCTACTCGGGGGCTTAGCTGCAGTCCAGTACTCGCCTAAGTTATTAAAATCCTACCGAGTGGTGAGCAACCCTCCCACTCGGGGGCTTAGCTGCAGTCCAGTACTCGACTAAGTTTAAAAAATCCTGCCGAGTGATGAGCAATCCTCCCACTCGGGGGATTAGCTGCAGTCCAGTACTCGCCTAAGTTTGTAAAATCCTACCGAGTGGTGAGCAACCCTCCCACTCGGGTTCTTAACTGCAGTCCAGTACTCGCCTAAGTTTAAAAAATCCTGCCAAGTGGTGAGCAATCCTCCCACTCGGGAGCTTAGCTGCAGTCCAGTACTCGCCTAAGTTTGTAAAATCCTACCGAGTGGTGAGCAACCCTCCCACTCGGGGGCTTAGCTGCAGTATAGTACTCGCCTAAGTTTAAAAAATCCTGTCGAGTGGTGTGCAATCCTCCCACTCGGGGGTTTTGCTCCAGTCCAGTACTCGCCAATGTTTGTAAAATCCAACCGAGTGGTGAGCAACCCTCCCACTCGGGGGCTTAGCTGCAGTCCAGTACTCGCCTAAGTTTAAAAAATCCTGCCGAGTGGTGAGCAATCCTCCCACTCGGGGGCTTAGCTGCAGTCCAGTACTCACCTAACTTTGTAAAATCCTACCGAGTGGTGAGCAACCCTCCGACTCGGGGGCTTAACTGCAGTCCAGTACTCGCCTATGTTTAAAAAATCCTGCCGAGTGGTGTGCAATCCTCCCACTCGGGGGTTTTGCTCCAGTCCAGTACTCGCCTAAGTTTGTAAAATCCAACCGAGTGGTGAGCAACCCTCCCACTCGGGGGCTTAGCTGCAGTCCAGTACTCGCATAAGTTTGTAAAATCGTACCAAGTGGTGAGCAACCCTCCCACTCGGGTTCTTAACTGCAGTCCAGTACTCGCCTAAGTTTAAAAAATCCTACCAAGTGGTGAGCAATCCTCCCACTCGGGGGCTTAGCTGCAGTCCAGTACTCGCCTAAGTTTGTAAAATCCTACCGAGTGGTGAGCAACCCTCCCACTCGGCGGCTTAGCTGCAGTCCAGTACTCGCCTAAGTTATTAAAATCCTACCGAGTGGTGAGCAACCCTCCCACTCGGGGGCTTAGCTGCAGTCCAGTACTCGACTAAGTTTAAAAAATCCTGCCGAGTGATGAGCAATCCTCCCACTCGGGGGCTTAGCTGCAGTCCAGTACTCGCCTAAGTTTGTAAAATCCTACCGAGTGGTGAGCAACCCTCCCACTCGGGGGCTTAGCTGCATTCCAGTACTCGCCTAAGTTTAAAAAATCCTATCGAGTGATGAGCAATCCTCCCACTCGGGGACTTAGCTGCAGTCCAGTACTCGCCTAAGTTTGTAAAATCGTACCAAGTGGTGAGCAACCCTCCCACTCGTGTTCTTAACTGCAGTCCAGTACTCGCCTAAGTTTAAAAAATCCTGCCAAGTGGTGAGCAATCCTCCCACTTGGGGGCTTAGCTGCAGTCCAGTACTCGCCTAAGTTTGTAAAATCCTACCGAGTGGTGAGCAACCCTCCCACTCGGGTTCTTAACTGCAGTCCAGTACTCGCCTAAGTTTAAAAAATCCTGCCAAGTGGTGAGCAATCCTCCCATTCGGGAGCTTAGCTGCAGTCCAGTACTCGCCTAAGTTTGTAAAATCCTACCGAGTGGTGAGCAACCCTCCCACTCGGGGGCTTAGCTGCAGTCCAGTACTCACCTAACTTTGTAAAATCCTACCGAGTGGTGAGCAAACCTCCGACTCGGGGGCTTAACTGCAGTCCAGTACTCGCCTATGTTTAAAAAATCCTGCCGAGTGGTGAGCAATCCTCCCACTTGGGGGCTTAGCTGCAGTCCAGTACTCGCCTAAGTTTGTAAAATCCTACCGAGTGGTGAGCAACCCTCCCACTCGGGGGCTTAGCTGCAGTCCAGTACTCACCTAACTTTGTAAAATCCTACCGAGTGGTGAGCAACCCTCCGACTCGGGGGCTTAACTGCAGTCCAGTACTCGCCTATGTTTAAAAAATCCTGCCGAGTGGTGTGCAATCCTCCCACTCGGGGGTTTTGCTCCAGTCCAGTACTCGCCTAAGTTTGTAAAATCCAACCGAGTGGTGAGCAACCCTCCCACTCGGGGGCTTAGCTGCAGTCCAGTACTGGCATAAGTTTGTAAAATCGTACCAAGTGGTGAGCAACCCTCCCACTCGGGTTCTTAACTGCAGTCCAGTACTCGCCTAAGTTTAAAAAATCCTACCAAGTGGTGAGCAATCCTCCCACTCGGGGGCTTAGCTGCAGTCCAGTACTCGCCTAAGTTTGTAAAATCCTACCGAGTGGTGAGCAACCCTCCCACTCGGCGGCTTAGCTGCAGTCCAGTACTCGCCTAAGTTATTAAAATCCTACCGAGTGGTGAGCAACCCTCCCACTCGGGGGCTTAGCTGCAGTCCAGTACTCGACTAAGTTTAAAAAATCCTGCCGAGTGATGAGCAATCCTCCCACTCGGGGGCTTAGCTGCAGTCCAGTACTCGCCTAAGTTTGTAAAATCCTACCGAGTGGTGAGCAACCCTCCCACTCGGGGGCTTAGCTGCATTCCAGTACTCGCCTAAGTTTAAAAAATCCTATCGAGTGATGAGCAATCCTCCCACTCAGGGACTTAGCTGCAGTCCAGTACTTGCCTAAGTTTGTAAAATCGTACCAAGTGGTGAGCAACCCTCCCACTCGTGTTCTTAACTGCAGTCCAGTACTCGCCTAAGTTTAAAAAATCCTACCAAGTGGTGAGCAATCCTCCCACTTGGGGGCTTAGCTGCAGTCCAGTACTCGCCTAAGTTTGTAAAATCCTACCGAGTGGTGAGCAACCCTCCCACTCGGGGGCTTAGCTACATTACAGTACTCGCCAAAGTTTAAAAAATCCTGCCGAGTGGTGAGCAATCCTCCCACTCGGGGGTTTTGCTCCAGTCCAGTACTCGCCCAAGTTTGTAAAATCCAACCGAGTGGTGAGCAACCCTCTTACTCGGGGGCTTAGCTGCAGTCCAGTACTCGCCTAAGTTTAAAAAATCCTGCCGAGTGGTGAGCAATCCTCCCACTCGGGGGCTTAGCTGGAGTCCAGTACTCGCCTATGTTTAAAAAATCCTGCCGAGTGGCGAGCAATCCTCCCACTCGGGGGCTTAGCTGCAGTCCAGTACTCACCTAAGTTTGTAAAATCCTACCGAGTGGTGAGCAACCCTCCCACTCGGGGGCTTAGCTACATTACAGTACTCGCCAAAGTTTAAAAAATCCTGCCGAGTGGTGAGCAATCCTCCCACTTGGGGGTTTGCTCCAGTCCTGTACTCGCCTAAGTTTGTAAAATCCTACCGAGTGGTGAGCAACCCTACCACTCGGGGCTTAGCTACAGTCCAGTACTCGCCTAAGTTTAAAAAATCCTGCCAAGTGGTGAGGAATCCTCCTACTCGGGGGATTAGCTGCAGTGCAGTACTCGCCTAAGTTATTAAAATCCTACTGAGTGGTGAGCAACCCTCCCACTCGGGGGCTTAGCTGCAGTCCAGTACTCGACTAAGTTTAAAAAATCCTGCCGAGTGATGAGCAATCCTCCCACTCGGGGGCTTAGCTGCAGTCCAGTATTCGCCTAAGTTTGTAAAATCCTACCGAGTGGTGAGCAACCCTCCCACTCGGGGGCTTAGCTACAGTACAGTACTCGCCTAAGTTTAAAAGATCATGCCGAGTGGTGAGCTATCCTCCCACTCGGGGGCTTAGCTGCAGTCCAGTACTCGCCTAAGTTTGTAAAATCCTACCAAGTGGTGACCAACCCTCCCACTCGGGGGCTTAGCTGCAGTCCAGTACTCGCCTAAGTTTGTAAAATCCTACCAAGTGGTGAGCAACCCTCCCACTCGGGGGCTTAGCTGCAGTGCAGTACTCGCCTATGTTTAAAAAATCCTGCCGAGTGGTGAGCAATCCTCCCACTCGGGGGCTTAGCTGCAGTCCAGTACTCGCCTAAGTTTGTAAAATCCTACCGAGTGGTGAGAAACCCACCCACTCGGGGGCTTAGCTGCAGTCCAGTACTCGCCTAAGTTTGTAAAATCCTACCGAGTGGTGAGAAACCCACCCACTCGGGGGCTTAGCTGTAGTACAGTACTTGCCTAAGTTTAAAATATCCTACCGAGTGGTGAGCAATCCTCCCACTCGGGGGCTTAGCTGCAGTCCAGTTCTCGCCTAAGTTTGTAAAATCGTACCGAGTGGTGAGCAACCCTCCCACTCGGGGGCTTAGCTGCAGTACAGTACTCGCCTAAGTTTAAAAAATCCTGCCGAGTGGTGTGCAATCCTCCCACTCGGGGGTTTTGCTCCAGTCCAGTACTCGCCTATGTTTGTAAAATCCAACCGAGTGGTGAGCAACCCTCCCACTCGGGGGCTTAGCTGCAGTCCAGTACTCGCCTAAGTTTAAAAAATCCTGCAGAGTGGTGAGCAATCCTCCCACTCGGGGGCTTAGCTGCAGTCCAGTACTCGCCTAAGTTTAAAAAATCCTGCCGAGTGGCGAGCAATCCTCCCACTCGGGGGATTAGCTGCAGTCCAGTACTCACCTAAGTTTGTAAAATCCTACCGAGTGGTGAGCAACCCTCTGACTCGGGGGCTTAACTGCAGTCCAGTACTCGCCTATGTTTAAAAAATCCTGCCGAGTGGTGAGCAATCCTCCCACTTGGGGGCTTTGCTCCAGTCCTGTACTCGCCTAAGTTTGTAAAATCCTACCGAGTGGTGAGCAACCCTACCACTCGGGGCTTAGCTACAGTCCAGTACTCGCCTAAGTTTAAAAAATCCTGCCAAGTGGTGAGGAATCCTCCTACTCGGAGGATTAGCTGCAGTCCAGTACTCGCCTAAGTTATTAAAATCCTACTGAGTGGTGAGCAACCCTCCCACTCGGGGGCTTAGCTGCAGTCCAGTACTCGACTAAGTTTCAAAAATCCTGCCGAGTGATGAGCAATCCTCCCACTCGGGGGCTTAGCTGCAGTCTAGTACTCGCCTAAGTTTGTAAAATCCTACCGAGTGGTGAGCAACCCTCCCACTCGGGGGCTTAGCTACAGTACAGTACTCGCCTAAGTTTAAAAGATCATGTCGAGTGGTGAGCTATCCTCCCACTCGGGGGCTTAGCTGCAGTCCAGTACTCGCCTAAGTTTGTAAAATCCTACCAAGTGGTGAGCACCCCTCCCACTCGGGGGCTTAGCTGCAGTCCAGTACTCGCCTAAGTTTAAAAAATCCTGCCAAGTGGTGAGCAATCCTCCCACTCGGGGGCTTAGCTGCAGTCCAGTACTTGCCTAAGTTTAAAAAATCCTGCCGAGTGGCGAGCAATCCTCCCACTCGGGGGCTTAGCTGCAGTCCAGTACTCACCTAACTTTGTAAAATCCTACCGAGTGGTGAGCAAACCTCCGACTCGGGGGCTTAACTGCAGTCCAGTACTCGCCTATGTTTAAAAAATCCTGCCGAGTAGTGAGCAATCCGCCCACTTGGGGGCTTTGCTCCAGTCTTGTACTCGCCTAAGTTTGTAAAATCCTACCGAGTGGTGAGCAAACCTACCACTCGGGGCTTAGCTACAGTCCAGTACTCGCCTAAGTTTAAAAAATCCTGCCAAGTGGTGAGGAATCCTCCTACTCGGGGGATTAGCTGCAGTCCAGTACTCGCCTAAGTTATTGAAATCCTACTAAGTGGTGAGCAACCCTCCCACTCGGGGGCTTAGCTGCAGTCCAGTACTCGACTAAGTTTAAAAAATCCTGCCGAGTGATGAGCAATCCTCCCACTCGGGGGCTTAGCCGCAGTCCAGTACTCGCCTAAGTTTGTAAAATCCTACCGAGTGGTGAGCAACCCTCCCACTCGGGGGCTTAGCTACAGTACAGTACTCGCCTAAGTTTAAAAGATCATGTCGAGTGGTGAGCTATCCTCCCACTCGGGGGCTTAGCTGCAGTCCAGTACTCGCCTAAGTTTGTAAAATCCTACCGAGTGGTGAGCAACCCTCCCACTCGGGGGCTTAGCTGCAGTCCAGTACTCGACTAAGTTTAAAAAATCCTGCCGAGTGATGAGCAATCCTCTCACTCGTGGGCTTAGCTGCAGTCCAGTACTCGCCTAAGTTTGTAAAATCCTACCGAGTGGTGAGCAACCCTCCCACTCGGGGGCTTAGCTACAGTACAGTACTCGCCTAAGTTTAAAAGATCATGCCGAGTGGTGAGCTATCCTCCCACTCGGGGGCTTAGCTGCAGTCCAGTACTCGCCTAAGTTTGTAAAATCCTACCGAGTGGTGAGCAACCCTCCCACTCAGGGGCTTAGCTACAGTACAGTACTCGCCTAAGTTTAAAAGATCATGCCGAGTGGTGAGCAATCCTCCCACTCGGGGGCTTAGCTGCAGTCCAGTACTCGCCTAAGTTTGTAAAATCCTACCAAGTGGTGAGCAACCCTCCCACTCGGGGGCTTAGCTGCAGTGTAGTACTCGCCTAAGTTTAAAAAATCCTGCCGAGTGGTGAGCAATCCTCCCACTCGGGGGCTTAGCTGCAGTCCAGTACTCGCCTAAGTTTGTAAAATCCTACCGAGTGGTGAGCAACCCACCCACTCGGGGGCTTAGCTGTAGTACAGTACTTGCCTAAGTTTAAAATATCCTGCCGAGTGGTGAGCAATCCTCCCACTCGGGGCTTAGCTGCAGTCCAGTACTCGCCTAAGTTTAAAAAATCCTGCCGAGTGGTGAGCAACCCTCCCACTCGGGGGCTTAGCTGTAGTACAGTACTTGCCTAAGTTTAAAATATCCTGCCGAGTGGTGAGCAATCCTCCCACTCGGGGCTTAGCTGCAGTCCAGTACTCGACTAAGTTTAAAAAATCCTGCCGAGTGATGAGCAATCCTCCCACTCGGGGGCTTAGCTGCAGTCCAGTACTCGCCTAAGTTTGTAAAATCCTACCGAGTGGTGAGCAACCCTCCCACTCAGGGGCTTAGCTACAGTACAGTACTCGCCTAAGTTTAAAAGATCATGCCGAGTGGTGAGCAATCCTCCCACTCGGGGGCTTAGCTGCAGTCCAGTACTCGCCTAAGTTTGTAAAATCCTACCAAGTGGTGAGCAACCCTCCCACTCGGGGGCTTAGCTGCAGTGTAGTACTCGCCTAAGTTTAAAAAATCCTGCCGAGTGGTGAGCAATCCTCCCACTCGGGGGCTTAGCTGCAGTCCAGTACTCGCCTAAGTTTGTAAAATCCTACCGAGTGGTGAGCAACCCACCCACTCGGGGGCTTAGCTGTAGTACAGTACTTGCCTAAGTTTAAAATATCCTGCCGAGTGGTGAGCAATCCTCCCACTCGGGGCTTAGCTGTAGTCCAGTACTCGCCTAAGTTTAAAAAATCCTGCCGAGTGGTGAGCAACCCTCCCACTCGGGGGCTTAGCTGTAGTAGAGTACTTGCCTAAGTTTAAAATATCCTGCCGAGTGGTGAGCAATCCTCCCACTCGGGGCTTAGCTGCAGTCCAGTACTCGACTAAGTTTAAAAAATCCTGCCGAGTGATGAGCAATCCTCCCACTCGGGGGCTTAGCTGCAGTCCAGTACTCGCCTAAGTTTGTAAAATCCTACCGAGTGGTGAGCAACCCTCCCACTCGGGGGCTTAGCTGTAGTCCAGTACTCGACTAAGTTTAAAAAATCCTGCCGAGTGATGAGCAATCCTCCCACTCGTGGGCTTAGCTGCAGTCCAGTACTCGCCTAAGTTTGTAAAATCCTACCGAGTGGTGAGCAACCCTCCCACTCGGGGGCTTAGCTACAGTACAGTACTCGCCTAAGTTTAAAAGATCATGTCGAGTGGTGAGCTATCCTCCCACTCGGGGGCTTAGCTGCAGTCCAGTACTCGCCTAAGTTTGTAAAATCCTACCAAGTGGTGAGCAACCCTCCCACTCGGGGGCTTAGCTGCAGTGCAGTACTCGCCTATGTTTAAAAAATCCTGCCGAGTGGTGAGCAATCCTCCCACTCGGGGGCTTAGCTGCAGTCCAGTACTCGCCTAAGTTTGTAAAATCCTACCGAGTGGTGAGCAACCCTCCCACTCGGGGGCTTAGCTGTAGTACAGTACTTGCCTAAGTTTAAAATATCCTGCCGAGTGGTGAGCAATCCTCCCACTCGGGGCTTAGCTGCAGTCCAGTACTCGCCTAAGTTTAAAAAATCCTACCGAGTGGTGAGCAACCCTCCCACTCGGGGGCTTAGCTGTAGTACAGTACTTGCCTAAGTTTAAAATATCCTGCCGAGTGGTGAGCAATCCTCCCACTCGGGGCTTTGCTGCAGTCCAGTACTCGCCTAAGTTTAAAATATCCTGCCGAGTGGTGAGCAACCCTCCCACTCGGGGCTTAGCTGCAGTCCAGTACTCGCCTAAGTTTAAAAAATCCTGCCGAGTGGTGAGCAATCCTCCCACTCGGGGGCTTAGCTGCAGTCCAGTACTCGCCTAAGTTTAAAAAATCCTGCCGAGTGGCGAGCAATCCTCCCACTCGGGGGCTTAGCTGCAGTCCAGTCCTCACCTAACTTTGTAAAATCCTACCGAGTGGTGAGCAACCCTCTGACTCGGGGGCTTAACTGCAGTCCAGTACTCGCCTATGTTTAAAAAATCCTGCCGAGTGGTGAGCAATCCTCCCACTTGGGGGCTTTGCTCCAGTCCTGTACTCGCCTAAGTTTGTAAAATCCTACCGAGTGGTGAGCAACCCTACCACTCGGGGCTTAGCTACAGTCCAGTACTCGCCTAAGTTTAAAAAATCCTGCCAAGTGGTGAGGAATCCTCCTACTCGGAGGATTAGCTGCAGTCCAGTACTCGCCTAAGTTATTAAAATCCTACTGAGTGGTGAGCAACCCTCCCACTCGGGGGCTTAGCTGCAGTCCAGTACTCGACTAAGTTCAAAAAATCCTGCCGAGTGATGAGCAATCCTCCCACTCGGGGGCTTAGCTGCAGTCCAGTACTCGCCTAAGTTTGTAAAATCCTACCGAGTGGTGAGCAACCCTCCCACTCGGGGGCATAGCTACAGTACAGTACTCGCCTAAGTTTAAAAGATCATGCCGAGTGGTGAGCTATCCTCCCACTCGGGGGCTTAGCTGCAGTCCAGTACTCGCCTAAGTTTGTAAAATCCTACCAAGTGGTGAGCAACCCTCCCACTCGGGGGCTTAGCTGCAGTCCAGTACTCGCCTAAGTTTAAAAAATCCTGCCGAGTGGTGAGCAATCCTCCCACTCGGGGGCTTAGCTGCAGTCCAGTACTCGCCTAAGTTTAAAAAATCCTGCCGAGTGGCGAGCAATCCTCCCACTCGGGGGCTTAGCTGCAGTCTAGTACTCACCTAACTTTGTAAAATCCTACCGAGTGGTGAGCAACCCTCCGACTCGGGGGCTTAACTGCAGTCCAGTACTCGCCTATGTTTAAAAAATCCTGCCGAGTAGTGAGCAATCCTCCCACTTGGGGGCTTTGCTCCAGTCCTGTACTCGCCTATGTTTGTAAAATCCTACCGAGTGGTGAGCAAACCTACCACTCGGGGCTTAGCTACAGTCCAGTACTCGCCTAAGTTTAAAAAATCCTGCCAAGTGGTGAGGAATCCTCCTACTCGGGGGATTAGCTGCAGTCCAGTACTCGCCTAAGTTATTAAAATCATACTGAGTGGTGAGCAACCCTCCCACTCGGGGGCTTAGCTGCAGTCCAGTACTCGACTAAGTTTAAAAAATCCTGCCGAGTGATGAGCAATCCTCCCACTCGGGGGCTTAGCTGCAGTACAGTACTCGCCTAAGTTTGTAAAATCCTACCGAGTGGTGAGCAACCCTCCCACTTAGGGGCTTAGCTACAGTACAGTACTCGCCTAAGTTTAAAAGATCATGCCGAGTGGTGAGCAATCCTCCCACTCAGGGGCTTAGCTGCAGTCCAGTACTCGCCTAAGTTTGTAAAATCCTACCAAGTGGTGAGCAACCCTCCCACTCGGGGGCTTAGCTGCAGTCCAGTACTCGACTAAGTTTAAAAAATCCTGCCGAGTGATGAGCAATCCTCCCACTCGTGGGCTTAGCTGCAGTCCAGTACTCGCCTAAGTTTGTAAAATCCTACCGAGTGGTGAGCAACCCTCCCACTCGGGGGCTTAGCTACAGTACAGTACTCGCCTAAGTTTAAAAGATCATGCCGAGTGGTGAGCTATCCTCCCACTCGGGGGCTTAGCTGCAGTCCAGTACTCGCCTAAGTTTGTAAAATCCTACCAAGTGGTGAGCAACCCTCCCACTCGGGGGCTTAGCTGCAGTGCAGTACTCGCCTATGTTTAAAAAATCCTGCCGAGTGGTGAGCAATCCTCCCACTCGGGGCTTAGCTGCAGTCCAGTACTCGCCTAAGTTTGTAAAATCCTACCGAGTGGTGTGCAACCCTCCCACTCGGAGGCTTAGCTGTAGTACAGTACTTGCCTAAGTTTAAAATATCCTGCCGAGTGGTGAGCAATCCTCCCACTCGGGGGCTTAGCTGCAGTCCAGTACTCGCCTAAGTTTGTAAAATCCTACCGAGTGGTGAGCAACCCTCCCACTCAGGGGCTTAGCTACAGTACAGTACTCGCCTAAGTTTAAAAGATCATGCCGAGTGGTGAGCAATCCTCCCACTCGGGGGCTTAGCTGCAGTCCAGTACTCGCCTAAGTTTGTAAAATCCTACCAAGTGGTGAGCAACCCTCCCACTCGGGGGCTTAGCTGCAGTGTAGTACTCGCCTAAGTTTAAAAAATCCTGCCGAGTGGTGAGCAATCCTCCCACTCGGGGGCTTAGCTGCAGTCCAGTACTCGCCTAAGTTTGTAAAATCCTACCGAGTGGTGAGCAACCCACCCACTCGGGGGCTTAGCTGTAGTACAGTACTTGCCTAAGTTTAAAATATCCTGCCGAGTGGTGAGCAATCCTCCCACTCGGGGCTTAGCTGTAGTCCAGTACTCGCCTAAGTTTAAAAAATCCTGCCGAGTGGTGAGCAACCCTCCCACTCGGGGGCTTAGCTGTAGTACAGTACTTGCCTAAGTTTAAAATATCCTGCCGAGTGGTGAGCAATCCTCCCACTCGGGGCTTAGCTGCAGTCCAGTACTCGACTAAGTTTAAAAAATCCTGCCGAGTGATGAGCAATCCTCCCACTCGGGGGCTTAGCTGCAGTCCAGTACTCGCCTAAGTTTGTAAAATCCTACCGAGTGGTGAGCAACCCTCCCACTCGGGGGCTTAGCTGTAGTCCAGTACTCGACTAAGTTTAAAAAATCCTGCCGAGTGATGAGCAATCCTCCCACTCGTGGGCTTAGCTGCAGTCCAGTACTCGCCTAAGTTTGTAAAATCCTACCGAGTGGTGAGCAACCCTCCCACTCGGGGGCTTAGCTACAGTACAGTACTCGCCTAAGTTTAAAAGATCATGCCGAGTGGTGAGCTATCCTCCCACTCGGGGGCTTAGCTGCAGTCCAGTACTCGCCTAAGTTTGTAAAATCCTACCGAGTGGTGAGCAACCCTCCCACTCAGGGGCTTAGCTACAGTACAGTACTCGCCTAAGTTTAAAAGATCATGCCGAGTGGTGAGCAATCCTCCCACTCGGGGGCTTAGCTGCAGTCCAGTACTCGCCTAAGTTTGTAAAATCCTACCAAGTGGTGAGCAACCCTCCCACTCGGGGGCTTAGCTGCAGTGCAGTACTCGCCTAAGTTTAAAAAATCCTGCCGAGTGGTGAGCAATCCTCCCACTCGGGGGCTTAGCTGCAGTCCAGTACTCGCCTAAGTTTGTAAAATCCTACCGAGTGGTGAGCAACCCTCCCACTCGGGGGCTTAGCTGTAGTACAGTACTTGCCTAAGTTTAAAATATCCTGCCGAGTGGTGAGCAATCCTCCCACTCGGGGCTTAGCTGCAGTCCAGTACTCGCCTAAGTTTAAAAAATCCTACCGAGTGGTGAGCAACCCTCCCACTCGGGGGCTTAGCTGTAGTACAGTACTTGCCTAAGTTTAAAATATCCTGCCGAGTGGTGAGCAATCCTCCCACTCGGGGCTTAGCTGCAGTCCAGTACTCGCCTAAGTTTAAAATATCCTGCCGAGTGGTGAGCAACCCTCCCACTCGGGGCTTAGCTGCAGTCCAGTACTCGCCTAAGTTTAAAAAATCCTGCCGAGTGGTGAGCAATCCTCCCACTCGGGGGCTTAGCTGCAGTCCAGTACTCGCCTAAGTTTAAAAAATCCTGCCGAGTGGCGAGCAATCCTCCCACTCGGGGGCTTAGCTGCAGTCCAGTCCTCACCTAACTTTGTAAAATCCTACCGAGTGGTGAGCAACCCTCTGACTCGGGGGCTTAACTGCAGTCCAGTACTCGCCTATGTTTAAAAAATCCTGCCGAGTGGTGAGCAATCCTCCCACTTGGGGGCTTTGCTCCAGTCCTGTACTCGCCTAAGTTTGTAAAATCCTACCGAGTGGTGAGCAACCCTACCACTCGGGGCTTAGCTACAGTCCAGTACTCGCCTAAGTTTAAAAAATCCTGCCAAGTGGTGAGGAATCCTCCTACTCGGAGGATTAGCTGCAGTCCAGTACTCGCCTAAGTTATTAAAATCCTACTGAGTGGTGAGCAACCCTCCCACTCGGGGGCTTAGCTGCAGTCCAGTACTCGACTAAGTTCAAAAAATCCTGCCGAGTGATGAGCAATCCTCCCACTCGGGGGCTTAGCTGCAGTCCAGTACTCGCCTAAGTTTGTAAAATCCTACCGAGTGGTGAGCAACCCTCCCACTCGGGGGCATAGCTACAGTACAGTACTCGCCTAAGTTTAAAAGATCATGCCGAGTGGTGAGCTATCCTCCCACTCGGGGGCTTAGCTGCAGTCCAGTACTCGCCTAAGTTTGTAAAATCCTACCAAGTGGTGAGCAACCCTCCCACTCGGGGGCTTAGCTGCAGTCCAGTACTCGCCTAAGTTTAAAAAATCCTGCCGAGTGGTGAGCAATCCTCCCACTCGGGGGCTTAGCTGCAGTCCAGTACTCGCCTAAGTTTAAAAAATCCTGCCGAGTGGCGAGCAATCCTCCCACTCGGGGGCTTAGCTGCAGTCTAGTACTCACCTAACTTTGTAAAATCCTACCGAGTGGTGAGCAACCCTCCGACTCGGGGGCTTAACTGCAGTCCAGTACTCGCCTATGTTTAAAAAATCCTGCCGAGTAGTGAGCAATCCTCCCACTTGGGGGCTTTGCTCCAGTCCTGTACTCGCCTATGTTTGTAAAATCCTACCGAGTGGTGAGCAAACCTACCACTCGGGGCTTAGCTACAGTCCAGTACTCGCCTAAGTTTAAAAAATCCTGCCAAGTGGTGAGGAATCCTCCTACTCGGGGGATTAGCTGCAGTCCAGTACTCGCCTAAGTTATTAAAATCATACTGAGTGGTGAGCAACCCTCCCACTCGGGGGCTTAGCTGCAGTCCAGTACTCGACTAAGTTTAAAAAATCCTGCCGAGTGATGAGCAATCCTCCCACTCGGGGGCTTAGCTGCAGTACAGTACTCGCCTAAGTTTGTAAAATCCTACCGAGTGGTGAGCAACCCTCCCACTTAGGGGCTTAGCTACAGTACAGTACTCGCCTAAGTTTAAAAGATCATGCCGAGTGGTGAGCAATCCTCCCACTCGGGGGCTTAGCTGCAGTCCAGTACTCGCCTAAGTTTGTAAAATCCTACCAAGTGGTGAGCAACCCTCCCACTCGGGGGCTTAGCTGCAGTCCAGTACTCGACTAAGTTTAAAAAATCCTGCCGAGTGATGAGCAATCCTCCCACTCGTGGGCTTAGCTGCAGTCCAGTACTCGCCTAAGTTTGTAAAATCCTACCGAGTGGTGAGCAACCCTCCCACTCGGGGGCTTAGCTACAGTACAGTACTCGCCTAAGTTTAAAAGATCATGCCGAGTGGTGAGCTATCCTCCCACTCGGGGGCTTAGCTGCAGTCCAGTACTCGCCTAAGTTTGTAAAATCCTACCAAGTGGTGAGCAACCCTCCCACTCGGGGGCTTAGCTGCAGTGCAGTACTCGCCTATGTTTAAAAAATCCTGCCGAGTGGTGAGCAATCCTCCCACTCGGGGCTTAGCTGCAGTCCAGTACTCGCCTAAGTTTGTAAAATCCTACCGAGTGGTGTGCAACCCTCCCACTCGGAGGCTTAGCTGTAGTACAGTACTTGCCTAAGTTTAAAATATCCTGCCGAGTGGTGAGCAATCCTCCCACTCGGGGGCTTAGCTGCAGTCCAGTACTCGCCTAAGTTTGTAAAATCGTACCGAGTGGTGAGCAACCCTCCCACTCAGGGGCTTAGCTGCAGTACAGTACTCGCCTAAGTTTAAAAAATCCTGCCGAGTGGTGTGCAATCCTCCCACTCGGGGGTTTTGCTCCAGTCCAGTACTCGCCTAAGTTTGTAAAATCCAACCGAGTGGTGAGCAACCCTCCCACTCGGGGGCTTAGCTGCAGTCCAGTACTCGCCTAAGTTTAAAAAATCCTGCCGAGTGGTGAGCAATCCTCCCACTCGGGGGCTTAGCTGCAGTCCAGTACTCGCCTAAGTTTAAAAAATCCTGCCGAGTGGCGAGCAATCCTCCCACTCGGGGGCTTAGCTGCAGTCCAGTACTCACCTAACTTTGTAAAATCCTACCGAGTGGTGAGCAACCCTCTGACTCGGGGGCTTAACTGCAGTCCAGTACTCGCCTATGTTTAAAAAATCCTGCCGAGTGGTGAGCAATCCTCCCACTTGGGGGCTTTGCTCCAGTCCTGTACTCGCCTAAGTTTGTAAAATCCTACCGAGTGGTGAGCAACCCTACCACTCGGGGCTTAGCTACAGTCCAGTACTCGCCTAAGTTTAAAAAATCCTGCCAAGTGGTGTGGAATCCTCCTACTCGGGGGATTAGTTGTAGTCCAGTACTCGACTAAGTTATTAAAATCCTACTGAGTGGTGAGCAACCCTCCCACTCGGGGGCTTAGCTGCAGTCCAGTACTCGACTAAGTTTAAAAAATCCAGCCGAGTGATGAGCAATCCTCCCACTCGGGGGCTTAGCTGCAGTCCAGTACTCGCCTAAGTTTGTAAAATCGTACCGAGTGGTGAGCAACCCTCCCACTCGGGGGCTTAGCTGCAGTACAGTACTCGCCTAAGTTTAAAAAATCCTGCCGAGTGGTGTGCAATCCTCCCACTCGGGGGTTTTGCTCCAGTCCAGTACTCGCCTAAGTTTGTAAAATCCAACCGAGTGGTGAGCAACCCTCCCACTCGGGGGCTTAGCTGCAGTCCAGTACTCGCCTAAGTTTAAAAAATCCTGCCGAGTGGGGAGCAATCCTCCCACTCGGGGGCTTAGCTGCAGTCCAGTACTCGCCTAAGTTTAAAAAATCCTGCCGAGTGGCGAGCAATCCTCCCACTCGGGGGCTTAGCTGTAGTCCAGTACTCACCTAACTTTGTAAAATCCTACTGAGTGGTGAGCAACCCTCCCACTCGGGGGCTTAGCTGCAGTCCAGTACTCGACTAAGTTTAAAAAATCCAGCCGAGTGATGAGCAATCCTCCCACTCGGGGGCTTAGCTGCAGTCCAGTACTCACCTAAGTTTGTAAAATCCTACCGAGTGGTGAGCAACCCTCCCACTCGGGGGCTTAGCTACAGTACAGTACTCGCCTAAGTTTGTGAAATCCTACCAAGTGGTGAGCAACCCTCCCACTCGGGGGCTTAGCTGCAGTGCAGTACTCGCCTAAGTTTAAAAAATCCTGCCGAGTGGTGAGCAATCCTCCCACTTGGGGGCTTAGCTGCAGTCCAGTACTCGCCTAAGTTTGTAAAATCCTACCGAGTGGTGAGCAACCCTCCCACTCGGGGGCTTAGCTGTAGTACAGTACTTGCCTAAGTTTAAAATATCCTGCCGAGTGGTGAGCAATCCTCCCACTCGGGGGCTTAGCTGCAGTCCAGTACTCGCCTAAGTTTGTAAAATCGTACCGAGTGGTGAGCAACCCTCCCAGTCGGGGGCTTAGCTACAGTACAGTACTCGCCTATGTTTAAAAGATCATGTCGAGTGGTGAGCTATCCTCCCACTCGGGGGCTTAGCTGCAGTCCAGTACTCGCCTAAGTTTGTAAAATCCTACCAAGTGGTGAGCAACCCTCCCACTCGGGGGCTTAGCTGCAGTGCAGTACTCGCCTATGTTTAAAAAATCCTGCCGAGTGGTGAGCAATCCTCCCACTCGGGGGCTTAGCTGCAGTCCAGTACTCGCCTAAGTTTGTAAAATCCTACCGAGTGGTGAGAAACCCACCCACTCGGGGGCTTAGCTGCAGTCCAGTACTCGCCTAAGTTTGTAAAATCCTACCGAGTGGTGAGAAACCCACCCACTCGGGGGCTTAGCTGTAGTACAGTACTTGCCTAAGTTTAAAATATCCTGCCGAGTGGTGAGCAATCCTCCCACTCGGGGGCTTAGCTGCAGTCCAGTACTCGCCTAAGTTTGTAAAATCGTACCGAGTGGTGAGCAACCCTCCCACTCGGGGGCTTAGCTGCAGTACAGTACTCGCCTAAGTTTAAAAAATCCTGCCGAGCGGTGTGCAATCCTCCCACTCGGGGGTTTTTCTCCAGTCCAGTACTCGCCTATGTTTGTAAAATCCAACCGAGTGGTGAGCAACCCTCCCACTCGGGGGCTTAGCTGCAGTCCAGTACTCGCCTAAGTTTAAAAAATCCTGCCGAGTGGTGAGCAATCCTCCCACTCGGGGGCTTAGCTGCAGTCCAGTACTCGCCTAAGTTTAAAAAATCCTGCCGAGTGGCGAGCAATCCTCCCACTCGGGGGATTAGCTGCAGTCCAGTACTCACCTAAGTTTGTAAAATCCTACCGAGTGGTGAGCAACCCTCTGACTCGGGGGCTTAACTGCAGTCCAGTACTCGCCTATGTTTAAAAAATCCTGTCGAGTGGTGAGCAATCCTCCCACTTGGGGGCTTTGCTCCAGTCCTGTACTCGCCTAAGTTTGTAAAATCCTACCGAGTGGTGAGCAACCCTACCACTCGGGGCTTAGCTATAGTCCAGTACTCGCCTAAGTTTAAAAAATCCTGCCAAGTGGTGAGGAATCCTCCTACTCGGAGGATTAGCTGCAGTCCAGTACTCGCCTAAGTTATTAAAATCCTACTAAGTGGTGAGCAACCCTCCCACTCGGGGGCTTAGCTGCAGTCCAGTACTCGACTAAGTTTCAAAAATCCTGCCGAGTGATGAGCAATCCTCCCACTCGGGGGCTTAGCTACAGTCCAGTACTCGCCTAAGTTTGTAAAATCCTACCGAGTGGTGAGCAACCCTCCCACTCGGGGGCTTAGCTACAGTACAGTACTCGCCTAAGTTTAAAAGATCATGTCGAGTGGTGAGCTATCCTCCCACTCGGGGGCTTAGCTGCAGTCCAGTACTCGCCTAAGTTTGTAAAATCCTACCAAGTGGTGAGCACTCCTCCCACTCGGGGGCTTAGCTGCAGTCCAGTACTCGCCTAAGTTTAAAAAATCCTGCCGAGTGGTGAGCAATCCTCCCACTCGGGGGCTTAGCTGCAGTCCAGTACTTGCCTAAGTTTAAAAAATCCTGCCGAGTGGCGAGCAATCCTCCCACTCGGGGGCTTAGCTGCAGTCCAGTACTCACCTAACTTTGTAAAATCCTACCGAGTGGTGAGCAAACCTCCGACTCGGGGGCTTAACTGCAGTCCAGTACTCGCCTATGTTTAAAAAATCCTGCCGAGTAGTGAGCAATCCGCCCACTTGGGGGCTTTGCTCCAGTCTTGTACTCGCCTAAGTTTGTAAAATCCTACCGAGTGGTGAGCAAACCTACCACTCGGGGCTTAGCTACAGTCCAGTACTCGCCTAAGTTTAAAAAATCCTGCCAAGTGGTGAGGAATCCTCCTACTCGGGGGATTAGCTGCAGTCCAGTACTCGCCTAAGTTATTAAAATCCTACTGAGTGGTGAGCAACCCTCCCACTCGGGGGCTTAGCTGCAGTCCAGTACTCGACTAAGTTTAAAAAATCCTGCCGAGTGATGAGCAATCCTCCCACTCGGGGGCTTAGCTGCAGTCCAGTACTCGCCTAAGTTTGTAAAATCCTACCGAGTGGTGAGCAACCCTCCCACTCAGGGGCTTAGCTACAGTACAGCACTCGCCTAAGTTTAAAAGATCATGCCGAGTGGTGAGCAATCCTCCCACTCGGGGGCTTAGCTGCAGTCCAGTACTCGCCTAAGTTTGTAAAATCCTACCGAGTGGTGAGCAACCCTCCCACTCGGGGGCTTAGCTGCAGTCCAGTACTCGACTAAGTTTAAAAAATCCTGCCGAGTGATGAGCAATCCTCCCACTCGTGGGCTTAGCTGTAGTCCAGTACTCGCCTAAGTTTGTAAAATCCTACCGAGTGGTGAGCAACCCTCCCACTCGGGGGCTTAGCTACAGTACAGTACTCGCCTAAGTTTAAAAGATCATGCCGAGTGGTGAGCAATCCTCCCACTCGGGGGCTTAGCTGCAGTCCAGTACTCGCCTATGTTTGTAAAATCCTACCAAGTGGTGAGCAACCCTCCCACTCGGGGGCTTAGCTGCAGTCCAGTACTCGACTAAGTTTAAAAAATCCTGCCGAGTGATGAGCAATCCTCCCAGTTGTGGGCTTAGCTGCAGTCCAGTACTCGCCTAAGTTTGTAAAATCCTACCGAGTGGTGAGCAACCCTCCCACTCGGGGGCTTAGCTACAGTACAGTACTCGCCTAAGTTTAAAAGATCATGCCGAGTGGTGAGCTATCCTCCCATTCGGGGGCTTAGCTGCAGTCCAGTACTCGCCTAAGTTTGTAAAATCCTACCAAGTGGTGAGCAACCCTCCCACTCGGGGGCTTAGCTGCAGTGCAGTACTCGCCTAAGTTTAAAAAATCCTGTCGAGTGGTGAGCAATCCTCCCACTCGGGGGCTTAGCTGCAGTCCAGTACTCGCCTAAGTTTGTAAAATCCTACCGAGTGGTGAGCAACCCTCCCACTCGGGGGCTTAGCTGTAGTACAGTACTTGCCTAAGTTTAAAATATCCTGCCGAGTGGTGAGCAATCCTCCCACTCGGGGGCTTAGCTGCAGTCCAGTACTCGCCTAAGTTTGTAAAATCGTACCGAGTGGTGAGCAACCCTCCCACTCAGGGGCTTAGCTGCAGTACAGTACTCGCCTAAGTTTAAAAAATCCTGCCGAGTGGTGTGCAATCCTCCCACTCGGGGGTTTTGCTCCAGTCCAGTACTCGCCTAAGTTTGTAAAATCCAACCGAGTGGTGAGCAACCCTCCCACTCGGGGGCTTAGCTACAGTCCAGTACTCGCCTAAGTTTAAAAAATCCTGCCGAGTGGTGAGAAATCCTCCCACTCGGGGGCTTAGCTGCAGTCCAGTACTCGCCTAAGTTTAAAAAATCCTGCCGAGTGGCGAGCAATCCTCCCACTCGGGGGATTAGCTGCAGTCCAGTACTCACCTAACTTTGTAAAATCCTACCGAGTGGTGAGCAACCCTCTGACTCGGGGGCTTAACTGCAGTCCAGTACTCGCCTATGTTTAAAAAATCCTGCCGAGTGGTGAGCAATCCTCCCACTTGGGGGCTTTGCTCCAGTCCTGTACTCGCCTAAGTTTGTAAAATCCTACCGAGTGGTGAGCAACCCTACCACTCGGGGCTTAGCTACAGTCCAGTACTCGCCTAAGTTTAAAAAATCCTGCCAAGTGGTGAGGAATCCTCCTACTCGGGGGATTAGCTGTAGTCCAGTACTCGACTAAGTTATTAAAATCCTACTGAGTGGTGAGCAACCCTCCCACTCGGGGGCTTAGCTGCAGTCCAGTACTCGACTAAGTTTAAAAAATCCAGCCGAGTGATGAGCAATCCTCCCACTCGGGGGCTTAGCTGCAGTCCAGTACTCACCTAAGTTTGTAAAATCGTACCGAGTGGTGAGCAACCCTCCCACTCGGGGGCTTAGCTGCAGTACAGTACTCGCCTAAGTTTAAAAAATCCTGCCGAGTGGTGTGCAATCCTCCCACTCGGGGGTTTTGCTCCAGTCCAGTACTCGCCTAAGTTTGTAAAATCCAACCGAGTGGTGAGCAACCCTCCCACTCGGGGGCTTAGCTGCAGTCCAGTACTCGCCTAAGTTTAAAAAATCCTGCCGAGTGGGGAGCAATCCTCCCACTCGGGGGCTTAGCTGCAGTCCAGTACTCGCCTAAGTTTAAAAAATCCTGCCGAGTGGCGAGCAATCCTCCCACTCGGGGGCTTAGCTGCAGTCCAGTACTCACCTAACTTTGTAAAATCCTACCGAGTGGTGAGCAACCCTCTGACTCGGGGGCTTAACTGCAGTCCAGTACTCGCCTATGTTTAAAAAATCCTGCCGAGTGGTGAGCAATCCTCCCACTTGGGGGCTTTGCTCCAGTCCTGTACTCGCCTAAGTTTGTAAAATCCTACCGAGTGGTGAGCAACCCTACCACTCGGGGCTTAGCTACAGTCCAGTACTCGCCTAAGTTTAAAAAATCCTGCCAAGTGGTGAGGAATCCTCCTACTCGGGGGATTAGCTGTAGTCCAGTACTCGACTAAGTTATTAAAATCCTACTGAGTGGTGAGCAACCCTCCCACTCGGGGGCTTAGCTGCAGTCCAGTACTCGACTAAGTTTAAAAAATCCAGCCAAGTGATGAGCAATCCTCCCACTCGGGGGCTTAGCTGCAGTCCAGTACTCGCCTAAGTTTGTAAAATCCTACCGAGTGGTGAGCAACCCTCCCACTCGGGGGCTTAGCTACAGTACAGTACTCGCCTAAGTTTGTGAAATCCTACCAAGTGGTGAGCAACCCTCCCACTCGGGGGCTTAGCTGCAGTGCAGTACTCGCCTAAGTTTAAAAAATCCTGCCGAGTGGTGAGCAATCCTCCCACTCGGGGGCTTAGCTGCAGTCCAGTACTCGCCTAAGTTTGTAAAATCCTACCGAGTGGTGAGCAACCCTCCCACTCGGGGGCTTAGCTGTAGTACAGTACTTGCCTAAGTTTAAAATATCCTGCCGAGTGGTGAGCAATCCTCCCACTCGGGGGCTTAGCTGCAGTCCAGTACTCGCCTAAGTTTGTAAAATCGTACCGAGTGGTGAGCAACCCTCCCACTCGGGGGCTTAGCTACAGTACAGTACTCGCCTAAGTTTAAAAGATCATGTCGAGTGGTGAGCTATCCTCCCACTCGGGGGCTTAGCTGCAGTCCAGTACTCGCCTAAGTTTGTAAAATCCTACCAAGTGGTGAGCAACCCTCCCACTCGGGGGCTTAGCTGCAGTGCAGTACTCGCCTATGTTTAAAAAATCCTGCCGAGTGGTGAGCAATCCTCCCACTCGGGGGCTTAGCTGCAGTCCAGTACTCGCCTAAGTTTGTAAAATCCTACCGAGTGGTGAGAAACCCACCCACTCGGGGGCTTAGCTGCAGTCCAGTACTCGCCTAAGTTTGTAAAATCCTACCGAGTGGTGAGAAACCCACCCACTCGGGGGCTTAGCTGTAGTACAGTACTTGCCTAAGTTTAAAATATCTTGCCGAGTGGTGAGCAATCCTCCCACTCGGGGGCTTAGCTGCAGTCCAGTACTCGCCTAAGTTTGTAAAATCGTACCGAGTGGTGAGCAACCCTCCCACTCGGGGGCTTAGCTGCAGTACAGTACTCGCCTAAGTTTAAAAAATCCTGCCGAGTGGTGTGCAATCCTCCCACTCGGGGGTTTTGCTCCAGTCCAGTACTCGCCTATGTTTGTAAAATCCAACCGAGTGGTGAGCAACCCTCCCACTCGGGGGCTTAGCTGCAGTCCAGTACTCGCCTAAGTTTAAAAAATCCTGCCGAGTGGTGAGCAATCGTCCCACTCGGGGGCTTAGCTGCAGTCCAGTACTCGCCTAAGTTTAAAAAATCCTGCCGAGTGGCGAGCAATCCTCCCACTCGGGGGATTAGCTGCAGTCCAGTACTCACCTAAGTTTGTAAAATCCTACCGAGTGGTGAGCAACCCTCTGACTCGGGGGCTTAACTGCAATCCAGTACTCGCCTATGTTTAAAAAATCCTGCCGAGTGGTGAGCAATCCTCCCACTTGGGGGCTTTGCTCCAGTCCTGTACTCGCCTAAGTTTGTAAAATCCTACCGAGTGGTGAGCAACCCTACCACTCGGGGCTTAGCTACAGTCCAGTACTCGCCTAAGTTTAAAAAATCCTGCCAAGTGGTGAGGAATCCTCCTACTCGGAGGATTAGCTGTAGTCCAGTACTCGCCTAAGTTATTAAAATCCTACTAAGTGGTGAGCAACCCTCCCACTCGGGGGCTTAGCTGCAGTCCAGTACTCGACTAAGTTTCAAAAATCCTGCCGAGTGATGAGCAATCCTCCCACTCGGGGGCTTAGCTGCAGTCCAGTACTCGCCTAAGTTTGTAAAATCCTACCGAGTGGTGAGCAACCCTCCCACTCGGGGGCTTAGCTACAGTACAGTACTCGCCTAAGTTTAAAAGATCATGTCGAGTGGTGAGCTATCCTCCCACTCGGGGGCTTAGCTGCAGTCCAGTACTCGCCTAAGTTTGTAAAATCCTACCAAGTGGTGAGCACCCCTCCCACTCGGGGGCTTAGCTGCAGTCCAGTACTCGCCTAAGTTTAAAAAATCCTGCCGAGTGGTGAGCAATCCTCCCACTCGGGGGCTTAGCTGCAGTCCAGTACTTGCCTAAGTTTAAAAAATCCTGCCGAGTGGCGAGCAATCCTCCCACTTAGGGGCTTAGCTGCAGTCCAGTACTCACCTAACTTTGTAAAATCCTACCGAGTGGTGAGCAAACCTCCGACTCGGGGGCTTAACTGCAGTCCAGTACTCGCCTATGTTTAAAAAATCCTGCCGAGTAGTGAGCAATCCGCCCACTTGGGGGCTTTGCTCCAGTCTTGTACTCGCCTAAGTTTGTAAAATCCTACCGAGTGGTGAGCAAACCTACCACTCGGGGCTTAGCTACACTCCAGTACTCGCCTAAGTTTAAAAAATCCTGCCAAGTGGTGAGGAATCCTCCTACTCGGGGGATTAGCTGCAGTCCAGTACTCGCCTAAGTTATTAAAATCCTACTGAGTGGTGAGCAACCCTCCCACTCGGGGGCTTAGCTGCAGTCCAGTACTCGACTAAGTTTAAAAAATCCTGCCGAGTGATGAGCAATCCTCCCACTCGGGGGCTTAGCTGCAGTCCAGTACTCGCCTAAGTTTGTAAAATCCTACCGAGTGGTGAGCAACCCTCCCACTCGGGGGCTTAGCTGCAGTCCAGTACTCGACTAAGTTTAAAAAATCCTGCCGAGTGATGAGCAATCCTCCCACTCGTGGGCTTAGCTGCAGTCCAGTACTCGCCTAAGTTTGTAAAATCCTACCGAGTGGTGAGCAACCCTCCCACTCGGGGGCTTAGCTACAGTACAGTACTCGCCTAAGTTTAAAAGATCATGCCGAGTGGTGAGCTATCCTCCCACTCGGGGGCTTAGCTGCAGTCCAGTACTCGCCTAAGTTTGTAAAATCCTACCGAGTGGTGAGCAACCCTCCCACTCAGGGGCTTAGCTACAGTACAGTACTCGCCTAAGTTTAAAAGATCATGCCGAGTGGTGAGCAATCCTCCCACTCGGGGGCTTAGCTGCAGTCCAGTACTCGCCTAAGTTTGTAAAATCCTACCAAGTGGTGAGCAACCCTCCCACTCGGGGGCTTAGCTGCAGTGCAGTACTCGCCTAAGTGTAAAAAATCCTGCCGAGTGGTGAGCAATCCTCCCACTCGGGGGCTTAGCTGCAGTCCAGTACTCGCCTAAGTTTGTAAAATCCTACCGAGTGGTGAGCAACCCTCCCACTCGGGGGCTTAGCTGTAGTACAGTACTTGCCTAAGTTTAAAATATCCTGCCGAGTGGTGAGCAATCCTCCCACTCGGGGCTTAGCTGCAGTCCAGTACTCGCCTAAGTTTAAAAAATCCTACCGAGTGGTGAGCAACCCTCCCACTCGGGGGCTTAGCTGTAGTACAGTACTTGCCTAAGTTTAAAATATCCTGCCGAGTGGTGAGCAATCCTCCCATTCGGGGCTTAGCTGCAGTCCAGTACTCGCCTAAGTTTAAAATATCCTGCCGAGTGGTGAGCAACCCTCCCACTCGGGGCTTAGCTGCAGTCCAGTACTCGCCTAAGTTTAAAAAATCCTGCCGAGTGGTGAGCAATCCTCCCACTCGGGGGCTTAGCTGCAGTCCAGTACTCGCCTAAGTTTAAAAAATCCTGCCGAGTGGCGAGCAATCCTCCCACTCGGGGGCTTAGCTGCAGTCCAGTCCTCACCTAACTTTGTAAAATCCTACCGAGTGGTGAGCAACCCTCTGACTCGGGGGCTTAACTGCAGACCAGTACTCGCCTATGTTTAAAAAATCCTGCCGAGTGGTGAGCAGTCCTCCCACTTGGGGGCTTTGCTCCAGTCCTGTACTCGCCTAAGTTTGTAAAATCCTACCGAGTGGTGAGCAACCCTACCACTCGGGGCTTAGCTACAGTCCAGTACTCGCCCAAGTTTAAAAAATCCTGCCAAGTGTTGAGGAATCCTCCTACTCGGGGGATTAGCTGCAGTCCAGTACTCGCCTAAGTTATTAAAATCCTACTGAGTGGTGAGCAACCCTCCCACTCGGGGGCTTAGCTGCAATCCAGTACTCAACTAAGTTTAAAAAATCCTGCCGAGTGATGAGCAATCCTCCCACTCGGGGGCTTAGCTGCAGTACAGTACTCGCCTAAGTTTGTAAAATCCTACCGAGTGGTGAGCAACCCTCCCACTCGGGGGCTTAGCTACAGTACAGTACTCGCCTAAGTTTAAAAGATCATGCCGAGTGGTGAGCAATCCTCCCACTCGGGGGCTTAGCTGCAGTCCAGTACTCGCCTAAGTTTGTAAAATCCTACCGAGTGGTGAGCAACCCTCCCACTCGGGGGCTTAGCTGCAGTCCAGTACTCGACTAAGTTTAAAAAATCCTGCCGAGTGATGAGCAATCGTCCCACTCGTGGGCTTAGCTGCAGTCCAGTACTCGCCTAAGTTTGTAAAATCCTACCGAGTGGTGAGCAACCCTCCCACTCGGGGGCTTAGCTACAGTACAGTACTCGCCTAAGTTTAAAAGATCATGCCGAGTGGTGAGCTATCCTCCCACTCGGGGGCTTAGCTGCAGTCCAGTACTCGCCTAAGTTTGTAAAATCCTACCAAGTGGTGAGCAACCCTCCCACTCGGGGGCTTAGCTGCAGTGCAGTACTCGCCTAAGTTTAAAAAATCCTACCGAGTGGTGAGCAATCCTCCCACTCGGGGGCTTAGCTGCAGTCCAGTACTCGCCTAAGTTTGTAAAATCCTACCGAGTGGTGAGCAACCCTCCCACTCGGGGGCTTAGCTGTAGTACAGTACTTGCCTAAGTTTAAAATATCCTGCCGAGTGGTGAGCAATCCTCCCACTCGGGGGCTTAGCTGCAGTCTAGTACTCGTCTAAGTTTGTAAAATCGTACCGAGTGGTGAGAAACCCTCCCACTCAGGGGCTTAGCTGCAGTACAGTACTCGCCTAAGTTTAAAAAATCCTGCCGAGTGGTGTGCAATCCTCCCACTCGGGGGTTTTGCTCCAGTCCAGTACTCACCTAAGTTTGTAAAATCCAACCGAGTGGTGAGCAACCCTCCCACTCGGGGGCTTAGCTGCAGTCCAGTACTCGCCTAAGTTTAAAAAATCCTGCCGAGTGGTGAGCAATCCTCCCACTCGGGGGCTTAGCTGCAGTCCAGTACTCGCCTAAGTTTAAAAAATCATGCCGAGTGGCGAGCAATCCTCCCACTCGGGGGCTTAGCTGCAGTCCAGTACTCACCTAACTTTGTAAAATCCTACCGAGTGGTGAGCAACCCTCTGACTCGGGGGCTTAACTGCAGTCCAGTACTCGCCTATGTTTAAAACATCCTGCCGAGTGGTGAGCAATCCTCCCACTTGGGGGCTTTGCTCCAGTCCTGTACTCGCCTAAGTTTGTAAAATCCTACCGAGTGGTGAGCAACCCTACCACTCGGGGCTTAGCTACAGTCCAGTACTCGCCTAAGTTTAAAAAATCCTACCAAGTGGTGAGGAATCCTCCTACTCGGGGGATTAGCTGTAGTCCAGTACTCGACTAAGTTATTAAAATCCTACTGAGTGGTGAGCAACCCTCCCACTCGGGGGCTTAGCTGCAGTCCAGTACTCGACTAATTTTAAAAAATCCAGCCGAGTGATGAGCAATCCTCCCACTCGGGGGCTTAGCTGCAGTCCAGTACTCCCCTAAGTTTGTAAAATCGTACCGAGTGGTGAGCAACCCTCCCACTCGGGGGCTTAGCTGCAGTACAGTACTCGCCTAAGTTTAAAAAATCCTGCCGAGTGGTGTGCAATCCTCCCACTCGGGGGTTTTGCTCCAGTCCAGTACTCGCCTAAGTTTGTAAAATCCAACCGAGTGGTGAGCAACCCTCCCACTCGGGGGCTTAGCTGCAGTCCAGTACTCGCCTAAGTTTAAAAAATCCTGCCGAGTGGGGAGCAATCCTCCCACTCGGGGGCTTAGCTGCAGTCCAGTACTCGCCTAAGTTTAAAAAATCCTGCCGAGTGGCGAGCAATCCTCCCACTCGGGGGCTTAGCTGCAGTCCAGTACTCACCTAACTTTGTAAAATCCTACCGAGTGGTGAGCAACCCTCTGACTCGGGGGCTTAACTGCAGTCCAGTACTCGCCTATGTTTAAAAAATCCTGCTGAGTGGTGAGCAATCCTCCCACTTGGGGGCTTTGCTCCAGTCCTGTACTCGCCTAAGTTTGTAAAATCCTACCGAGTGGTGAGCAACCCTACCACTCGGGGCTTAGCTACAGTCCAGTACTCGCCTAAGTTTAAAAAATCCTGCCAAGTGGTGAGGAATCCTCCTACTCGGGGGATTAGCTGTAGTCCAGTACTCGACTAAGTTATTAAAATCCTACTGAGTGGTGAGCAACCCTCCCACTCGGGGGCTTAGCTGCAGTCCAGTACTCGACTAAGTTTAAAAAATCCAGCCGAGTGATGAGGAACCCTCCCACTCGGGGGCTTAGCTGCAGTCCAGTACTCGCCTAAGTTTGTAAAATCCTACCGAGTGGTGAGCAACCCTCCCACTCGGGGGCTTAGCTACAGTACAGTACTCGCCTAAGTTTGTGAAATCCTACCAAGTGGTGAGCAACCCTCCCACTCGGGGGCTTAGCTGCAGTGCAGTACTCGCCTAAGTTTAAAAAATCCTGCCGAGTGGTGAGCAATCCTCCCACTCGGGGGCTTAGCTGCAGTCCAGTACTCGCCTAAGTTTGTAAAATCCTACCGAGTGGTGAGCAACCCTCCCACTCGGGGGCTTAGCTGTAGTACAGTACTTGCCTAAGTTTAAAATATCCTGCCGAGTGGTGAGCAATCCTCCCACTCGGGGGCTTAGCTGCAGTCCAGTACTCGCCTAAGTTTGTAAAATCGTACCGAGTGGTGAGCAACCCTCCCACTCGGGGGCTTAGCTACAGTACAGTACTCGCCTAAGTTTAAAAGATCATGCCGAGTGGTGAGCTATCCTCCCACTCGGGGGCTTAGCTGCAGTCCAGTACTCGCCTAAGTTTGTAAAATCGTACCGAGTGGTGAGCAACCCTCCCACTCAGGGGCTTAGCTGCAGTACAGTACTCGCCTAAGTTTAAAAAATCCTGCCGAGTGGTGTGCAATCCTCCCACTCGGGGGTTTTGCTCCAGTCCAGTACTCGCCTAAGTTTGTAAAATCCAACCGAGTGGTGAGCAACCCTCCCACTCGGGGGCTTAGCTGCAGTCCAGTACTCGCCTAAGTTTAAAAAATCCTGCCGAGTGGTGAGCAATCCTCCCACTCGGGGGCTTAGCTGCAGTCCAGTACTCGCCTAAGTTTAAAAAATCCTGCCGAGTGGCGAGCAATCCTCCCACTCGGGGGCTTAGCTGCAGTCCAGTACTCACCTAACTTTGTAAAATCCTACCGAGTGGTGAGCAACCCTCTGACTCGGGGGCTTAACTGCAGTCCAGTACTCGCCTATGTTTAAAAAATCCTGCCGAGTGGTGAGCAATCCTCCCACTTGGGGGCTTTGCTCCAGTCCTGTACTCGCCTAAGTTTGTAAAATCCTACCGAGTGGTGAGCAACCCTACCACTCGGGGCTTAGCTACAGTCCAGTACTCGCCTAAGTTTAAAAAATCCTGCCAAGTGGTGAGGAATCCTCCTACTCGGGGGATTAGCTGTAGTCCAGTACTCGACTAAGTTATTAAAATCCTACTGAGTGGTGAGCAACCCTCCCACTCGGGGGCTTAGCTGCAGTCCAGTACTCGACTAAGTTTAAAAAATCCAGCCGAGTGATGAGCAATCCTCCCACTCGGGGGCTTAGCTGTAGTCCAGTACTCGCCTAAGTTTGTAAAATCGTACCGAGTGGTGAGCAACCCTCCCACTCGGGGGCTTAGCTGCAGTACAGTACTCGCCTAAGTTTAAAAAATCCTGCCGAGTGGTGTGCAATCCTCCCACTCGGGGGTTTTGCTCCAGTCCAGTACTCGCCTAAGTTTGTAAAATCCAACCGAGTGGTGAGCAACCCTCCCACTCGGGGGCTTAGCTGCAGTCCAGTACTCGCCTAAGTTTAAAAAATCCTGCCGAGTGGGGAGCAATCCTCCCACTCGGGGGCTTAGCTGCAGTCCAGTACTCGCCTAAGTTTAAAAAATCCTGCCGAGTGGCGAGCAATCCTCCCACTCGGGGGCTTAGCTGCAGTCCAGTACTCACCTAAGTTTAAAAAATCCTGCCGAGTGGGGAGCAATCCTCCCACTCGGGGGCTTAGCTGCAGTCCAGTACTCGCCTAAGTTTAAAAAATCCTGCCGAGTGGCGAGCAATCCTCCCACTCGGGGGCTTAGCTGCAGTCCAGTACTCGCCTAAGTTTAAAAAATCCTGCCGAGTGGGGAGCAATCCTCCCACTCGGGGGCTTAGCTGCAGTCCAGTACTCGCCTAAGTTTAAAAAATCCTGCCGAGTGGCGAGCAATCCTCCCACTCGGGGGCTTAGCTGCAGTCCAGTACTCGCCTAAGTTTAAAAAATCCTGCCGAGTGGGGAGCAATCCTCCCACTCGGGGGCTTAGCTGCAGTCCAGTACTCGCCTAAGTTTAAAAAATCCTGCCGAGTGGCGAGCAATCCTCCCACTCGGGGGCTTAGCTGCAGTCCAGTACTCACCTAACTTTGTAAAATCCTACCGAGTGGTGAGCAACCCTCTGACTCGGGGGCTTAACTGCAGTCCAGTACTCGCCTATGTTTAAAAAATCCTGCCGAGTGGTGAGCAATCCTCCCACTTGGGGGCTTTGCTCCAGTCCTGTACTCGCCTAAGTTTGTAAAATCCTACCGAGTGGTGAGCAACCCTACCACTCGGGGCTTAGCTACAGTCCAGTACTCGCCTAAGTTTGAAAAATCCTGCCAAGTGGTGAGGAATCCTCCTACTCGGGGGATTAGCTGTAGTCCAGTACTCGACTAAGTTATTAAAATCCTGCTGAGTGGTGAGCAACCCTCCCACTCGGGGGCTTAGCTGCAGTCCAGTACTCGACTAAGTTTAAAAAATCCAGCCGAGTGATGAGCAATCCTCCCACTCGGGGGCTTAGCTGCAGTCCAGTACTCGCCTAAGTTTGTAAAATCCTACCGAGTGGTGAGCAACCCTCCCACTCGGGGGCTTAGCTACAGTACAGTACTCGCCTAAGTTTGTGAAATCCTACCAAGTGGTGAGCAACCCTCCCACTCGGGGGCTTAGCTGCAGTGCAGTACTCGCCTAAGTTTAAAAAATCCTGCCGAGTGGTGAGCAATCCTCCCACTCGGGGGCTTAGCTGCAGTCCAGTACTCGCCTAAGTTTGTAAAATCCTACCGAGTGGTGAGCAACCCTCCCACTCGGGGGCTTAGCTGTAGTAGAGTACTTGCCTAAGTTTAAAATATCCTGCCGAGTGGTGAGCAATCCTCCCACTCGGGGGCTTAGCTGCAGTCCAGTACTCGCCTAAGTTTGTAAAATCGTACCGAGTGGTGAGCAACCCTCCCACTCGGGGGCTTAGCTACAGTACAGTACTCGCCTAAGTTTAAAAGATCATGCCGAGTGGTGAGCTATCCTCCCACTCGGGGGCTTAGCTGCAGTCCAGTACTCGCCTAAGTTTGTAAAATCCTACCAAGTGGTGAGCAACCCTCCCACTCGGGGGCTTAGCTGCAGTCCAGTACTCGCCTAAGTTTAAAAAATCCTGCCGAGTGGTGAGCAATCCTCCCACTCGGGGGCTTAGCTGCAGTCCAGTACTCGCCTAAGTTTAAAAAATCCTGCCGAGTGGCGAGCAATCCTCCGACTCGGGGGCTTAACTGCAGTCCAGTACTCGCCTATGTTTAAAAAATCCTGCCGAGTAGTGAGCAATCCTCCCACTTGGGGGCTTTGCTCCAGTCCTGTACTCGCCTAAGTTTGTAAAATCCTACCGAGTGGTGAGCAACCCTACCACTCGGGGCTTAGCTACAGTCCAGTACTCGCCTAAGTTTAAAAAATCCAGCCGAGTGATGAGCAATCCTCCCACTCGGGGGCTTAGCTGCAGTCCAGTACTCGCCTAAGTTTGTAAAATCGTACCGAGTGGTGAGCAACCCTCCCACTCGGGGGCTTAGCTGCAGTACAGTACTCGCCTAAGTTTAAAAAATCCTACCGAGTGGTGTGCAATCCTCCCACTCGGGGGTTTTGCTCCAGTCCAGTACTCGCCTAAGTTTGTAAAATCCAACCGAGTGGTGAGCAACCCTCCCACTCGGGGGCTTAGCTGCAGTCCAGTACTCGCCTAAGTTTAAAAAATCCTGCCGAGTGGGGAGCAATCCTCCCACTCGGGGGCTTAGCTGCAGTCCAGTACTCGCCTAAGTTTAAAAAATCCTGCCGAGTGGCGAGCAATCCTCCCACTCGGGGGCTTAGCTGCAGTCCAGTACTCACCTAACTTTGTAAAATCCTACCGAGTGGTGAGCAACCCTCTGACTCGGGGGCTTAACTGCAGTCCAGTACTCGCCTATGTTTAAAAAATCCTGCCGAGTGGTGAGCAATCCTCCCACTTGGGGGCTTTGCTCCAGTCCTGTACTCGCCTAAGTTTGTAAAATCCTACCGAGTGGTGAGCAACCCTACCACTCGGGGCTTAGCTACAGTCCAGTACTCGCCTAAGTTTGAAAAATCCTGCCAAGTGGTGAGGAATCCTCCTACTCGGGGGATTTGCTGTAGTCCAGTACTCGACTAAGTTATTAAAATCCTACTGAGTGGTGAGCAACCCTCCCACTCGGGGGCTTAGCTGCAGTCCAGTACTCGACTAAGTTTAAAAAATCCAGCCGAGTGATGAGCAACCCTCCCACTCGGGGGCTTAGCTGCAGTCCAGTACTCGCCTAAGTTTGTAAAATCCTACCGAGTGGTGAGCAACCCTCCCACTCGGGGGCTTAGCTACAGTACAGTACTCGCCTAAGTTTGTGAAATCCTACCAAGTGGTGAGCAACCCTCCCACTCGGGGGCTTAGCTGCAGTGCAGTACTCGCCTAAGTTTAAAAAATCCTGCCGAGTGGTGAGCAATCCTCCCACTCGGGGGCTTAGCTGCAGTCCAGTACTCGCCTAAGTTTGTAAAATCCTACCGAGTGGTGAGCAACCCTCCCACTCGGGGGCTTAGCTGTAGTACAGTACTTGCCTAAGTTTAAAATATCCTGCCGAGTGGTGAGCAATCCTCCCACTCGGGGGCTTAGCTGCAGTCCAGTACTCGCCTAAGTTTGTAAAATCGTACCGAGTGGTGAGCAACCCTCCCACTCGGGGGCTTAGCTACAGTACAGTACTCGCCTAAGTTTAAAAGATCATGCCGAGTGGTGAGCTATCCTCCCACTCGGGGGCTTAGCTGCAGTCCAGTACTCGCCTAAGTTTGTAAAATCCTACCAAGTGGTGAGCAACCTCCCACTCGGGGGCTTAGCTGCAGTCCAGTACTCGCCTAAGTTTAAAAAATCCTGCCGAGTGGTGAGCAATCCTCCCACTCGGGGGCTTAGCTGCAGTCCAGTACTCGCCTAAGTTTAAAAAATCCTGCCGAGTGGCGAGCAATCCTCCGACTCGGGGGCTTAACTGCAGTCCATTACTCGCCTATGTTTAAAAAATCCTGCCGAGTAGTGAGCAATCCTCCCACTTGGGGGCTTTGCTCCAGTCCTGTACTCGCCTAAGTTTTTAAAATTCTACCGAGTGGTGAGCAACCCTACCACTCGGGGCTTAGCTACAGTCCAGTACTCGCCTAAGTTTAAAAAATCCTGCCAAGTGGTGAGGAATCCTCCTACTCGGGGGATTAGCTGCAGTCCAGTACTCGCCTAAGTTATTAAAATCCTACTGAGTGGTGAGCAACCCTCCCACTCGGGGGCATAGCTGCAGTCCAGTACTCGACTGAGTTTAAAAAATCCTGCCGAGTGATGAGCAATCCTCCCACTCGGGGGCTTAGCTGCAGTCCAGTACTCGCCTAAGTTTGTAAAATCCTACCGAGTGGTGAGCAACCCTCCCACTCAGGGGCTTAGCTACAGTACAGTACTCGCCTAAGTTTAAAAGATCATGCCGAGTGGTGAGCAATCCTCCCACTCGGGGGCTTAGCTGCAGTCCAGTACTCGCCTAAGTTTGTAAAATCCTACCGAGTGGTGAGCAACCCTCCCAGTCGGGGGCTTAGCTGCAGTCCAATACTCGACTAAGTTTAAAAAATCCTGCCGAGTGATGAGCAATCCTCCCACTCGTGGGCTTAGCTGCAGTCCAGTACTCGCCTAAGTTTGTAAAATCGTACCGAGTGGTGAGCAACCCTCCCACTCGGGGGCTTAGCTACAGTACAGTACTCGCCTAAGTTTAAAAGATCATGCCGTGTGGTGAGCTATCCTCCCACTCGGGGGCTTAGCTGCAGTCCAGTACTCGCCTAAGTTTGTAAAATCCTACCAAGTGGTGAGCAACCCTCCCACTCGGGGGCTTAGCTGCAGTGCAGTACTCGCCTAAGTTTAAAAAATCCTGCCGAGTGGTGAGCAATCCTCCCACTCGGGGGCTTAGCTGCAGTCCAGTACTCGCCTAAGTTTGTAAAATCCTACCGAGTGGTGAGCAACCCTCCCACTCGGGGGCTTAGCTGTAGTACAGTACTTGCCTAAGTTTAAAATATCCTGCCGAGTGGTGAGCAATCCTCCCACTCGGGGGCTTAGCTGCAGTCCAGTACTCGCCTAAGTTTGTAAAATCGTACCGAGTGGTGAGCAACCCTCCCACTCGGGGGCTTAGCTGCAGTACAGTACTCGCCTAAGTTTAAAAAATCCTGCCGAGTGTTGTGCAATCCTCCCACTCGGGGGTTTTGCTCCAGTCCAGTACTCGCCTAAGTTTGTAAAATCCAACCGAGTGGTGAGCAACCCTCCCACTCGGGGGCTTAGCTGCAGTCCAGTACTCGCCTAAGTTTAAAAAATCCTGCCGAGTGGTGAGCAATCCTCCCACTCGGGGGCTTAGCTGCAGTCCAGTACTCGCCTAAGTTTAAAAAATCCTGCCGAGTGGCGAGCAATCCTCCCACTCGGGGGCTTAGTTGCAGTCCAGTACTCACCTAACTTTGTAAAATCCTACCGAGTGGTGAACAACCCTCTGACTCAGGGGCTTAACTGCAGTCCAGTACTCGCCTATGTTTAAAAAATCCTGCCGAGTGGTGAGCAATCCTCCCACTTGGGGGCTTTGCTCCAGTCCTGTACTCGCCTAAGTTTGTAAAATCCTACCGAGTGGTGAGCAACCCTACCACTCGGGGCTTAGCTACAGTCCAGTACTCGCCTAAGTTTAAAAAATCCTGCCATGTGGTGAGGAATCCTCCTACTCGGAGGATTAGCTGCAGCCAGTACTCGCCTAAGTTATTAAAATCCTACTGAGTGGTGAGCAACCCTCCCACTCGGGGGCTTAGCTGCAGTCCAGTACTCGACTAAGTTTAAAAAATCCTGCCGAGTGATGAGCAATCCTCCCACTCGGGGGCTTAGCTGCAGTCCAGTACTCGCCTAAGATTGTAAAATCCTACCGAGTGGTGAGCAACCCTCCCAATCGGGGGCTTAGCTACAGTATAGTACTCACCTAAGTTTAAAAGATCATGCCGAGTGGTGAGCTATCCTCCCACTCGGGGGCTTAGCTGTAGTCCAGTACTCGCCTAAGTTTGTAAAATCCTACCAAGTGGTGAGCAACCCTCCCACTCGGGGGCTTAGCTGCAGTCTAGTACTCGCCTAAGTTTAAAAAATCCTGCCGAGTGGTGAGCAATCCTCCCACTCGGGGGCTTAGCTGTAGTCCAGTACTCGCCTAAGTTTGTAAAATCCTAGCGAGTGGTGAGCAACCCTCCGACTCGGGGGCTTAGCTGCAGTACAGTACTCGCCTAAGTTTAAAAAATCCTGCCGAGTGGTGTGCAATCCTCCCACTCGGGGGTTTTGCTCTAGTCCAGTACTCCCCTAAGTTTGTAAAATCCAACCGAGTGGTGAGCAGCCCTCCCACTCGGGGGCTTAGCTGCAGTCCAGTACTCGCCTAAGTTTGTAAAATCCTACCGAGTGGTGAGCAACCCTCCCACTCGGGGGCTTAGCTGTAGTACAGTACTTGCCTAAGTTTAAAATATCCTGCCGAGTGGTGAGCAATCCTCCCACTCGGGGGTTTGCTACAATCTAGTACTCGCCTGAGTTTAAAAAATCCTGCCGAGTGTTGAGCAATCCTCCCACTCGGGGGCTTAGCTGCAGTCCAGTACTCGCCTAAGTTTGTAAAATCGTACCGAGTGGTGAGCAACCCTCCCACTCGGGGGCTTAGCTGCAGTACAGTACTCGCCTAAGTTTAAAAAATCCTGCCGAGTGGTGTGCAATGCTCCCACTCGGGGGTTTTGCTCCAGTCCAGTACTCACCTAAGTTTGTAAAATCCAACCGAGTGGTGAGCAACCCTCCCACTCGGGGGCTTAGCTGTAGTCCAGTACTCGCCTAAGTTTGTAAAATCCTACCGAGTGGTGAGCAACCCTCCCACTCGGGGGCTTAGCTGTAGTACAATACTTGCCTAAGTTTAAAATATCCTGCCGTGTGGTGAGCAATCCTCCCACTCGGGGGTTTGCTGCAATCTAGTACTCGCCTGAGTTTAAAAAATCCTGCCGAGTGGTGAGCAATCCTCCCACTCGGGGGCTTAGCTGCAGTCCAGTACTCGCCTAAGTTTGTAAAATCGTACCGAGTGGTGAGCAACCCTCCCACTCGGGGGCTTAGCTACAGTACAGTACTCGCCTAAGTTTAAAAGATCATGCCGAGTGGTGAGCTATCCTCCCACTCGGGGGCTTAGCTGCAGTCCAGTACTCGCCTAAGTTTGTAAAATCCTACCAAGTGGTGAGCAACCCTCCCACTCGGGGGCTTAGCTGCAGTCCAGTACTCGCCTAAGTTTAAAAAATCCTGCCGAGTGGTGAGCAACCCTCGCACTCGGGGGCTTAGCTGCAGTCCAGTACTCGCCTAAGTTTAAAAAATCCTGCCGAGTGGCGAGCAATCCTCCCACTCGGGGGCTTAGCTGCAGTCCAGTACTCACCTAACTTTGTAAAATCCTACCGAGTGGTGAGCAACCCTCTGACTCGGGGGCTTAACTGCAGTCCAGTACTCGCCTATGTTTCAAAAATCCTGCCGACTGATGAGCAATCCTCCCACTCGGGGGCTTAGCTGCAGTCCAGTACTCGCCTAAGTTTGTAAAATCCTACCGAGTGGTGAGCAACCCTCCCACTCGGGGGCTTAGCTACAGTACAGTACTCGCCTAAGTTTAAAAGATCATGCCGAGTGGTGAGCTATCCTCCCACTCGGGGGCTTAGCTCCAGTCCAGTACTCGCCTAAGTTTGTAAAATCCTACCAAGTGGTGAGCAACCTTCCCACTCGGGGGCTTAGCTGCAGTCCAGTACTCACCTAAGTTTAAAAAATCCTGCCGAGTGGTGAGCAATCCTCCCACTCGGGGGCTTAGCTGCAGTCTAGTACTCGCCTAAGTTTGTAAAATCCTACCGAGTGGTGAGCAACCCTCCCACTCGGGGGCTTAGCTACAGTACAGTACTTGCCTAAGTTTAAAATATCCTGCCGAGTGGTGAGCAATCCTCCCACTCGGGGGTTTGCTGCAATCTAGTACTCGCCTGAGTTTAAAAAATCCTGCCGAGTGGTGAGCAATCCTCCCACTCGGGGGCTTAGCTGCAGTCCAGTACTCGCCTAAGTTTGTAAAATCGTACCGAGTGGTGAGCAACCCTCCCACTCGGGGGCTTAGCTGCAGTACAGTACTCGCCTAAGTTTACAAAATCCTGCCGAGTGGTGTGCAATCCTCCCACTCGGGGGTTTTGCTCCAGTCCAGTACTCGCCTAAGTTTGTAAAATCCAACCGAGTGGTGAGCAACCCTCCCACTCGGGGGCATAGCTGCAGTCCAGTACTCGCGTAAGTTTAAAAAATCCTGCCGAGTGGTGAGCAATCCTCCCACTCGGGGGCTTAGCTGCAGTCCAGTACTCGCCTAAGTTTAAAAAATCCTGCCGAGTGGCGAGCAATCCTCCCACTCGGGGGCTTAGCTGCAGTCCAGTACTCACCTAACTTTGTAAAATCCTACCGAGTGGTGAGCAACCCTCTGACTCGGGGGCTTAACTGCAGTCCAGTACTCGCCTATGTTTAAAAAATCCTGCCGAGTGGTGAGCAATCCTCCCACTCGGGGGCTTAGCTGCAGTCCAATACTCGCCTAAGTTTGTAAAATCCTACCAAGTGGTGAGCAACCCTCCCACTCGGGGGCTTAGCTGCAGTCCAGTACTCGCCTAAGTTTAAAAAATCCTGCCGAGTGGTGAGCAACCCTCGCACTCGGGGGCTTAGCTGCAGTCCAGTACTCGCCTAAGTTTAAAAAATCCTGCCGAGTGGCGAGCAATCCTCCCACTCGGGGGCTTAGCTGCAGTCCAGTACTCACCTAACTTTGTAAAATCCTACCGAGTGGTGAGCAACCCTCTGACTCGGGGGCTTAACTGCAGTCCAGTACTCGACTAAGTTTAAAAAATCCTGCCGAGTGGTGAGCAATCCTCCCACTTGGGGGCTTTGCTCCAGTCCTGTACTCGCCTAAGTTTGTAAAATCCTACCGAGTGGTGAGCAACCCTCCCACTCGGGGGCTTAGCTACAGTACAGTACTCGCCTAAGTTTAAAAGATCATGCCGAGTGGTGAGCTATCCTCCCACTCGGGGGCTTAGCTGCAGTCCAGTACTCGCCTAAGTTTGTAAAATCCTACCAAGTGGTGAGCAACCCTCCCACTCGGGGGCTTAGCTGCAGTCCAGTACTCGCCTAAGTTTAAAAAATCCTCCCGAGTGGTGAGCAACCCTCGCACTCGGGGGCTTAGCTGCAGTCCAGTACTCGCCTAAGTTTAAAAAATCCTGCCGAGTGGCGAGCAATCCTCCCACTCGGGGGCTTAGCTGCAGTCCAGTACTCACCTAACTTTGTAAAATCCTACCGAGTGGTGAGCAACCCTCTGACTCGGGGGCTTAACTGCAGTCCAGTACTCGACTAAGTTTAAAAAATCCTGCCGAGTGATGAGCAATCCTCCCACTTGGGGGCTTTGCTCCAGTCCTGTACTCGCCTAAGTTTGTAAAATCCTACCGAGTGGTGAGCAACCCTCCCACTCGGGGGCTTAGCTACAGTACAGTACTCGCCTGAGTTTAAAAGATCATGCCGAGTGGTGAGCTATCCTCCCACTCGGGGGCTTAGCTGCAGTCCAGTACTCGCCTAAGTTTGTAAAATCCTACCAATTGGTGAGCAACCCTCTCACTCGGGGGCTTAGCTGCAGTCCAGTACTCGCCTAAGTTTAAAAAATCCTGCCGAGTGGTGAGCAACCCTCGCACTCGGGGGCTTAGCTGCAGTCCAGTACTCGCCTAAGTTTAAAAAATCCTGCCGAGTGGCGAGCAATCCTCCCACTCGGGGGCTTAGCTGCAGTCCAGTACGCACCTAACTTTGTAAAATCCTACCGAGTGGTGAGCAACCCTCTGACTCGGGGGCTTAACTGCAGTCCAATACTCGCCTATGTTTCAAAAATCCTGCCGAGTGGTGAGCAATCCTCCCACTCGGGGGCTTAGCTGCAGTCCTGTACTCGCCTAAGTTTGTAAAATCCTACCGAGTGGTGAGCAACCCTACCACTCGGGGCTTATCTACAGTCCAGTACTCGCCTAAGTTTAAAAAATCCTGCCGAGTGGTGAGGAATCCTCCTACTCGGGGGATTAGCTGCAGTCCAGTACTCGCCTAAGTTATTAAAATCCTACTGAGTGGTGAGCAACCCTCCCACTCGGGGGCTTAGCTGCAGTCCAGTACTCGCCTAAGTTTAAAAGATCATGCCGAGTGGTGAGCTATCCTCCCACTCGGGGGCTTAGCTGCAGTCCAGTACTCGCCTAAGTTTGTAAAATCCTACCAAGTGGTGAGCAACCTTCCCACTCGGGGGCTTAGCTGCAGTCCAGTACTCGCCTAAGTTTAAAAAATCCTGCCGAGTGGTGAGCAATCCTCCCACTCGGGGGCTTAGCTGCAGTCCAGTACTCGCCTAAGTTTGTAAAATCCTACCAAGTGGTGAGCAACCCTCCCACTCGGGGGCTTAGCTGCAGTCCAGTACTCGCCTAAGTTTAAAAAATCCTCCCGAGTGGTGAGCAACCCTCGCACTCGGGGGCTTAGCTGCAGTCCAGTACTCGCCTAAGTTTAAAAAATCCTGCCGAGTGGCGAGCAATCCTCCCACTCGGGGGCTTAGCTGCAGTCCAGTACTCACCTAACTTTGTAAAATCCTACCGAGTGGTGAGCAACCCTCTGACTCGGGGGCTTAACTGCAGTCCAGTACTCGACTAAGTTTAAAAAATCCTGCCGAGTGATGAGCAATCCTCCCACTTGGGGGCTTTGCTCCAGTCCTGTACTCGCCTAAGTTTGTAAAATCCTACCGAGTGGTGAGCAACCCTCCCACTCGGGGGCTTAGCTACAGTACAGTACTCGCCTGAGTTTAAAAGATCATGCCGAGTGGTGAGCTATCCTCCCACTCGGGGGCTTAGCTGCAGTCCAGTACTCGCCTAAGTTTGTAAAATCCTACCAAGTGGTGAGCAACCCTCTCACTCGGGGGCTTAGCTGCAGTCCAGTACACGCCTAAGTTTAAAAAATCCTGCCGAGTGGTGAGCAACCCTCGCACTCGGGGGCTTAGCTGCAGTCCAGTACTCGCCTAAGTTTAAAAAATCCTGCCGAGTGGCGAGCAATCCTCCCACTCGGGGGCTTAGCTGCAGTCCAGTACGCACCTAACTTTGTAAAATCCTACCGAGTGGTGAGCAACCCTCTGACTCGGGGGCTTAACTGCAGTCCAGTACTCGCCTATGTTTCAAAAATCCTGCCGAGTGGTGAGCAATCCTCCCACTCGGGGGCTTAGCTGCAGTCCTGTACTCGCCTAAGTTTGTAAAATCCTACCGACTGGTGAGCAACCCTACCACTCGGGGCTTAGCTACAGTCCAGTACTCGCCTAAGTTTAAAAAATCCTGCCGAGTGGTGAGGAATCCTCCTACTCGGGGGATTAGCTGCAGTCCAGTACTCGCCTAAGTTATTAAAATCCTACTGAGTGGTGAGCAACCCTCCCACTCGGGGGCTTAGCTGCAGTCCAGTACTCGACTAAGTTTAAAAAATCCTGCCGAGTGATGAGCAATCCTCCCACTCGGGGGCTTAGCTGCAGTCCAGTACTCGCCTAAGTTTGTAAAATCCTACCGAGTGGTGAGCAACCCTCCCACTCGGGGGCTTAGCTACAGTACAGTACTCGCCTAAGTTTAAAAGATCATGCCGAGTGGTGAGCTATCCTCCCACTCGGGGACTTAGCTGCAGTCCAATACTCGCCTAAGTTTGTAAAATCCTACCAAGTGGTGAGCAACCTTCCCACTCGGGGGCTTAGCTGCAGTCCAGTACGCCTAAGTTTAAAAAATCCTGCCGAGTGGTGAGCAATCCTCCCACTCGGGGGCTTAGATGCAGTCCAGTACTCACCTAAGTTTGTAAAATCCTACCGAGTGGTGAGCAACCCTCCCACTCGGGGGCTTAGCTGTAGTACAGTACTTGCCTAAGTTTAAAATATCCTGCCGAGTGGTGAGCAATCCTCCCACTCGGGGATTTGCTGCAATCTAGTACTCGCCTGAGTTTAAAAAATCCTGCCGAGTGGTGAGCAATCCTCCCACTCGGGGGCTTAGCTGCAGTCCAGTACTCGCCTAAGTTTGTAAAATCGTACCGAGTGGTGAGCAACCCTCCCACTCGGGGGCTTAGCTGCAGTAGAGTACTCGCCTAAGTTTAAAAAATCCTGCCGAGTGGTGTGCAATCCTCCCACTCGGGGGTTTTGCTCCAGTCCAGTACTCGCCTAAGTTTGTAAAATCCAACCGAGTGGTGAGCAACCCTCCCACTCGGGGGCATAGCTGCAGTCCAGTACTCGCGTAAGTTTAAAAAATCCTGCCGAGTGGCGAGCAATCCTCCCACTCGGGGGCTTAGCTGTAGTCCAGTACTCACCTAACTTTGTAAAATCCTACCGAGTGGTGAGCAACCCTCGGACTCGGGGGCTTAACTGCAGTCCAGTACTCGCCTAAGTTTAAAAAATCCTGCCGAGTGGCGAGCAATCCTCCCACTCGGGGGCTTAGCTGTAGTCCAGTACTCACCTAACTTTGTAAAATCCTACCGAGTGGTGAGCAATCCTCCCACTTGGGGGCTTTGCTCCAGTCCTGTACTCGCCTAAGTTTGTAAAATCCTACCGAGTGGTGAGCAACCCTACCACTCGGGGCTTAGCTGCAGTCCAGTACTCGCCTAAGTTTAAAAAATCCTGCCGAGTGGCGAGCAATCCTCCCACTCGGGGGCTTAGCTGCAGTCCAGTACTCACCTAACTTTGTAAAATCCTACTGAGTGGTGAGCAACCCTCCCACTCGAGGGCTTAGCTGCAGTCCAGTACTCGACTCAGTTTAAAAAATCCTGCCGAGTGATGAGCAATCCTCCCACTTGGGGGCTTAGCTGCAGTCTAGTACTCGCCTAAGTTTGTAAAATCCTACCGAGTGGTGAGCAACCCTCCCACTCGGGGGCTTAGCTACAGTACAGTACTCGCCTAAGTTTAAAAGATCATGCCGAGTGGTGAGCTATCCTCCCACTCGGGGGCTTAGCTGCAGTCCAGTACTCGCCTAAGTTTGTAAAATCCTACCAAGTGGTGAGCAACCCTCCCACTCGGGGGCTTAGCTGCAGTCCAGTACTCGCCTAAGTTTAAAAAATCCTGCCGAGTGGTGAGCAACCCTCGCACTCGGGGGCTTAGCTGCAGTCCAGTACTCGCCTAAGTTTAAAAAATCCTGCCGAGTGGCGAGCAATCCTCCCACTCGGGGGCTTAGCTGCAGTCCAGTACTCACCTAACTTTGTAAAATCCTACCGAGTGGTGAGCAACCCTCTGACTCGGGGGCTTAACTGCAGTCCAGTACTCGCCTATGTTTAAAAAATCCTGCCGAGTGGTGAGCAATCCTCCCACTTGGGGGCTTTGCTCCAGTCCTGTACTCGCCTAAGTTTGTAAAATCCTACCGAGTGGTGAGCAACCCTACCACTCGGGGCTTAGCTACAGTCCAGTACTCGCCTAAGTTTAAAAAATCCTGCCAAGTGGTGAGGAATCCTCCTACTCGGGGGATTAGCTGCAGTCCCGTACTCGCCTAAGTTATTAAAATCCTACTGAGTGGTGAGCAACCCTCCCACTCGGGGGCTTAGCTGCAGTCCAGTACTCGACTAAGTTTAAAAAATCCTGCCGAGTGATGAGCAATCCTCCCACTCGGGGGCTTAGCTGCAGTCCAGTACTCGCCTAAGTTTGTAAAATCCTACCGAGTGGTGAGCAACCCTCCCACTCGGGGGCTTAGCTACAGTACAGTACTCGCCTAAGTTTAAAAGATCATGCCGAGTGGTGAGCTATCCTCCCACTCGGGGACTTAGCTGCAGTCCAATACTCGCCTAAGTTTGTAAAATCCTACCAAGTGGTGAGCAACCTTCCCACTCGGGGGCTTAGCTGCAGTCCAGTACGCCTAAGTTTAAAAAATCCTGCCGAGTGGTGAGCAATCCTCCCACTCGGGGGCTTAGATGCAGTCCAGTACTCACCTAAGTTTGTAAAATCCTACCGAGTGGTGAGCAACCCTCCCACTCGGGGGCTTAGCTGTAGTACAGTACTTGCCTAAGTTTAAAATATCCTGCCGAGTGGTGAGCAATCCTCCCACTCGGGGATTTGCTGCAATCTAGTACTCGCCTGAGTTTAAAAAATCCTGCCGAGTGGTGAGCAATCCTCCCACTCGGGGGCTTAGCTGCAGTCCAGTACTCGCCTAAGTTTGTAAAATCGTACCGAGTGGTGAGCAACCCTCCCACTCGGGGGCTTAGCTGCAGTAGAGTACTCGCCTAAGTTTAAAAAATCCTGCCGAGTGGTGTGCAATCCTCCCACTCGGGGGTTTTGCTCCAGTCCAGTACTCGCCTAAGTTTGTAAAATCCAACCGAGTGGTGAGCAACCCTCCCACTCGGGGGCATAGCTGCAGTCCAGTACTCGCGTAAGTTTAAAAAATCCTGCCTAGTGGCGAGCAATCCTCCCACTCGGGGGCTTAGCTGTAGTCCAGTACTCACCTAACTTTGTAAAATCCTACCGAGTGGTGAGCAACCCTCTGACTCGGGGGCTTAACTGCAGTCCAGTACTCGCCTAAGTTTAAAAAATCCTGCCGAGTGGCGAGCAATCCTCCCACTCGGGGGCTTAGCTGTAGTCCAGTACTCACCTAACTTTGTAAAATCCTACCGAGTGGTGAGCAACCCTCTGACTCGGGGGCTTAACTGCAGTCCAGTACTCGCCTATGTTTCAAAAATCCTGCCGAGTGGTGAGCAATCCTCCCACTCGGGGGCTTAGCTGCAGTCCTGTACTCGCCTAAGTTTGTAAAATCCTACCGAGTGGTGAGCAACCCTACCACTCGGGGCTTAGCTACAGTCCAGTACTCGCCTAAGTTTAAAAAATCCTGCCGAGTGGTGAGGAATCCTCCTACTCGGGGGATTAGCTGCAGTCCAGTACTCGCCTAAGTTATTAAAATCCTACTGAGTGGTGAGCAACCCTCCCACTCGGGGGCTTAGCTGCAGTCCAGTACTCGACTAAGTTTAAAAAATCCTGCCGAGTGATGAGCAATCCTCCCACTCGGGGGCTTAGCTGCAGTCCAGTACTCGCCTAAGTTTGTAAAATCCTACCGAGTGGTGAGCAACCCTCCCACTCGGGGGCTTAGCTACAGTACAGTACTCGCCTAAGTTTAAAAGATCATGCCGAGTGGTGAGCTATCCTCCCACTCGGGGACTTAGCTGCAGTCCAATACTCGCCTAAGTTTGTAAAATCCTACCAAGTGGTGAGCAACCTTCCCACTCGGGGGCTTAGCTGCAGTCCAGTACGCCTAAGTTTAAAAAATCCTGCCGAGTGGTGAGCAATCCTCCCACTCGGGGGCTTAGATGCAGTCCAGTACTCACCTAAGTTTGTAAAATCCTACCGAGTGGTGAGCAACCCTCCCACTCGGGGGCTTAGCTGTAGTACAGTACTTGCCTAAGTTTAAAATATCCTGCCGAGTGGTGAGCAATCCTCCCACTCGGGGATTTGCTGCAATCTAGTACTCGCCTGAGTTTAAAAAATCCTGCAGAGTGGTGAGCAATCCTCCCACTCGGGGGCTTAGCTGCAGTCCAGTACTCGCCTAAGTTTGTAAAATCGTACCGAGTGGTGAGCAACCCTCCCACTCGGGGGCTTAGCTGCAGTAGAGTACTCGCCTAAGTTTAAAAAATCCTGCCGAGTGGTGTGCAATCCTCCCACTCGGGGGTTTTGCTCCAGTCCAGTACTCGCCTAAGTTTGTAAAATCCAACCGAGTGGTGAGCAACCCTCCCACTCGGGGGCATAGCTGCAGTCCAGTACTCGCGTAAGTTTAAAAAATCCTGCCGAGTGGCGAGCAATCCTCCCACTCGGGGGCTTAGCTGTAGTCCAGTACTCACCTAACTTTGTAAAATCCTACCGAGTGGTGAGCAACCCTCTGACTCGGGGGCTTAACTGCAGTCCAGTACTCGCCTAAGTTTAAAAAATCCTGCCGAGTGGCGAGCAATCCTCCCACTCGGGGGCTTAGCTGTAGTCCAGTACTCACCTAACTTTGTAAAATCCTACCGAGTGGTGAGCAACCCTCTGACTCGGGGGCTTAACTGCAGTCCAGTACTCGCCTATGTTTAAAAAATCCTGCCGAGTGGTGAGCAATCCTCCCACTTGGGGGCTTTGCTCCAGTCCTGTACTCGCCTAAGTTTGTAAAATCCTACCGAGTGGTGAGCAACCCTACCACTCGGGGCTTAGCTACAGTCCAGTACTCGCCTAAGTTTAAAAAATCCTGCCAAGTGGTGAGGAATCCTCCTACTCGGGGGATTAGCTGCAGTCCAGTACTCGCCTAAGTTATTAAAATCCTACTGAGTGGTGAGCAACCCTCCCACTCGAGGGCTTAGCTGCAGTCCAGTACTCGACTCAGTTTAAAAAATCCTGCCGAGTGATGAGCAATCCTCCCACTTGGGGGCTTAGCTGCAGTCTAGTACTCGCCTAAGTTTGTAAAATCCTACCGAGTGGTGAGCAACCCTCCCACTCGGGGGCTTAGCTACAGTACAGTACTCGCCTAAGTTTAAAAGATCATGCCGAGTGGTGAGCTATCCTCCCACTCGGGGGCTTAGCTGCAGTCCAGTACTCGCCTAAGTTTGTAAAATCCTACCAAGTGGTGAGCAACCCTCCCACTCGGGGGCTTAGCTGCAGTCCAGTACTCGCCTAAGTTTAAAAAATCCTGCCGAGTGGTGAGCAACCCTCGCACTCGGGGGCTTAGCTGCAGTCCAGTACTCGCCTAAGTTTAAAAAATCCTGCCGAGTGGCGAGCAATCCTCCCACTCGGGGGCTTAGCTGCAGTCCAGTACTCACCTAACTTTGTAAAATCCTACCGAGTGGTGAGCAACCCTCTGACTCGGGGGCTTAACTGCAGTCCAGTACTCGCCTATGTTTAAAAAATCCTGCCGAGTGGTGAGCAATCCTCCCACTTGGGGGCTTTGCTCCAGTCCTGTACTCGCCTAAGTTTGTAAAATCCTACCGAGTGGTGAGCAACCCTACCACTCGGGGCTTAGCTACAGTCCAGTACTCGCCTAAGTTTAAAAAATCCTGCCAAGTGGTGAGGAATCCTCCTACTCGGGGGATTAGCTGCAGTCCCGTACTCGCCTAAGTTATTAAAATCCTACTGAGTGGTGAGCAACCCTCCCACTCGGGGGCTTAGCTGCAGTCCAGTACTCGACTAAGTTTAAAAAATCCTGCCGAGTGATGAGAAATCCTCCCACTCGGGGGCTTAGCTGCAGTCCAGTACTCGCCTAAGTTTGTAAAATCCTACCGAGTGGTGAGCAACCCTCCCACTCGGGGGCTTAGCTACAGTACAGTACTCGCCTAAGTTTAAAACATCATGCCGAGTGGTGAGCTATCCTCCCACTCGGGGGCTTAGCTGCAGTCCAGTACTCGCCTAAGTTTGTAAAATCCTACAAAGTGGTGAGCAACCCTCCCACTCGGGGGCTTAGCTGCAGTCCAGTACTCGCCTAAGTTTAAAAAATCCTGCCGAGTGGTGAGCAATCCTCCCACTCTGGGGCTTAGCTACAGTCCAGTACTCGCCTAAGTTTGTAAAATCGTACCGAGTGGTGAGCAACCCTCCCACTCGGGGGCTTAGCTGCAGTCCAGTACTCGCCTAAGTTTAAAAAATCCTGCCGAGTGGTGAGCAACCCTCGCACTCGGGGGCTTAGCTGCAGTCCAGTACTCGCCTAAGTTTAAAAAATCCTGCCGAGTGGCGAGCAATCCTCCCACTCGGGGGCTTAGCTGCAGTCCAGTACTCACCTAACTTTGTAAAATCCTACCGAGTGGTGAGCAACCCTCTGACTCGGGGGCTTAACTGCAGTCCAGTACTCGCCTATGTTTAAAAAATCCTGCCGAGTGGTGAGCAATCCTCCCACTTGGGGGCTTTGCTCCAGTCCTGTACTCGCCTAAGTTTGTAAAATCCTACCGAGTGGTGAGCAACCCTACCACTCGGGGCTTAGCTACAGTCCAGTACTCGCCTAAGTTTAAAAAATCCTGCCAAGTGGTGAGGAATCCTCCTACTCGGGGGATTAGCTGCAGTCCCGTACTCGCCTAAGTTATTAAAATCCTACTGAGTGGTGAGCAACCCTCCCACTCGGGGGCTTAGCTGCAGTCCAGTACTCGACTAAGTTTAAAAAATCCTGCCGAGTGATGAGAAATCCTCCCACTCGGGGGCTTAGCTGCAGTCCAGTACTCGCCTAAGTTTGTAAAATCCTACCGAGTGGTGAGCAACCCTCCCACTCGGGGGCTTAGCTACAGTACAGTACTCGCCTAAGTTTAAAACATCATGCCGAGTGGTGAGCTATCCTCCCACTCGGGGGCTTAGCTGCAGTCCAGTACTCGCCTAAGTTTGTAAAATCCTACAAAGTGGTGAGCAACCCTCCCACTCGGGGGCTTAGCTGCAGTCCAGTACTCGCCTAAGTTTAAAAAATCCTGCCGAGTGGTGAGCAATCCTCCCACTCTGGGGCTTAGCTACAGTCCAGTACTCGCCTAAGTTTGTAAAATCGTACCGAGTGGTGAGCAACCCTCCCACTCGGGGGCTTAGCTGCAGTACAGTACTCGCCTAAGTTTAAAAAATCCTGCCGAGTGGTGTGCAATCCTCCCACTCGGGGGTTTTGCTCCAGTCCAGTACTCGCCTAAGTTTGTAAAATCCAACTGAGTGGTGAGCAACCCTCCCACTCGGGGGCTTAGCTGCAGTCCAGTACTCGCCTAAGTTTGTAAAATCCTACCGAGTGGTGAGCAACCCTCCCACTCGGGGGCTTAGCTGTAGTACAGTACTTGCCTAAGTTTAAAATATCCTGCCGAGTGGTGAGCAATCCTCCCACTCGGGGGTTTGCTGCAATCTAGTACTCGCCTGAGTTTAAAAAATCCTGCCGAGTGGTAAGCAATCCTCCCACTCGGGGGCTTAGCTGCAGTCCAGTACTCGCCTAAGTTTGTAAAATCGTACCGAGTGGTGAGCAACCCTCCCACTCGGGGGCTTAGCTGCAGTACAGTACTCGCCCAAGTTTAAAAAATCCTGCCGAGTGGTCTGCAATCCTCCCACTCGGGGGTTTTGCTCCAGTCCAGTACTCGCCTAAGTTTGTAAAATCCAACCGAGTGGTGAGCAACCCTCCCACTCGGGGGCTTAGCTGCAGTCCAGTACTCGCCTAAGTTTAAAAAATCCTGCCGAGTGGTGAGCAATCCTCCCACTCGGGGGCTTAGCTGCAGTCCAGTACTCGCCTAAGTTTAAAAAATCCTGCCGAGTGGCGAGCAATCCTCCCACTCGGGGGCTTAGCTGCAGTCCTGTACTCGCCTAAGTTTGTAAAATCCTACCGAGTGGTGAGCAACCCTACCACTCGGGGCTTAGCTACAGTCCAGTACTCGCCTAAGTTTAAAAAATCCTGCCGAGTGGTGAGGAATCCTCCTACTCGGGGGATTAGCTGCAGTCCAGTACTCGCCGAAGTTATTAAAATCCTACTGAGTGGTGAGCAACCCTCCCACTCGGGGGCTTAGCTGCAGTCCAGTACTCGACTAAGTTTAAAAAATCCTGCCGAGTGATGAGCAATCCTCCCACTCGGGGGCTTAGCTGCAGTCCAGTACTCGCCTAAGTTTGTAAAATCCTACCGAGTGGTGAGCAACCCTCCCACTCGGGGGCTTAGCTACAGTACAGTACTCGCCTAAGTTTAAAAGATCATGCCGAGTGGTGAGCTATCCTCCCACTCGGGGGCTTAGCTGCAGTCCAGTACTCGCCTAAGTTTGTAAAATCCTACCAAGTGGTGAGCAACCCTCCCACTCGGGGGCTTAGCTGCAGTCCAGTACTCGCCTAAGTTTAAAAAATCCTGCCGAGTGGTGAGCAATCCTCCCACTCGGGGGCTTAGCTGTAGTCCAGTACTCGCCTAAGTTTGTAAAATCCTACCGAGTGGTGAGCAACCCTCCCACTCGAGGGCTTAGCTGCAGTACAGTACTCGGCTAAGTTTAAAAAATCCTGCCGAGTGGTGTGCAATCCTCCCACTCGGGGGTTTTGCTCCAGTCCAGTACTCGCCTATGTTTGTAAAATCCAACCGAGTGGTGAGCAACCCTCCCACTCGGGGGCTTAGCTGCTGTCTAGTACTCGCCTAAGTTTAAAAAATCCTGCCAAGTGGTGAGCAATCCTCCCACTCGGGGGCTTAGTTGTAGTCCAGTACTCGCCTAAGTTTGTAAAATCCTACCGAGTGGTGAGCAACCCTCCCACTCGGGGGCTTAGCTGTAGTCCAGTACTCGCCTAAGTTATTAAAATCCTACCGAGTGGTGAGCAACCCTCCCACTCGGGGGCTTAGCTGCAGTCGAGTACTCGACTAAGTTTAAAAAATCCTGCCGAGTGATGAGCAATCCTCCCACTCGGGGGATTAGCTGCAGTACAGTACTCGCCTAAGTTTGTAAAATCCTACCGAGTGGTGAGCAACCCTCCCACTCGGGGGCTTAGCTGCAGTACAGAACTAGCCTAAGTTTAAGAAATCCTGCCGAGTGGTGAGCAATCCTCCCACTCGGGGTTTTTGCTCCAGTCCAGTACTCGCCTAAGTTTGTAAAATCCAACCGAGTGGTGAGCAACCCTCCCACTCGGGGGCTTAGCTGCAGTCCTGTACTCGCCTAAGTTTGTAAAATCCTACCGAGTGGTGAGCAACCCTACCACTCGGGGGCTTAGCTACAGTCCAGTACTCGCCTAAGTTTAAAAAATCCTGCCGAGTGGTGAGGAATCCTCCTACTCGGGGGATTAGCTGCAGTCCAGTACTCGCCTAAGTTATTAAAATCCTACTGAGTGGTGAGCAACCCTCCCACTCGGGGGCTTAGCTGCAGTCCAGTACTCGACTAAGTTTAAAAAATCCTGCCGAGTGATGAGCAATCCTCCCACTCGGGGGCTTAGCTGCAGTCCAGTACTCGCCTAAGTTTGTAAAATCCTACCAAGTGGTGAGCAACCCTCCCACTCGGGGGCTTAGCTGCAGTCCAGTACTCGCCTAAGTTTAAAAAATCCTGCCGAGTGGTGAGCAATCCTCCCACTCGGGGGCTTAGCTGTAGTCCAGTACTCGCCTAAGTTTGTAAAATCCTACCGAGTGGTGAGCAAACCTCCCACTCGAGGGCTTAGCTGCAGTACAGTACTCGCCTAAGTTTAAAAAATCCTGTCGAGTGGTGTGCAATCCTCCCACTCGGGGGTTTTGCTCCAGTCCAGTACTCGCCTATGTTTGTAAAATCCAACCGAGTGGTGAGCAACCCTCCCACTCGGGGGCTTAGCTGCTGTCCAGTACTCGCCTAAGTTTAAAAAATCCTGCCAAGTGGTGAGCAATCCTCCAACTCGGGGGCTTAGTTGTAGTCCAGTACTCGCCTAAGTTTGTAAAATCCTACCGAGTGGTGAGCAACCCTCCCACTCGGGGGCTTAGCTGTAGTCCAGTACTCGCCTAAGTTATTAAAATCCTACCGAGTGGTGAGCAACCCTCCCACTCGGGGGCTTAGCTGCAGTCCAGTACTCGACTAAGTTTAAAAAATCCTGCCGAGTGATGAGCAATCCTCCCACTCGGGGGATTAGCTGCAGTACAGTACTCGCCTAAGTTTGTAAAATCCTACCGAGTGGTGAGCAACCCTCCCACTCGGGGGCTTAGCTGTAGTACAGAACTCGCCTAAGTTTAAGAAATCCTGCCGAGTGGTGAGCAATCCTCCCACTCGGGGGCTTAGCTGCAGTCCAGTACTCGCCTAAGTTTAAAAAATCCTGCCGAGTGGCGAGCAATCCTCCCACTCGGGGGCTTAGCTGCAGTCCTGTACTCGCCTAAGTTTGTAAAATCCTACCGAGTGGTGAGCAACCCTACCACTCGGGGCTTAGCTACAGTCCAGTACTCGCCTAAGTTTAAAAAATCCTGCCGAGTGGTGAGGAATCCTCCTACTCGGGGGATTAGCTGCAGTCCAGTACTCGCCGAAGTTATTAAAATCCTACTGAGTGGTGAGCAACCCTCCCACTCGGGGGCTTAGCTGCAGTCCAGTACTCGACTAAGTTTAAAAAATCCTGCCGAGTGATGAGCAATCCTCCCACTCGGGGGCTTAGCTGCAGTCCAGTACTCGCCTAAGTTTGTAAAATCCTACCGAGTGGTGAGCAACCCTCCCACTCGGGGGCTTAGCTACAGTACAGTACTCGCCTAAGTTTAAAAGATCATGCCGAGTGGTGAGCTATCCTCCCACTCGGGGGCTTAGCTGCAGTCCAGTACTCGCCTAAGTTTGTAAAATCCTACCAAGTGGTGAGCAACCCTCCCACTCGGGGGCTTAGCTGCAGTCCAGTACTCGCCTAAGTTTAAAAAATCCTGCCGAGTGGTGAGCAATCCTCCCACTCGGGGGCTTAGCTGTAGTCCAGTACTCGCCTAAGTTTGTAAAATCCTACCGAGTGGTGAGCAACCCTCCCACTCGAGGGCTTAGCTGCAGTACAGTACTCGCCTAAGTTTAAAAAATCCTGCCGAGTGGTGTGCAATCCTCCCACTCGGGGGTTTTGCTCCAGTCCAGTACTCGCCTATGTTTGTAAAATCCAACCGAGTGGTGAGCAACCCTCCCACTCGGGGGCTTCGCTGCTGTCCAGTACTCGCCTAAGTTTAAAAAATCCTGCCGAGTGGTGAGCAATCCTCCCACTCGGGGGCTTAGTTGTAGTCCAGTACTCGCCTAAGTTTGTAAAATCCTACCGAGTGGTGAGCAACCCTCCCACTCGGGGGCTTAGCTGTAGTCCAGTACTCGCCTAAGTTATTAAAATCCTACCGAGTGGTGAGCAACCCTCCCACTCGGGGGCTTAGCTGCAGTCGAGTACTCGACTAAGTTTAAAAAATCCTGCCGAGTGATGAGCAATCCTCCCACTCGGGGGATTAGCTGCAGTACAGTACTCGCCTAAGTTTGTAAAATCCTACCGAGTGGTGAGCAACCCTCCCACTCGGGGGCTTAGCTGCAGTACAGAACTAGCCTAAGTTTAAGAAATCCTGCCAAGTGGTGAGCAATCCTCCCACTCGGGGTTTTTGCTCCAGTCCAGTACTCGCCTAAGTTTGTAAAATCCAACCGAGTGGTGAGCAACCCTCCCACTCGGGGGCTTAGCTGCAGTCCTGTACTCGCCTAAGTTTGTAAAATCCTACCGAGTGGTGAGCAACCCTACCACTCGGGGGCTTAGCTACAGTCCAGTACTCGCCTAAGTTTAAAAAATCCTGCCGAGTGGTGAGGAATCCTCCTACTCGGGGGATTAGCTGCAGTCCAGTACTCGCCTAAGTTATTAAAATCCTACGGAGTGGTGAGCAACCCTCCCACTCGGGGGCTTAGCTGCAGTCCAGTACTCGACTAAGTTTAAAAAATCCTGCCGAGTGATGAGCAATCCTCCCACTCGGGGGCTTAGCTGCAGTCCAGTACTCGCCTAAGTTTGTAAAATCCTACCAAGTGGTGAGCAACCCTCCCACTCGGGGGCTTAGCTGCAGTCCAGTACTCGCCTAAGTTTAAAAAATCCTGCCGAGTGGTGAGCAATCCTCCCACTCGGGGGCTTAGCTGTAGTCCAGTACTCGCCTAAGTTTGTAAAATCCTACCGAGTGGTGAGCAAACCTCCCACTCGAGGGCTTAGCTGCAGTACAGTACTCGCCTAAGTTTAAAAAATCCTGTCGAGTGGTGTGCAATCCTCCCACTCGGGGGTTTTGCTCCAGTCCAGTACTCGCCTATGTTTGTAAAATCCAACCGAGTGGTGAGCAACCCTCCCACTCGGGGGCTTAGCTGCTGTCCAGTACTCGCCTAAGTTTAAAAAATCCTGCCAAGTGGTGAGCAATCCTCCAACTCGGGGGCTTAGTTGTAGTCCAGTACTCGCCTAAGTTTGTAAAATCCTACCGAGTGGTGAGCAACCCTCCCACTCGGGGGCTTAGCTGTAGTCCAGTACTCGCCTAAGTTATTAAAATCCTACCGAGTGGTGAGCAACCCTCCCACTCGGGGGCTTAGCTGCAGTCCAGTACTCGACTAAGTTTAAAAAATCCTGCCGAGTGATGAGCAATCCTCCCACTCGGGGGATTAGCTGCAGTACAGTACTCGCCTAAGTTTGTAAAATCCTACCGAGTGGTGAGCAACCCTCCCACTCGGGGGCTTAGCTGTAGTACAGAACTCGCCTAAGTTTAAGAAATCCTGCCGAGTGGTGAGCAATCCTCCCACTCGGGGTTTTTGCTCCAGTCCAGTACTCGCCTAAGTTTGTAAAATCCAACCGAGTGGTTAGCAACCCTCCCACTCGGGGGCTTAGCTGCAGTCCTGTACTCGCCTAAGTTTGTAAAATCCTACCGAGTGGTGAGCAACCCTACCACTCGGGGGCTTAGCTACAGTCCAGTACTCGCCTAAGTTTAAAAAATCCTGCCGAGTGGTGAGGAATCCTCCTACTCGGGGGATTATCTGCAGTCCAGTACTCGCCTAAGTTATTAAAATCCTACTGAGTGGTGAGCAACCCTCCCACTCGGGGGCTTAGCTGCAGTCCAGTACTCGACTAAGTTTAAAAAATCCTGCCGAGTGATGAGCAATCCTCCCACTCGGGGGCTTAGCTGCAGTCCAGTACTCGCCTAAGTTTGTAAAATCCTACCGAGTGGTGAGCAACCCTCCCACTCGGGGGCTTAGCTACAGTACAGTACTCGCCTAAGTTTAAAAGATCATGCCGAGTGGTGAGCTATCCTCCCACTCGGGGGCTTAGCTGCAGTCCAGTACTCGCCTAAGTTTGTAAAATCCTACCAAGTGGTGAGCAACCCTCCCACTCGGGGGCTTAGCTGCAGTCCAGTACTCGCCTAAGTTTAAAAAATCCTGCCGAGTGGTGAGCAATCCTCCCACTCGGGGGCTTAGCTGTAGTCCAGTACTCGCCTAAGTTTGTAAAATCCTACCGAGTGGTGAGCAACCCTCCCACTCGAGGGCTTAGCTGCAGTACAGTACTCGCCTAAGTTTAAAAAATCCTGCCGAGTGGTGTGCAATCCTCCCACTCGGGGGTTTTGCTCCAGTCCAGTACTCGCCTATGTTTGTAAAATCCAACCGAGTGGTGAGCAACCCTCCCACTCGGGGGCTTAGCTGCTGTCCAGTACTCGCCTAAGTTTAAAAAATCCTGCCGAGTGGTGAGCAATCCTCCCACTCGGGGGCTTAGTTGTAGTCCAGTACTCGCCTAAGTTTGTAAAATCCTACCGAGTGGTGAGCAACCCCCCCACTCGGGGGCTTAGCTGTAGTCCAGTACTCGCCTAAGTTATTAAAATCCTACCGAGTGGTGAGCAACCCTCCCACTCGGGGGCTTAGCTGCAGTCCAGTACTCGACTAAGTTTAAAAAATCCTGCCGAGTGATGAGCAATCCTCCCACTCGGGGGATTAGCTGCAGTCCAGTACTCGCCTAAGTTTGTAAAATCCTACCGAGTGGTGAGCAACCCTCCCACTCGGGGGCTTAGCTGCATTCCAGTACTCGACTAAGTTTAAAAAATCCTGCCGAGTGATGAGCAATCCTCCCACTCGGGGACTTAGCTGCAGTCCAGTACTCGCCTAAGTTTAAAAAATCCTGCCGAGTGGTGAGCAATCCTGCCAATCGGGGGCTTAGCTGCAGTCCAGTACTCGCCTAAGTTTAAAAAATCCTGTCGAGTGATGAGCAATTCTCCCACTCGGGGGCTTAGCTGCAGTCCAGTACTCGCCTAAGTTTGTAAAATCCTACCAAGTGGTGAGCAAACCACCCACTCGGGGGCTTAACTGCAGTCCAGTACTCACCTAAGTTTAAAAAGTCCTGCCGAGTGGTGAGCAATCCTCCCACTCGGGGGCTTAGCTGCAGTCCAGTACTCGCCTAAGTTTGTAAAATCGTACCGAGTTGTGAGCAACCCTCCCACTCGGGGGCTTAGCTGCAGTACAGTACTTGCCTAAGTTTAAAATATCCTGCCGAGTGGTGAGCAATCCTCCCACTGGGGGGTTTTGCTCTAGTCTAGTACTCGCCTAAGTTTGTAAAATCCAACCGAGTGGTGAGCAACCCTCCCACTCGAGGGCTTAGCTGCAGTCCAGTACTCGCCTAAGTTTAAAAAATCATGCAGAGTGGTGAGCAATCCTCCCACTCGGGGGCTTAGCTGCAGTCCAGTACTCGCCTAAGTTTGTAAAATCCTACCGAGTGGTGAGCAACCCTCCCACTCAGGGGCTTAGCTACAGTATAGTACTCGCCTAAGTTTAAAAAATCCTGCCGAGTGGTGAGCAATCCTCCCACTCGGGTGTTTTGCTCCAGTCCAGTACTCGCCTAAGTTTGTAAAATCCAACCGAGTGGTGAGCAACCCTCCTACTCGGGGGCTTAGCTGCAGTCCAGTACTCGCCTAAGTTTAAAAAATCCTGCCGAGTGGTGAGCAATCCTCCCACTCGGGGGCTTAGTTGCAGTCCATTACTCGCCTAAGTTTGTAAAATCCTACCGAGTGGTGAGCAACCGTCCCACTCAATGGCTTAGCTGCAGTCCAGTACTCGCCTAAGTTTAAAAAATCATGCCGAGTGATGAGCAATCCTCCCACTCGGGGGCTTAGCTGCAGTCCAGTACTCGCCTAAGTTTGTAAAATCCTAATGAGTGGTGAGCAACCCTCCCACTCGGGGGCTTAGCTATAGTACAGTACTTGCCTAAGTTTAAAATATCCTGCCGAGTGGTGAGCAATCCTCCCACTCGGGGGTTTGCTGCAATCTAGTACTCGCCTGAGTTTAAAAAATCCTGCCGAGTGGTGAGCAATCCTCCCACTCGGGGGCTTAGCTGCAGTCCAGTACTCGCCTAAGTTTGTAAAATCGTACCGAGTGGTGAGCAACCCTCCCACTCGGGGGCTTAGCTGCAGTACAGTACTCGCCTAAGTTTAAGAAATCCTGCCGAGTGGTGAGCAATTCTCCCACTCGGGGTTTTTGCTCCAGTCCAGTACTCGCCTAAGTTTGTAAAATCCAACCGAGTGGTTAGCAACCCTCCCACTCGGGGGCTTAGCTGCAGTCCTATACTCGCCTAAGTTTGTAAAATCCTACCGAGTGGTGAGCAACCCTACCACTCGGGGGCTTAGCTACAGTCCAGTACTCGCCTAAGTTTAAAAAATCCTGCCGAGTGGTGAGGAATCCTCCTACTCGGGGGATTATCTGCAGTCCAGTACTCGCCTAAGTTATTAAAATCCTACTGAGTGGTGAGCAACCCTCCCACTCGGGGGCTTAGCTGCAGTCCAGTACTCGACTAAGTTTAAAAAATCCTGCCGAGTGATGAGCAATCCTCCCACTCGGGGGCTTAGCTGCAGTCCAGTACTCGCCTAAGTTTGTAAAATCCTACCGAGTGGTGAGCAACCCTCCCACTCGGGGGCTTAGCTACAGTACAGTACTCGCCTAAGTTTAAAAGATCATGCCGAGTGGTGAGCTATCCTCCCACTCGGGGGCTTAGCTGCAGTCCAGTACTCGCCTAAGTTTGTAAAATCCTACCAAGTGGTGAGCAACCCTCCCACTCGGGGGCTTAGCTGCAGTCCAGTACTCGCCTAAGTTTGAAAAATCCTGCCGAGTGGTGAGCAATCCTCCCACTCGGGGGCTTAGCTGTAGTCCAGTACTCGCCTAAGTTTGTAAAATCCTACCGAGTGGTGAGCAACCCTCCCACTCGAGGGCTTAGCTGCAGTACAGTGCTCGCCTAAGTTTAAAAAATCCTGCCGAGTGGTGTGCAATCCTCCCACTCGGCGGTTTTGCTCCAGTCCAGTACTCGCCTATGTTTGTAAAATCCAACCGAGTGGTGAGCAACCCTCCCACTCGGGGGCTTAGCTGCTGTCCAGTACTCGCCTAAGTTTAAAAAATCCTGCCGAGTGGTGAGCAATCCTCCCACTCGGGGGCTTAGTTGTAGTCCAGTACTCGCCTAAGTTTGTAAAATCCTACCGAGTGGTGAGCAACCCCCCCACTCGGGGGCTTAGCTGTAGTCCAGTACTCGCCTAAGTTATTAAAATCCTACCGAGTGGTGAGCAACCCTCCCACTCGGGGGCTTAGCTGCAGTCCAGTACTCGACTAAGTTTAAAAAATCCTGCCGAGTGATGAGCAATCCTCCCACTCGGGGGATTAGCTGCAGTCCAGTACTCGCCTAAGTTTGTAAAATCCTACCGAGTGGTGAGCAACCCTCCCACTCGGGGGCTTAGCTGCATTCCAGTACTCGCCTAAGTTTAAAAAATCCTATCGAGTGATGAGCAATCCTCCCACTCGGGGACTTAGCTGCAGTCCAGTACTCGCCTATGTTTGTAAAATCGTACCAAGTGGTGAGCAACCCTCCCACTCGGGTTCTTAACTGCAGTCCAGTACTCGCCTAAGTTTAAAAAATCCTGCCAAGTGGTTAGCAATCCTCCCACTCGGGGGCTTAGCTGCAGTCCAGTACTCGCCTAAGTTTGTAAAATCCTACCGAGTGGTGAGCAACCCTCCCACTCGGGGGCTTAGCTGCAGTAAAGTACTCGCCTAAGTTTAAAAAATCCTGCCGAGTGGTGAGCAATCCTCCCACTCGGGGGCTTAGGTGCAGTCCAGTACTCGCCTAAGTTTAAAAAATCCTGCCGAGTGGTGAGCAATCCTGCCAATCGGGGGCTTAGCTGCAGTCCAGTACTCGCCTAAGTTTAAAAAATCCTGTCGAGTGATGAGCAATTCTCCCACTCGGGGGCTTAGCTGCAGTCCAGTACTCGCCTAAGTTTGTAAAATCCTACCAAGTGGTGAGCAAACCACCCACTCGGGGGCTTAACTGCAGTCCAGTACTCACCTAAGTTTAAAAAGTCCTGCCGAGTGGTGAGCAATCCTCCCACTCGGGGGCTTAGCTGCAGTCCAGTACTCGCCTAAGTTTGTAAAATCGTACCGAGTTGTGAGCAACCCTCCCACTCGGGGGCTTAGCTGCAGTACAGTACTTGCCTAAGTTTAAAATATCCTGCCGAGTGGTGAGCAATCCTCCCACTGGGGGGTTTTGCTCTAGTCTAGTACTCGCCTAAGTTTGTAAAATCCAACCGAGTGGTGAGCAACCCTCCCAGTCGAGGGCTTAGCTGCAGTCCAGTACTCGCCTAAGTTTAAAAAATCATGCAGAGTGGTGAGCAATCCTCCCACTCGGGGGCTTAGCTGCAGTCCAGTACTCGCCTAAGTTTGTAAAATCCTACCGAGTGGTGAGCAACCCTCCCACTCAGGGGCTTAGCTACAGTATAGTACTCGCCTAAGTTTAAAAAATCCTGCCGAGTGGTGAGCAATCCTCCCACTCGGGTGTTTTGCTCCAGTCCAGTACTTGCCTAAGTTTGTAAAATCCAACCGAGTGGTGAGCAACCCTCCTACTCGGGGGCTTAGCTGCAGTCCAGTACTCGCCTAAGTTTAAAAAATCCTGCCGAGTGGTGAGCAATCCTCCCACTCGGGGGCTTAGTTGCAGTCCATTACTCGCCTAAGTTTGTAAAATCCTACCGAGTGGTGAGCAACCCTCCCACTCGATGGCTTAGCTGCAGTCCAGTACTCGCCTAAGTTTAAAAAATCATGCCGAGTGATGAGCAATCCTCCCACTCGGGGGCTTAGCTGCAGTCCAGTACTCGCCTAAGTTTGTAAAATCCTACTGAGTGGTGAGCAACCCTCCCACTCGGGGGCTTAGCTGTAGTACAGTACTTGCCTAAGTTTAAAATATCCTGCCGAGTGGTGAGCAATCCTCCCACTCGGGGGTTTGCTGCAATCTAGTACTCGCCTGAGTTTAAAAAATCCTGCCGAGTGGTGAGCAATCCTCCCACTCGGGGGCTTAGCTGCAGTCCAGTACTCGCCTAAGTTTGTAAAATCGTACCGAGTGGTGAGCAACCCTCCCACTCGGGGGCTTAGCTGCAGTACAGTACTCGCCTAAGTTTAAGAAATCCTGCCGAGTGGTGAGCAATCCTCCCACTCGGGGTTTTTGCTCCAGTCCAGTACTTGCCTAAGTTTGTAAAATCCAACCGAGTGGTTAGCAACCCTCCCACTCGGGGGCTTAGCTGCAGTCCTGTACTCGCCTAAGTTTGTAAAATCCTACCGAGTGGTGAGCAACCCTACCACTCGGGGGCTTAGCTACAGTCCAGTACTCGCCTAAGTTTAAAAAATCCTGCCGAGTGGTGAGGAATCCTCCTACTCGGGGGATTATCTGCAGTCCAGTACTCGCCTAAGTTATTAAAATCCTACTGAGTGGTGAGCAACCCTCCCACTCGGGGGCTTAGCTGCAGTCCAGTACTCGACTAAGTTTAAAAAATCCTGCCGAGTGATGAGCAATCCTCCCACTCGGGGGCTTAGCTGCAGTCCAGTACTCGCCTAAGTTTGTAAAATCCTACCGAGTGGTGAGCAACCCTCCCACTCGGGGGCTTAGCTACAGTACAGTACTCGCCTAAGTTTAAAAGATCATGCCGAGTGGTGAGCTATCCTCCCACTCGGGGGCTTAGCTGCAGTCCAGTACTCGCCTAAGTTTGTAAAATCCTACCAAGTGGTGAGCAACCCTCCCACTCGGGGGCTTAGCTGCAGTCCAGTACTCGCCTAAGTTTGAAAAATCCTGCCGAGTGGTGAGCAATCCTCCCACTCGGGGGCTTAGCTGTAGTCCAGTACTCGCCTAAGTTTGTAAAATCCTACCGAGTGGTGAGCAACCCTCCCACTCGAGGGCTTAGCTGCAGTACAGTACTCGCCTAAGTTTAAAAAATCCTGCCGAGTGGTGTGCAATCCTCCCACTCGGGGGTTTTGCTCCAGTCCAGTACTCGCCTATGTTTGTAAAATCCAACCGAGTGGTGAGCAACCCTCCCACTCGGGGGCTTAGCTGCTGTCCAGTACTCGCCTAAGTTTAAAAAATCCTGCCGAGTGGTGAGCAATCCTCCCACTCGGGGGCTTAGTTGTAGTCCAGTACTCGCCTAAGTTTGTAAAATCCTACCGAGTGGTGAGCAACCCTCCCACTCGGGGGCTTAGCTGTAGTCCAGTACTCGCCTAAGTTATTAAAATCCTACCGAGTGGTGAGCAACCCTCCCACTCGGGGGCTTAGCTGCAGTCCAGTACTCGACTAAGTTTAAAAAATCCTGCCGAGTGATGAGCAATCCTCCCACTCGGGGGATTAGCTGTAGTCCAGTACTCGCCTAAGTTTGTAAAATCCTACCGAGTGGTGAGCAACCCTCCCACTCGGGGGCTTAGCTGCATTCCAGTACTCGCCTAAGTTTAAAAAATCCTATCGAGTGATGAGCAATCCTCCCACTCGGGGACTTAGCTGCAGTCCAGTACTCGCCTAAGTTTGTAAAATCGTACCAAGTGGTGAGCAACCCTCCCACTCGGGTTCTTAACTGCAGTCCAGTACTCGCCTAAGTTTAAAAAATCCTGCCAAGTGGTTAGCAATCCTCCCACTCGGGGGCTTAGCTGCAGTCCAGTACTCGCCTAAGTTTGTAAAATCCTACCGAGTGGTGAGCAACCCTCCCACTCGGGGGCTTAGCTGCAGTAAAGTACTCGCCTAAGTTTAAAAAATCCTGCCGAGTGGTGAGCAATCCTCCCACTCGGGGGCTTAGGTGCAGTCCAGTACTCGGCTAAGTTTAAAAAATCCTGCCGAGTGGTGAGCAATCCTGCCAATCGGGGGCTTAGCTGCAGTCCAGTACTCGCCTAAGTTTAGAAAATCCTGTCGAGTGATGAGCAATTCTCCCACTCGGGGGCTTAGCTGCAGTCCAGTACTCGCCTAAGTTTGTAAAATCCTACCAAGTGGTGAGCAAACCACCCACTCGGGGGCTTAACTGAAGTCCAGTACTCACATAAGTTTAAAAAATCCTGCCGAGTGGTGAGCAATCCTCCCACTCGGGGGCTTAGCTGCAGTCCAGTACTCACCTAAGTTTAAAAAGTCCTGCCGAGTGGTGAGCAATCCTCCCACTCGGGGGCTTAGCTGCAGTCCAGTACTCGCCTAAGTTTGTAAAATCGTACCGAGTTGTGAGCAACCCTCCCACTCGGGGGCTTAGCTGCAGTACAGTACTTGCCTAAGTTTAAAATATCCTGCCGAGTGGTGAGCAATCCTCCCACTGGGGGGTTTTGCTCTAGTCTAGTACTCGCCTAAGTTTGTAAAATCCAACCGAGTGGTGAGCAACCCTCCCACTCGAGGGCTTAGCTGCAGTCCAGTACTCGCCTAAGTTTAAAAAATCATGCAGAGTGGTGAGCAATCCTCCCACTCGGGGGCTTAGCTGCAGTCCAGTACTCGCCTAAGTTTGTAAAATCCTACCGAGTGGTGAGCAACCCTCCCACTCAGGGGCTTAGCTACAGTATAGTACTCGCCTAAGTTTAAAAAATCCTGCCGAGTGGTGAGCAATCCTCCCACTCGGGTGTTTTGCTCCAGTCCAGTACTTGCCTAAGTTTGTAAAATCCAACCGAGTGGTGAGCAACCCTCCTACTCGGGGGCTTAGCTGCAGTCCAGTACTCGCCTAAGTTTAAAAAATCCTGCCGAGTGGTGAGCAATCCTCCCACTCGGGGGCTTAGTTGCAGTCCATTACTCGCCTAAGTTTGTAAAATCCTACCGAGTGGTGAGCAACCCTCCCACTCGATGGCTTAGCTGCAGTCCAGTACTCGCCTAAGTTTAAAAAATCATGCCGAGTGATGAGCAATCCTCCCACTCGGGGGCTTAGCTGCAGTCCAGTACTCGCCTAAGTTTGTAAAATCCTACTGAGTGGTGAGCAACCCTCCCACTCGGGGGCTTAGCTGTAGTACAGTACTTGCCTAAGTTTAAAATATCCTGCCGAGTGGTGAGCAATCCTCCCACTCGGGGGTTTGCTGCAATCTAGTACTCGCCTGAGTTTAAAAAATCCTGCCGAGTGGTGAGCAATCCTCCCACTCGGGGGCTTAGCTGCAGTCCAGTACTCGCCTAAGTTTGTAAAATCGTACCGAGTGGTGAGCAACCCTCCCACTCGGGGGCTTAGCTGCAGTACAGTACTCGCCTAAGTTTAAGAAATCCTGCCGAGTGGTGAGCAATCCTCCCACTCGGGGTTTTTGCTCCAGTCCAGTACTTGCCTAAGTTTGTAAAATCCAACCGAGTGGTTAGCAACCCTCCCACTCGGGGGCTTAGCTGCAGTCCTGTACTCGCCTAAGTTTGTAAAATCCTACCGAGTGGTGAGCAACCCTACCACTCGGGGGCTTAGCTACAGTCCAGTACTCGCCTAAGTTTAAAAAATCCTGCCGAGTGGTGAGGAATCCTCCTACTCGGGGGATTATCTGCAGTCCAGTACTCGCCTAAGTTATTAAAATCCTACTGAGTGGTGAGCAACCCTCCCACTCGGGGGCTTAGCTGCAGTCCAGTACTCGACTAAGTTTAAAAAATCCTGCCGAGTGATGAGCAATCCTCCCACTCGGGGGCTTAGCTGCAGTCCAGTACTCGCCTAAGTTTGTAAAATCCTACCGAGTGGTGAGCAACCCTCCCACTCGGGGGCTTAGCTACAGTACAGTACTCGCCTAAGTTTAAAAGATCATGCCGAGTGGTGAGCTATCCTCCCACTCGGGGGCTTAGCTGCAGTCCAGTACTCGCCTAAGTTTGTAAAATCCTACCAAGTGGTGAGCAACCCTCCCACTCGGGGGCTTAGCTGCAGTCCAGTACTCGCCTAAGTTTGAAAAATCCTGCCGAGTGGTGAGCAATCCTCCCACTCGGGGGCTTAGCTGTAGTCCAGTACTCGCCTAAGTTTGTAAAATCCTACCGAGTGGTGAGCAACCCTCCCACTCGAGGGCTTAGCTGCAGTACAGTACTCGCCTAAGTTTAAAAAATCCTGCCGAGTGGTGTGCAATCCTCCCACTCGGGGGTTTTGCTCCAGTCCAGTACTCGCCTATGTTTGTAAAATCCAACCGAGTGGTGAGCAACCCTCCCACTCGGGGGCTTAGCTGCTGTCCAGTACTCGCCTAAGTTTAAAAAATCCTGCCGAGTGGTGAGCAATCCTCCCACTCGGGGGCTTAGTTGTAGTCCAGTACTCGCCTAAGTTTGTAAAATCCTACCGAGTGGTGAGCAACCCTCCCACTCGGGGGCTTAGCTGTAGTCCAGTACTCGCCTAAGTTATTAAAATCCTACCGAGTGGTGAGCAACCCTCCCACTCGGGGGCTTAGCTGCAGTCCAGTACTCGACTAAGTTTAAAAAATCCTGCCGAGTGATGAGCAATCCTCCCACTCGGGGGATTAGCTGTAGTCCAGTACTCGCCTAAGTTTGTAAAATCCTACCGAGTGGTGAGCAACCCTCCCACTCGGGGGCTTAGCTGCATTCCAGTACTCGCCTAAGTTTAAAAAATCCTATCGAGTGATGAGCAATCCTCCCACTCGGGGACTTAGCTGCAGTCCAGTACTCGCCTAAGTTTGTAAAATCGTACCAAGTGGTGAGCAACCCTCCCACTCGGGTTCTTAACTGCAGTCCAGTACTCGCCTAAGTTTAAAAAATCCTGCCAAGTGGTTAGCAATCCTCCCACTCGGGGGCTTAGCTGCAGTCCAGTACTCGCCTAAGTTTGTAAAATCCTACCGAGTGGTGAGCAACCCTCCCACTCGGGGGCTTAGCTGCAGTAAAGTACTCGCCTAAGTTTAAAAAATCCTGCCGAGTGGTGAGCAATCCTCCCACTCGGGGGCTTAGGTGCAGTCCAGTACTCGGCTAAGTTTAAAAAATCCTGCCGAGTGGTGAGCAATCCTGCCAATCGGGGGCTTAGCTGCAGTCCAGTACTCGCCTAAGTTTAGAAAATCCTGTCGAGTGATGAGCAATTCTCCCACTCGGGGGCTTAGCTGCAGTCCAGTACTCGCCTAAGTTTGTAAAATCCTACCAAGTGGTGAGCAAACCACCCACTCGGGGGCTTAACTGAAGTCCAGTACTCACATAAGTTTAAAAAATCCTGCCGAGTGGTGAGCAATCCTCCCACTCGGGGGCTTAGCTGCAGTCCAGTACTCGCCTAAGTTTGTAAAATCGCACCGAGTTGTGAGCAACCCTCCCACTCGGGGGCTTAGCTGCAGTACAGTACTTGCCTAAGTTTAAAATATCCTGCCGAGTGGTGAGCAATCCTCCCACTGGGGGGTTTTGCTCTAGTCTAGTACTCGCCTAAGTTTGTAAAATCCAACCGAGTGGTGAGCAACCCTCCCACTCGAGGGCTTAGCTGCAGTCCAGTACTCGCCTAAGTTTAAAAAATCATGCAGAGTGGTGAGCAATCCTCCCACTCGGGGGCTTAGCTGCAGTCCAGTACTCGCCTAAGTTTGTAAAATCCTACCGAGTGGTGAGCAACCCTCCCACTCAGGGGCTTAGCTACAGTATAGTACTCGCCTAAGTTTAAAAAATCTTGCCGAGTGGTGAGCAATCCTCCCACTCTGGTGTTTTGCTCCAGTCCAGTACTCGCCTAAGTTTGTAAAATCCAACCGAGTGGTGAGCAACCCTCCTACTCGGGGGCTTAGCTGCAGTCCAGTACTCGCCTAAGTTTAAAAAATCCTGCCGAGTGGTGAGCAATCCTCCCACTCGGGGGCTTAGTTGCAGTCCATTACTCGCCTAAGTTTGTAAAATCCTACCGAGTGGTGAGCAAACCTCCCACTCGATGGCTTAGCTGCAGTCCAGTACTCGCCTAAGTTTAAAAAATCATGCCGAGTGATGAGCAATCCTCCCACTCTGGAGCTTAGCTGCAGTCCAGTACTCGCCTAAGTTTGTAAAATCCTACTGAGTGGTGAGCAACCCTCCCACTCGGGGGCTTAGCTGTAGTACAGTACTTGCCTAAGTTTAAAATATCCTGCCGAGTGGTGAGCAATCCTCCCACTCGGGGGTTTCCTGCAATCTAGTACTCGCCTGAGTTTAAAAAATCCTGCCGAGTGGTGAGCAATCCTCCCACTCGGGGGCTTAGCTGCAGTCCAGTACTCGCCTAAGTTTGTAAAATCGTACCGAGTGGTGAGCAACCCTCCCACTTGGGGGCTTAGCTGCAGTACAGTACTCGCCTAAGTTTAAAAAATCCTGCCGAGTGGTGTGCAATCCTCCCACTCGGGGGTTTTGCTCCAGTCCAGTACTCGCCTAAGTTTGTAAAATCCAACCGAGTGGTGAGCAACCCTCCCACTCGGGGGCTTAGCTGCAGTCCAGTACTCGCGTAAGTTTAAAAAATCCTGCCGAGTGGTGAGCAATCCTCCCACTCGGGGGCTTAGCTGCAGTCCAGTACTCGCCTAAGTTTAAAAAATCCTGCCGAGTGGCGAGCAATCCTCCCACTCGGGGGCTTATCTGCAGTCCAGTACTCACCTAACTTTGTAAAATCCTACCGAGTGGTGAGCAACCCTCTGACTCGGGGGCTTAACTGCAGTCCAGTACTCGCCTATGTTTAAAAAATCCTGCCAAGTGGTGAGCAATCCTCCCACTTGGGGGCTTTGCTCCAGTCCTGTACTCGCCTAAGTTTGTAAAATCCTACCGAGTGGTGAGCAACCCTACCACTCGGGGCTTAGCTACAGTCCAGTACTCGCCTAAGTTTAAAAAATCCTGCCAAGTGGTGAGGAATCCTCCTACTCGGGGGATTAGCTGCAGTCCAGTACTCGCCTAAGTTATTAAAATCCTACTGAGTGGTGAGCAACCCTCCCACTCGGGGGCTTAGCTGCAGTCCAGTACTCGACTAAGTTTAAAATATCCTGCCGAGTGATGAGCAATCCTCCCACTCGGGGGCTTAGCTGCAGTCCAGTACTCGCCTAATTTTGTAAAATCCTACCGAGTGGTGAGCAACCCTCCCACTCGGGGGCTTAGCTACAGTACAGTACTCGCCTAAGTTTAAAAGATCATGCCGAGTGGTGACCTATCCTCCCACTCGGGGGCTTAGCTGCAGTCCAGTACTCGCCTAAGTTTGTAAAATCCTACCAAGTGGTGAGCAACCCTCCCACTCGGGGGCTTAGCTGCAGTCCAGTACTCGCCTAAGTTTAAAAAATCCTGTCGAGTGGTGAGCAACCCTCGCACTCGGGGGCTTAGCTGCAGTCCAGTACTCGCCTAAGTTTAAAAAATCCTGCCGAGTGGCGAGCAATCCTCCCACTCGGGGGCTTAGCTGTAGTCCAGTACTCACCTAACTTTGTAAAATCCTACCGAGTGGTGAGCAACCCTCTGACTCGGGGGCTTAACTGCAGTCCAGTACTCGCCTATGTTTAAAAAATGCTGCCGAGTGGTGAGCAATCCTCCCACTTGGGGGCTTTGCTCCAGTCTTGTACTCGCCTAAGTTTGTAAAATCCTACCGAGTGGTGAGCAACCCTACCACTCGGGGGCTTAGCTACAGTACAGTACTCGCCTAAGTTTAAAAGATCATGCCGAGTGGTGAGCTATCCTCCCACTCGGGGGCTTAGCTGCAGTCCAGTACTCGCCTAAGTTTGTAAAATCCTACCAAGTGGTGAGCAACCCTCCCACTCGGGGGCTTAGCTGCAGTCCAGTACTCGCCTAAGTTTAAAAAATCCTGCCGAGTGGTGAGCAATCCTCCCACTCGGGGGCTTAGCTGTAGTCCAGTACTCGCCTAAGTTTGTAAAATCCTACCGAGTGGTGAGCAACCCTCCCACTCGGGGGCTTAGCTGCAGTACAGTACTCGCCTAAGTTTAAAAAATCCTGCCGAGTGGTGTGCAATCCTCCCAATCGGGGGTTTTGCTCCAGTCCAGTACTCGCCTAAGTTTGTAAAATCCAACCGAGTGGTGAGCAACCCTCCCACTCGGGGGCTTAGCTGCAGTCCAGTACTCGCCTAAGTTTGTAAAATCCTACCGAGTGGTGAGCAACCCTCCCACTCGGGGCTTAGCTGGAGTACAGTACTTGCCTAAGTTTAAAATATCCTGCCGAGTGGTGAGCAATCCTCCCACTCGGGGGTTTGCTGCAATCTAGTACTCGCCTGAGTTTAAAAAATCCTGCCGAGTGGTGAGCAATCCTCCCACTCGGGGGCTTAGCTACAGTCCAGTACTCGCCTAAGTTTGTAAAATCGTACCGAGTGGTGAGCAACCCTCCCACTCGGGGGCTTAGCTGCAGTACAGTACTCGCCTAAGTTTAAAAAATCCTGCCGAGTGGTGTGCAATCCTCCCACTCGGGGGTTTTGCTCTAGTCCAGTACTCGCCTAAGTTTCTAAAATCCAACCGAGTGGTGAGCAACCCTCCCACTCGGGGGCTTAGCTGCAGTCCAGTACTCGCCTAAGTTTGTAAAATCCTACCGAGTGGTGAGCAACCCTCCCACTCGGGGGCTTAGCTGTAGTACAGTACTTGCCTAAGTTTAAAATATCCTGCCGAGTGGTGAGCAATCCTCCCACTCGGGGGTTTGCTGCAATCTAGTACTCGCCTAAGTTTAAAAGATCATGCCGAGTGGTGAGCTATCCTCCCACTCGGGGGCTTAGCTGCAGTCCAGTACTCGACTAAGTTTGTAAAATCCTACCAAGTGGTGAGCAACCCTCCCACTCGGGGGCTTAGCTGCAGTCCAGTACTCGCCTAAGTTTAAAAAATCCTGCCGAGTGGTGAGCAATCCTCCCACTCGGGGGCTTAGCTGTAGTCCAGTACTCGCCTAAGTTTGTAAAATCCTACCGAGTGGTGAGCAACCCTCCCACTCGGGGGCTTAGCTGCAATACAGTACTCGCCTAAGTTTAAAAAATCCTGCCGAGTGGTGTGCAATCCTCCCAATCGGGGGTTTTGCTCCAGTCCAGTACTCGCCTAAGTTTGTAAAATCCAACCGAGTGGTGAGCAACCCTCCCACTCGGGGGCTTAGCTGCAGTCCAGTACTCGCCTAAGTTTGTAAAATCCTACCGAGTGGTGAGCAACCCTCCCACTCGGGGCTTAGCTGGAGTACAGTACTTGCCTAAGTTTAAAATATCCTGCCGAGTGGTGAGCAATCCTCCCACTCGGGGGTTTGCTGCAATCTAGTACTCGCCTGAGTTTAAAAAATCCTGCCGAGTGGTGAGCAATCCTCCCACTCGGGGGCTTAGCTACAGTCCAGTACTCGCCTAAGTTTGTAAAATCGTACCGAGTGGTGAGCAACCCTCCCACTCGGGGGCTTAGCTGCAGTACAGTACTCGCCTAAGTTTAAAAAATCCTGCCGAGTGGTGTGCAATCCTCCCACTCGGGGGTTTTGCTCTAGTCCAGTACTCGCCTAAGTTTCTAAAATCCAACCGAGTGGTGAGCAACCCTCCCACTCGGGGGCTTAGCTGCAGTCCAGTACTCGCCTAAGTTTGTAAAATCCTACCGAGTGGTGAGCAACCCTCCCACTCGGGGGCTTAGCTGTAGTACAGTACTTGCCTAAGTTTAAAATATCCTGCCGAGTGGTGAGCAATCCTCCCACTCGGGGGTTTGCTGCAATCTAGTACTCGCCTGAGTTTAAAAAATCCTGCCGAGTGGTGAGCAATCCTCCCACTCGGGGGCTTAGCTGCAGTCCAGTACTCGCCTATGTTTGTAAAATCGTACGGAGTGGTGAGCAACCCTCCCACTCGGGGGCTTAGCTGCAGTACAGTACTCGCCTAAGTTTAAAAAATCCTGCCGAGTGGTGTGCAATCCTCCCACTCGGGGGTTTTGCTCCAGTCCAGTACTCGCCTAAGTTTGTAAAATCCAACCGAGTGGTGAGCAACCCTCCCACTCGGGGGCTTAGCTGCAGTCCAGTACTCGCCTAAGTTTAAAAAATCCTACCGAGTGGTGAGCAATCCTCCCACTCGGGGGCTTAGCTGCAGTCCAGTAATTGCCTAAGTTTGTAAAATCGTACCGAGTGGTGAGCAACCCTCCCACTCGGGGGCTTAGCTGCAGTACAGTACTCGCCTAAGTTTAAAAAATCCTGCCGAGTGGTGTGCAATCCTCCCACTCGGGGGTTTTGCTCCAGTCCAGTACTCGCCTAAGTTTGTAAAATCCAACCGAGTGGTGAGCAACCCTCCCACTCGGGGGCTTAGCTGCAGTCCAGTACTCGCCTAAGTTTGTAAAATCCTACCGAGTGGTGAGCAACCCTCCCACTCGGGGGCTTAGCTGTAGTACAGTACTTGCCTAAGTTTAAAATATCCTGCCGAGTGGTGAGCAATCCTCCCACTCGGGGGTTTGCTGCAATCTAGTACTCGCCTGAGTTTAAAAAATCCTGCCGAGTGGTGAGCAATCCTCCCACTCGGGGGCTTAGCTGCAGTCCAGTACTCGCCTAAGTTTGTAAAATCGTACGGAGTGGTGAGCAACCCTCCCACTCGGGGGCTTAGCTGCAGTACAGTACTCGCCTAAGTTTAAAAAATCCTGCCGAGTGGTGTGCAATCCTCCCACTCGGGGGTTTTGCTCCAGTCCAGTGCTCGCCTAAGTTTAAAAAATCCTGCCGAGTGGTAAGCAGTCCTCCCACTCGGGGCTTAGCTGCAGTCTAGTACTCGCCTGAGTTTAAAAAATCCTGCCGAGTGGTGAGCAATCCTCCCACTCGGGGGCTTAGCTGCAGTCCAGTACTCGCCTAAGTTTGTAAAATCGTACCGAGTGGTGAGCAACCCTCCCACTCGGGGGCTTAGCTGCAGTACAGTACTCGCCTAAGTTTAAAAAATCCTGCCGAGTGGTGTGCAATCCTCCCACTCGGGGGTTTTGCTCCAGTCCAGTACTCGCCTAAGTTTGTAAAATCCAACCGAGTGGTGAGCAACCCTCCCACTCGGGGGCTTAGCTGCAGTCCAGTACTCACCTAAGTTTGTAAAATCCTACCGAGTGGTGAGCAACCCTCCCACTCGGGGGCTTAGCTGTAGTACAGTACTTGCCTAAGTTTAAAATATCCTGCCGAGTGGTGAGCAATCCTCCCACTCGGGGGTTTGCTGCAATCTAGTACTCGCCTGAGTTTAAAAAATCCTGCCGAGTGGTGAGCAATCCTCCCACTCGGGGGCTTAGCTGCAGTCCAGTACTCGCCTAAGTTTGTAAAATCGTACGGAGTGGTGAGCAACCCTCCCACTCGGGGGCTTAGCTGCAGTACAGTACTCGCCTAAGTTTAAAAAATCCTGCCGAGTGGTGTGCAATCCTCCCACTCGGGGGTTTTGCTCCAGTCCAGTACTCGCCTAAGTTTGTAAAATCCAACCGACTGGTGAGCAACCCTCCCACTCGGGGGCTTATCTGCAGTCCAGTACTCGCCTAAGTTTAAAAAATCCTGCCGAGTGGTGAGCAATCCTCCCACTCGGGGGCTTAGCTGCAGTCCAGTACTCGCCTAAGTTTGTAAAATCGTACCGAGTGGTGAGCAACCCTCCCACTCGGGGGCTTAGCTGCAGTACAGTACTCGCCTAAGTTTAAAAAATCCTGCCGAGTGGTGTGCAATCCTCCCACTCGGGGGTTTTGCTCCAGTCCAGTACTCGCCTAAGTTTGTAAAATCCAACCGAGTGGTGAGCAACCCTCCCACTCGGGGGCTTAGCTGCAGTCCAGTACTCGCCTAAGTTTGTAAAATCCTACCGAGTGGTGAGCAACCCTCCCACTCGGGGGCTTAGCTGTAGTACAGTACTTGCCTAAGTTTAAAATATCCTGCCGAGTGGTGAGCAATCCTCCCACTCGGGGGTTTGCTGCAATCTAGTACTCGCCTGAGTTTAAAAAATCCTGCCGAGTGGTGAGCAATCCTCCCACTCGGGGGCTTAGCTGCAGTCCAGTACTCGCCTAAGTTTGTAAAATCGTACGGAGTGGTGAGCAACCCTCCCACTCGGGGGCTTAGCTGCAGTACAGTACTCGCCTAAGTTTAAAAAATCCTGCCGAGTGGTGTGCAATCCTCCCACTCGGGGGTTTTGCTCCAGTCCAGTACTCGCCTAAGTTTAAAAAATCCTGCCGAGTGGTAAGCAGTCCTCCCACTCGGGGCTTAGCTGCAGTCTTGTACTCGCCTAAGTTTAAAATATCCTGCCGAGTGGTGAGCAATCCTCCCACTCGGGGGCTTAGCTGCAGTCCAGTACTCGCCTAAGTTTGTAAAATTCTACCGAGTGGTGAGCAACCCTCCCACTCGGGGGCTTAGCTGCAGTACAGTACTCGCCTAAGTTTAAAAAATCCTGCCGAGTGATGTGCAATCCTCCCACTCGGGGGTTTTGCTCCAGTCCAGTACTCGCCTAAGTTTGTAAAATCCAACCGAGTGGTGAGCAACCCTCCCACTCGGGGGCTTAGCTGCAGTCCAGTACTCGCCTAAGTTTGTAAAATCCTACCGAGTGGTGAGCAACCCTCCCACTCGGGGCTTAGCTGGAGTACAGTACTTGCCTAAGTTTAAAATATCCTGCCGAGTGGTGAGCAATCCTCCCACTCGGGGGTTTGCTGCAATCTAGTACTCGCCTGAGTTTAAAAAATCCTGCCGAGTGGTGAGCAATCCTCCCACTCGGGGGCTTAGCTACAGTCCAGTACTCGCCTAAGTTTGTAAAATCGTACCGAGTGGTGAGCAACCCTCCCACTCGGGGGCTTAGCTGCAGTACAGTACTCGCCTAAGTTTAAAAAATCCTGCCGAGTGGTGTGCAATCCTCCCACTTGGGGGTTTTGCTCCAGTCCAGTACTCGCCTAAGTTTGTAAAATCCAACCGAGTGGTGAGCAACCCTCCCACTCGGGGGCTTAGCTGCAGTCCAGTACTCGCCTAAGTTTGTAAAATCCTACCGAGTGGTGAGCAACCCTCCCACTCGGGGGCTTAGCTGTAGTACAGTACTTGCCTAAGTTTAAAATATCCTGCCGAGTGGTGAGCAATCCTCCCACTCGGGGGTTTGCTGCAATCTAGTACTCGCCTGAGTTTAAAAAATCCTGCCGAGTGGTGAGCAATCCTCCCACTCGGGGGCTTAGCTGCAGTCCAGTACTCGCCTAAGTTTGTAAAATCGTACGGAGTGGTGAGCAACCCTCCCACTCGGGGGCTTAGCTGCAGTACAGTACTCGCCTAAGTTTAAAAAATCCTGCCGAGTGGTGTGCAATCCTCCCACTCGGGGGTTTTGCTCCAGTCCAGTACTCGCCTAAGTTTGTAAAATCCAACCGACTGGTGAGCAACCCTCCCACTCGGGGGCTTATCTGCAGTCCAGTACTCGCCTAAGTTTAAAAAATCCTGCCGAGTGGTGAGCAATCCTCCCACTCGGGGGCTTAGCTGCAGTCCAGTACTCGCCTAAGTTTGTAAAATCGTACCGAGTGGTGAGCAACCCTCCCACTCGGGGGCTTAGCTGCAGTACAGTACTCGCGTAAGTTTAAAAAATCCTGCCGAGTGGTGTGCAATCCTCCCACTCGGGGGTTTTGCTCCAGTCCAGTACTCGCCTAAGTTTGTAAAATGCAACCGAGTGGTGAGCAACCCTCCCACTCGGGGGCTTAGCTGCAGTCCAGTACTCGCCTAAGTTTGTAAAATCCTACCGAGTGGTGAGCAACCCTCCCACTCGGGGGCTTAGCTGTAGTACAGTACTTGCCTAAGTTTAAAATATCCTGCCGAGTGGTGAGCAATCCTCCCACTCGGGGGTTTGCTGCAATCTAGTACTCGCCTGAGTTTAAAAAATCCTGCCGAGTGGTGAGCAATCCTCCCACTCGGGGGCTTAGCTGCAGTCCAGTGCTCGCCTAAGTTTGTAAAATCGTACAGAGTGGTGAGCAACCCTCCCACTCGGGGGCTTAGCTGCAGTACAGTACTCGCCTAAGTTTAAAAAATCCTGCCGAGTGGTGTGCAATCCTCCCACTCGGGGGTTTTGCTCCAGTCCAGTACTCGCCTAAGTTTAAAAAATCCTGCCGAGTGGTAAGCAGTCCTCCCACTCGGGGCTTAGCTGCAGTCTTGTACTCGCCTAAGTTTAAAATATCCTGCCGAGTGGTGAGCAATCCTCCCACTCGGGGGCTTAGCTGCAGTCCAGTACTCGCCTAAGTTTGTAAAATCCTACCGAGTGGTGAGCAACCCTCCCACTCGGGGGCTTAGCTGCAGTACAGTACTCGCCTAAGTTTAAAAAATCCTGCCGAGTGGTGTGCAATCCTCCCACTCGGGGGTTTTGCTCCAGTCCAGTACTCGCCTAAGTTTGTAAAATCCAACCGAGTGGTGAGCAACCCTCCCACTCGGGGGCTTAGCTGCAGTCCAGTACTCGCCTAAGTTTGTAAAATCCTACCGAGTGGTGAGCAACCCTCCCACTCGGGGCTTAGCTGGAGTACAGTACTTGCCTAAGTTTAAAATATCCTGCCGAGTGGTGAGCAATCCTCCCACTCGGGGGTTTGCTGCAATCTAGTACTCGCCTGAGTTTAAAAAATCCTGCCGAGTGGTGAGCAATCCTCCCACTCGGGGGCTTAGCTGCAGTCCAGTACTCGCCTAAGTTTGTAAAATCGTACGGAGTGGTGAGCAACCCTCCCACTCGGGGGCTTAGCTGCAGTACAGTACTCGCCTAAGTTTAAAAAATCCTGCCGAGTGGTGTGCAATCCTCCCACTCGGGGGTTTTGCTCCAGTCCAGTACTCGCCTATGTTTGTAAAATCCAACCGAGTGGTGAGCAACCCTCCCACTCGGGGGCTTAGCTGCAGTCCAGTACTCGCCTAAGTTTAAAAAATCCTGCCGAGTGGTGAGCAATCCTCCCACTCGGGGGCTTAGCTGCAGTCTAGTACTCGCCTAAGTTTAAAAAATCCTGCCGAGTGGCGAGCAATCCTCCCACTCGGGGGCTTAGCTGCAGTCGAGTACGCACCTAACTTTGTAAAATCCTACCGAGTGGTGAGCAACCCTCTAACTCGGGGGCTTAACTGCAGTCCAGTACTCGCCTATGTTTAAAAAATCCTGCCGAGTGGTGAGCAATCCTCCCACTTGGGGGCTTTGCTCCAGTCCTGTACTCGCCTAAGTTTGTAAAATCCTACCGAGTGGTGAGCAACCCTACCACTCGGGGCTTAGCTACAGTCCAGTACTCGCCTAAGTTTAAAAAATCCTGCCAAGTGGTGAGGAATCCTGCTACTCGGGGGATTAGCTGCAGTCCAGTACTCGCCTAAGTTATTAAAATCGTACTGAGTGGTGAGCAACACTCCCACTCGGGGGCTTAGCTGCAGTCCAGTACTCGACTAAGTTTAAAAAATCCTGCCGAGTGATGAGCAATCCTCCCACTCGGGGGCTTAGCTGCAGTCCAGTACTCGCCTAAGTTTGTAAAATCCTACCGAGTGGTGAGCAACCCTCCCACTCGGGGGCTTAGCTACAGTACAGTACTCGCCTAAGTTTAAAAGATCATGCCGAGTGGTGAGCTATCCTCCCACTCGGGGGCTTAGCTGCAGTCCAGTACTCGCCTAAGTTTGTAAAATCCTACCAAGTGGTGAGCAACTCTCCCACTCGGGGGCTTAGCTGCAGTCCAGTACTCGCCTAAGTTTAAAAAATCCTGCCGAGTGGTGAACAATCCTCCCACTCGGGGGCTTAGCTGTAGTCCAGTACTCGCCTAAGTTTGTAAAATCCTACCGAGTGGTGAGCAACACTCCCACTCGAGGGCTTAGCTGCAGTACAGTACTCGCCTAAGTTTAAAAAATCCTGCTGAGTGGTGTGCAATCCTCCCACTCGGGGGTTTTGCTCCAGTCCAGTACTCGCCTATGTTTGTAAAATCCAACCGAGTGGTGAGCAACCCTCCCACTCGGGGGCTTAGCTGCAGTCCAGTACTCGCCTAAGTTTAAAAAATCCTGCCAAGTGGTGAGCAATCCTCCCACTCGGGGGCTTAGTTGTAGTCCAGTACTCGCCTAAGTTTGTAAAATCCTTCCGAGTGGTGAGCAACCCTCCCACTTGGGGGCTTAGCTGTAGTCCAGTACTCGCCTAAGTTATTAAAATCCTACCGAGTGGTGAGCAACCCTCCCACTCGGGGGCTTAGCTGCAGTCCAGTACTCGACTAAGTTTAAAAAATCCTGCCGAGTGATGAGCAATCCTCCCACTCGGGGGATTAGCTGCAGTCCAGTACTCGCCTAAGTTTGTAAAATCCTACCGAGTGGTGAGCAACCCTCCCACTCGGGGGCTTAGCTGCATTCCAGTACTCGCCTAAGTTTAAAAAATCCTATCGAGTGATGAGCAATCCTCCCACTCGGGGACTTAGCTGCAGTCCAGTACTCGCCTAAGTTTGTAAAATCGTACCAAGTGGTGAGCAACCCTCCCACTCGGGTTCTTAACTGCAGTCCAGTACTCGCCTAAGTTTAAAAAATCCTGCCAAGTGGTTAGCAATCCTCCCACTCGGGGGCTTAGCTGCAGTCCAGTACTCGCCTAAGTTTGTAAAATCCTACCGAGTGGTGAGCAACCCTCCCACTCGGGGGCTTAGCTTCAGTACAGTACTCGCCTAAGTTTAAAAAATCCTGCCGAGTGGTGAGCAATCCTCCCACTCGGGGTTTTTGCTCTAGTCCAGTACTCGCCTAAGTTTGTAAAATCCAACCGAGTGGTGAGCAACCCTCCCACTCGGGGGCTTAGCTGGAGTCCGGTACTCGCCTAAGTTTAAAAAATCCTGCCGAGTGGTGAGTAATCCTCCCACTCGGGGGCTTAGGTGCAGTCCAGTACTCGCCTAAGTTTAAAAAATCCTGCCGAGTGGTGAGCAATCCTGCCAATCGGGGGCTTAGCTGCAGTCCAGTACTCGCCTAAGTTTAAAAAATCCTGTCGAGTGATGAGCAATTCTCCCACTCGGGGGCTTAGCTGCAGTCCAGTACTCGCCTAAGTTTGTAAAATCCTACCAAGTGGTGAGCAAACCACCCACTCGGGGGCTTAACTGCTGTCCAGTACTCACCTAAGTTTAAAAAATCCTGCCGAGTGGTGAGCAATCCTCCCACTCGGGGGCTTAGCTGTAGTCCAGTACTCGCCTAAGTTTGTAAAATCCTACCGAGTTGTGAGCAACCCTCCCACTCGGGGGCTTAGCTGCAGTACAGTACTTGCCTAAGTTTAAAATATCCTGCCGAGTGGTGAGCAATCCTCCCACTGGGGGGTTTTGCTCTAGTCTAGTACTCGCCTAAGTTTGTAAAATCCAACCGAGTGGTGAGCAACCCTCCCACTCGAGGGCTTAGCTGCAGTCCAGTACTCGCCTAAGTTTAAAAAATCATGCAGAGTGGTGAGCAATCCTCCCACTCGGGGGCTTAGCTGCAGTCCAGTACTCGCCTAAGTTTGTAAAATCCTACCGAGTGGTGAGCAACCCTCCCACTCAGGGGCTTAGCTACAGTATAGTACTCGCCTAAGTTTAAAAAATCCTGCCGAGTGGTGAGCAATCCTCCCACTCGGGTGTTTTGCTCCAGTCCAGTACTCGCCTAAGTTTGTAAAATCCAACCGAGTGGTGAGCAACCCTCCTACTCGGGGGCTTAGCTGCAGTCCAGTACTCGCCTAAGTTTAAAAAATCCTGCCGAGTGGTGAGCAATCCTCCCACTCGGGGGCTTAGTTGCAGTCCATTACTCGCCTAAGTTTGTAAAATCCTACCGAGTGGTGAGCAACCCTCCCACTCGAGGGCTTAGCTGCAGTCCAGTACTCGCCTAAGTTTAAAAAATCATGCCGAGTGATGAGCAATCCTCCCACTCGGGGGCTTAGCTGCAGTCCAGTACTCGCCTAAGTTTGTAAAATCCTACTGAGTGGTGAGCAACCCTCCCACTCGGGGGCTTAGCTGCATTCCAGTACTCGACTATGTTTAAAAAATCCTGCCATGTGATGAGCAATCCTCCCACTCGGGGGCTTAGCTGCAGTCCAGTACTCGCCTAAGTTTGTAAAATCCTACCGAGTGGTGAGCAACCCTCCCACTTGGGGGCTTAGCTGCAGTCCAGTACTCGCCTAAGTTTAAAAAATCGTGCCGAGTGGTGAGCAACCCTCCCACTCGGGGGCTTAGCTGCAGTCCAGTACTCGCCTAAGCTTAAAAAATCCTATCAAGTGATGAGCAATCCTGCCACTCGGGGACTTAGCTGCAGTCCAGTACTCGCCTAAGTTTGTAAAATCGTACCAAGTGGTGAGCAGCCCTCCCACTCGGGTTCTTAGCTGCAGTCCAGTACTCGCCTGTGTTTAAAAAATCCTGCCAAGTGGTGAGCAATCCTCCCACTCGGGGGCTTAGCTGCAGTCCAGTACTCGTCTAAGTTTGTAAAATCCTACCGAGTGGTGAGCAACCCTCCCACTCGGGGGCTTAGCTGCAGTACAGAACTCGCCTAAGTTTAAGAAATCCTGCCGAGTGGTGAGCAATCCTCCCACTCGGGGTTTTTCCTCCAGTCCAGTACTCGCCTAAGTTTGTAAAATCCAACCGAGTGGTGAGCAACCCTCCCACTCGGGGGCTTAGCTGCAGTCCTGTACTCGCCTAAGTTTGTAAAATCCTACCGAGTGGTGAGCAACCCTACCACTCGGGGGCTTAGCTACAGTCCAGTACTCGCCTAAGTTTAAAAAATCCTGCCGAGTGGTGAGCAATCCTCCTAATCGGGGGATTAGCTGCAGTCCAGTACTCGCCTAAGCTTAAAAAATCCTATCAAGTGATGAGCAATCCTGCCACTCGGGGACTTAGCTGCAGTCCAGTACTCGCCTAAGTTTGTAAAATCGTACCAAGTGGTGAGCAGCCCTCCCACTCGGGTTCTTAGCTGCAGTCCAGTACTCGCCTGTGTTTAAAAAATCCTGCCAAGTGGTGAGCAATCCTCCCACTCGGGGGCTTAGCTGCAGTCCAGTACTCGTCTAAGTTTGTAAAATCCTACCGAGTGGTGAGCAACCCTCCCACTCGGGGGCTTAGCTGCAGTACAGAACTCGCCTAAGTTTAAGAAATCCTGCCGAGTGGTGAGCAATCCTCCCACTCGGGGTTTTTCCTCCAGTCCAGTACTCGCCTAAGTTTGTAAAATCCAACCGAGTGGTGAGCAACCCTCCCACTCGGGGGCTTAGCTGCAGTCCTGTACTCGCCTAAGTTTGTAAAATCCTACCGAGTGGTGAGCAACCCTACCACTCGGGGGCTTAGCTACAGTCCAGTACTCGCCTAAGTTTAAAAAATCCTGCCGAGTGGTGAGGAATCCTCCTAATCGGGGGATTAGCTGCAGTCCAGTACTCGCCTAAGTTATTAAAATCCTACCGAGTGGTGAGCAACCCTCCCACTCGGGGGCTTAGCTGCAGTCCAGTAGTCGACTAAGTTTAAAAAATCCTGCCGAGTGATGAGCAATCCTCCCACTCGGGGGCTTAGCTGCAGTCCAGTACTCGCCTAAGTTTGTAAAATCCTACCGAGTGGTGAGCAACCCTCCCACTCGGGGGCTTAGCTGCATTCTAGTAGTCGACTAAGTTTAAAAAATCCTGCCGAGTGATGAGCAATGCTCCCACTCGGGGGCTTAGCTGCAGTCCAGTACTCGCCTAAGTTTGTAAAATCCTAGCGAGTGGTGAGCAACCCTCCCACTCGGGGGCTTAGCTGCAGTCCAGTACTCGCATAAGTTTGAAAAAACCTGCCGAGTGGTGAGCAACCCTCGCACTCGGGGGCTTAGCTGCAGTCCAGTACTCGCCTAAGTTTAAAAAATCCTATCGAGTGATGAGCAATCCTCCCACTCGGGGACTTAGCTGCAGTCCAGTACTCGTCTAAGTTTGTAAAATCGTACCAAGTGGTGAGCAACCCTCCCACTCGGGTTCTTAACTGCAGTCCAGTACTCGCCTAAGTTTAAAAAATCCTGCCAAGTGGTCAGCAATCCTCCCACTCGGGGGCTTAGCTGCAGTCCAGTACTCCCCTAAGTTTGTAAAATCCTACCGAGTGGTGAGCAACCCTCCCACTCGGGGGCTTAGCTGCAGTCCAGTACTCGCCTAAGTTTAAAAAATCCTGCCGAGTGGTGAGCAATCCTCCTACTCGGGGCTTAGCTACAGTCTTGTACTCGCCTAAGTTTAAAAAATCCTGCCGAGTGGTGAGCAATCCTCCCACTCGGGGGCTTAGCTACAGTCCAGTACTCGCCTAAGTTTGTAAAATCCTACCGAGTGGTGAGCAACCCTCCCACTCGGGGGCTTAGCTGTAGTACAGTACTCGCCTAAGTTTAAAAAATCCTACCGAGTGGTGAGCAATCCTCCCAATCGGGGGTTTTGCTCCAGTCCAGTACTTGCCTAAGTTTGTAAAATCCAACCGAGTGGTGAGCAACCCTCCCACTCGGGGGCTTAGCTATAGTGCAGTACTCGCCTAAGTTTAGAAAATCCAGCCGAGTGGTGAGGAATCCTCCTACTCGGGGGATTAGCTGCAGTCCAGTACTCGCCTAAGTTATTAAAATCCTACCGAGTGGTGAGCAACCCTCCCACTCGGGGGCTTAGCTGCAGTCCAGTACTCGACTAAGTTTAAAAAATCCTGCCGAGTGATGCGCAATCCTCCCACTCGGGGGCTTAGCTGCAGTCCAGTACTCGCCTAAGTTTGTAAAATCCTACCGAGTGGTGAGCAACCCTCCCACTTGGGGGCTTAGCTGCAGTCCAGTACTCGCCTAAGTTTAAAAAATCCTGCCGAGTGGTAAGCAACCCTCCCACTCGGGGGCTTAGCTGCATTCCAGTACACGCCTATGTTTAAAAAATCCTATCGAGTGATGAGCAATCCTCCCACTCGGGGACTTAGCTGCAGTCCATTACTCGCCTAAGTTTGTAAAATCGTACCAAGTGGTGAGCAACCCTCCCACTCGGGTTCTTAACTGCAGTCAAGTACTCGCCTAAGTTTAAAAAATCCTGCCAAGTGGTGAGCAACCCTCCCACTTGGGGGCTTAGCTGCAGTAGAAAACTCGCCTAAGTTTAAAAAATCCTGCCGAGTGGTGTGCAATCCTCCCACTCGGGGGTTTTGCTCCAGTCCAGTACTCGCCTAAGTTTAAAAAATCCTGCCGAGTGGTAAGCAGTCCTCCCACTCGGGGCTTAGTTGCAGTCTTGTACTCGCCTAAGTTTAAAATATCCTGCCGAGTGGTGAGCAATCCTCCCACTCGGGGTTTTTGCTCCAGTCCAGTACTCGCCTAAGTTTGTAAAATCCAACCGAGTGGTGAGCAACCCTCCCACTCGGGGGCTTAGCTGCAGTCCTGTACTCGCCTAAGTTTGTAAAATCCTACCGAGTGGTGAGCAACCCTACCACTCGGGGGCTTAGCTACAGTCCAGTACTCGCCTAAGTTTAAAAAATCCTGCCGAGTGGTGAGGAATCCTCCTACTCGGGGAATTAGCTGCAGTCCAGTACTCGCCTAAGTTATTAAAATCCTACCGAGTGGTGAGCAATCCTCCCACTCGGGGGATTAGGTGCAGTCCAGTAGTCAACTAAGTTTAAAAAATCCTACCGAGTGATGAGCAATCCTCCCACTCGGGGGCTTAGCTGCAGTCCAGTACTCGCCTAAGTTTGTAAAATCCTACCGAGTGGTGAGCAACCCTCCCACTCGGGGGCTTAGCTGCATTCCAGTACTCGACTAAGTTTAAAAAATCCTGCCGAGTGATAAGCAATCCTCCCACTCGGGGGCTTAGCTGCAGTCCAGTACTCGCCTAAGTTTGAAAATCCTAGCGACTGGTGAGCAACCCTCCCACTCGGGTTCTTAACTGCAGTCCAGTAGTCACCTAAGTTTAGAAAATCCTGCCGAGTGGTGAGCAACCCTCCCACTCGGGGGCTTAGTTGCAGTCCAGTACTCGCCTAAGTTTAAAAAATCCTATGGAGTGATGAGCAGTCCTCCCACTCGGGGACTTAGCTGCAGTCCAGTACTCGCCTAAGTTTGTAAAATCATACCAAGTGGTGAGCAACCCGCCCACTCGGGTTCTTAACTGCAGTCCGGTACTCGCCTAAGTTTAAAAAATCCTGCCAAGTGGTGAGCAACCCTCCCACTCGGGGGCTTAGCTGCAGTCCAGTACTCCCCTAAGTTTGTAAAATCCTACCGAGTGGTGAGAAACCCTCCCACTCGGGGGCTTAGCTGCAGTCCAGTACTCACCTAAGTTTAAAAAATCCTGCCGAGTGGTGAGCAGTCCTCCCACTCGGGGCTTAGCTGCAGTCTTGTACTCGCCTAAGTTTAAAAAATCCTGCCGAGTGCTGAGCAATCCTCCCACTCGGGGGCTTAGCTGCAGTCCAGTACTCGCCTAAGTTTGTAAAATCCTACCGAGTGGTGAGCAACCCTCCCACTCGGGGGCTTAGCTATAGTCCAGTACTCGCCTAAGTTTAAAAAATCCTGCCGAGTGGTGAGCAATCCTCCCACTCGGGGGCTTAGTTGCAGTCCAGTACTCGCCTAAGTTTGTAAAATCCTAACGAGTGGTGAGCAACCCTCCCACTCGAGGGCTTAGCTGCAGTCCAGTACTCGCCTAAGTTTAAAAAATCCTACCGAGTGGTGAGCAATCCTCCCACTCGGGGGCTTAGTTGTAGTCCAGTACTTGCCTAAGTTTGTAAAATCCTACCGAGTGGTGAGCACCCCTCCCTCGGGGGCTTAGCTACAGTACAGTACTCGCCAAAGTTTAAAAAATCCTGCCGAGTGGTGAGCAATCCTCCCACTCGGGGTTTTTGCTCCAGTCCAGTACTCACCTAAGTTTGTAAAATCCAACCGAGTGGTGAGCAACCCTCCTACTCGGGGGCTTAGCTGCAATCCAGTACTCACCTAACTTTGTAAAATCCTACCGAGTGGTGAGCAACCCTCCGACTCGGGGGCTTAACTGCAGTCCAGTACTCGCCTATGTTTAAAAAATCCTGCCGAGTGGTGAGCAATCCTCCCACTCGGGGGCTTAGCTACAGTCCAGTACTCGCCTAAGTTTAAAAAATCCTGCCGAGTGGTGAGGAATCATCCTACTCGGGGGATTAGCTGCAGTCCAGTACTCGCCTAAGTTTGTAAAATCCTACCGAGTGGTGAGCGACCCTCCCACTCGGGGGCTTAGCTGCATTCCAGTACTCGACTAAGTTTAAAAAATCCTGCCGAGTGATGAGCAATCCTCCCACTCAGGGGCTTAGCTGCAGTCCAGTACTCGCCTAAGTTTGTAAAATCCTAGCGAGTGCTGAGCAACCCTCCCACTCGGGGGCTTAGCTGCAGTCCAGTACTCGCCTAAGTTTAAAAAATCCTGCCGAGTGGTGAGCAACCCTCCCACTCGGGGTCTTAGCTGCAGTCCAGTACTCGCCTAAGTTTAAAAAATCCTGCCAAGTGGTGAGCAACCCTCCCACTCGGGGGCTTAGCTGCAGTCCAGTACTCCCCTAAGTTTGTAAAATCCTACCGAGTGGTGAGCAACCCTCCCACTCGGGGGCTTAGCTGCAGTCCAGTACTCACCTAAGTTTAAAAAATCCTGCCGAGTGGTGAGCAGTCCTCCCACTCGGGGCTTAACTGCAGTCTTGTACTCGCCTAAGTTTAAAAAATCCTGCCGAGTGGTGAGCAATCCTCCCACTCGGGGGCTTAGCTACAGTCCAGTACTCGCCTAAGTTTGTAAAATCCTACCGAGTGGTGAGCAACCCTCCCACTCGGGGGCTTAGCTATAGTCCAGTACTCGCCTAAGTTTAAAAAATCCTGCCGAGTGGTGAGCAATCCTCCCACTCGGGGGCTTAGTTGCAGTCCAGTACTCGCCTAAGTTTGTAAAATCCTAACGAGTGGTGAGCAACCCTCCCACTCGAGGGCTTAGCTGCAGTCCAGTACTCGCCTAAGTTTAAAAAATCCTGCCGAGTGGTGAGCAATCCTCCCACTCGGGGGCTTAGTTGTAATCTAGTACTCGCCTAAGTTTGTAAAATCCTACCGAGTGGTGAGCAACCCTCCCACTCGGGGGCTTAGCTGCAGTCCAGTACTCGCCTAAGTTTAAAAAATCATGCAGAGTGGTGAGTAATCCTCCCACTCGGGGGCTTAACTGCAGTCCAGTACTCGCCTAAGTTTGTAAAATCCTACCGAGTGGTGAGCAACCCTCCCACTCGGGGGCTTAGCTACAGTACAGTAGTCGCCAAAGTTTACAAAATCCTGCCGAGTGGTGAGCAATCCTCCCACTCGGGGTTTTTGCTCCAGTCCAGTACTCGCCTAAGTTTGTAAAATCCAACCGAGTGGTGAGCAACCCTCCTACTCGAGGGCATAGCTGCAGTCCAGTACTCACCTAAGTTTAAAAAATCCTGCCGAGTGGTGAGCAATCCTCCCACTCGGGGGCTTAGCTGCAGTCCAGTACTCACCTAACTTAGTAAAATCCAACCGAGTGGTGAGCAACCCTCCGACTCGGGGGCTTAACTGCAGTCCAGTACTCGCCTATGTTTAAAAAATCCTGCCGAGTGGTGAGCAATCCTCCCACTCGGGGGCTTAGCTACAGTCCAGTACTCGCCTAAGTTTAAAAAATCCTGCCGAGTGGTGAGGAATCCTCCTACTCGGGGGATTAGCTGCAGTCCAGTACTTGCCTAAGTTATTAAAATCCTACTGAGTGGTGAGAAACCCTCCCACTCGGGGGCTTAGCTGCAGTCCAATACTCGACTAAGTTTAAAAAATCCTGTCGAGTGATGAGTAATCCTCCCACTCGGGGGCTTAGCTGCAGTCTAGTACTCGCCTAAGTTTGTAAAATCGTACCAAGTGGTGAGCAACCCTCCCACTCGAGTTCTTAACTGCAATCCAGTACTCGCCTAAGTTTAAAAAATCCTGTCGAGTGATGAGCAATCCTCCCATTCGGGGGCTTAGCTACAGTCCAGTACTCGCCTAAGTTTGTAAAATACTACCGAGTGGTGAGCAACCCTCCCACTCGGGGCTTAGCTGCAGTCCAGTACTCGCCTAAGTTTAAAAAATCCTGCCGAGTGGTGAGCAACCCTCCCACTCGGGGCTTAGCTGCAGTACAGTACTCGCCTAAGTTTAAAAAATCCTGTCAAGTGATGAGCAGTCCTCCCACTCGGGGGCTTAGCTGTAGTCCAGTACTCGCCTAAGTTTAAAAAATCCTGCCGATTGGAGAGCAATCCTCCCACTCGGGGGCTTAGCTGCAGTCCAGTACTCGCCTAAGTTTTTAAAATCCTACCGAGTGGTGAGCAACCCTCCCACTCGGGGGCTTAGCTGAAGTACAGAACTCGCCTAAGTTTAAGAAATCCTGCCGAGTGGTGAGCAATCCTCCCACTCGGGGTTTTTGCTCCAGTCCAGTACTCGCCTAAGTTTGTAAAATCCAACCGAGTGCTGAGCAACCCTCCCACTCGGGGGCTTAGCTGCAGTCCTGTACTCGCCTAAGTTTGTAAAATCCTACCGAGTGGTGAGCAACCCGCCCACTCGGGGGCTTAGCTACAGTCCAGTACTCGCCTAAGTTTAAAAAATCCTGCCAAGTGGTCAGCAACCCTCCCACTCGGGGGCTTAGCTGCAGTCCAGCACTCCCCTAAGTTTGTAAAATCCTACCGAGTGGTGAGCAACCCTCCCACTCGGGGGCTTAGCTGCAGTCCAGTACTCGCCTAAGTTTAAAAAATCCTGCCGAGTGGTAAGCAGTCCTCCCACTCGGGGCTTAGCTGCAGTCTTGTACTCGCCTAAGTTTAAAATATCCTGCCGAGTGGTGAGCAATCCTCCCACTCGGGGGCTTAGCTGCAGTCCAGTACTCGCCTAAGTTTGTAAAATCCTACCGAGTGGTGAGCAACCGTCCCACTCGGGGGCTTAGCTGCAGTACAGTACTCGCCTAAGTTTAAAAAATCCTGCCGAGTGGTGAGCAATCCTGCCAATCGGGGGTTTTGCTCCAGTCCAGTACTCGCCTAAGTTTGTAAAATCCAACCGAGTGGTTAGCAACCCTCCCACTCGGGGGATTAGCTATAGTCCAGTACTCGCCTAAGTTTAAAAAATCCTGCCGAGTGGTGAGCAATCCACCCACTCGGGGGCTTAGTTGCAGTCCAGTACTCGCCTAAGTTTGTAAAATCCTAACGAGTGGTGAGCAACCCTCCCACTCGAGGGCTTAGCTGCAGTCCAGTACTCGCCTAAGTTTAAAAAATCCTGCCGAGTGGTGAGCAATCCTCCCACTCGGGGGCTTAGTTGTAGTCCAGTACTCGCCTAAGTTTGTAAAATCCTACCGAGTGGTGAGCAACCCTCCCACTTGGGGGCTTAGCTGCAGTCCAGTACTTGCCTAAGTTTAAAAAATCATGCAGAGTGGTGAGTAATCCTCCCACTCGGGGGCTTAGCTGCAGTCCAGTACTCGCCTAAGTTTGTAAAATCCTACCGAGTGGTGAGCAACCCTCCCACTCGGGGGCTTAGCTACAGTACAGTACTCGCCAACGTTTAAAAAATCCTGCCGAGTGGTGAGCAATCCTCCCACTCGGGGTTTTTGCTCCAGTCCAGTACTCGCCTAAGTTTGTAAAATCCAACCGAGTGGTGAGCAACCCTCCTACTCGGGGGCTTAGCTGCAGTCCAGTACTCGCCTAAGTTTAAAAAATCCTGCCGAGTGGTGAGCAATCCTCCCACTTGGGGGCTTAACTGCAGTCCAGTACTCACCTAACTTTGTAAAATCCTACCGAGTGATGAGCAACCCTCCGACTCGGGGGCTTAACTGCAGTCCAGTACTCGCCTATGTTTAAAAAATCCTGCCGAGTGGTGAGCAATCCTCCCACTTGGGGGCTTTGCTCCAGTCCTGTACTCGCCTAAGTTTGTAAAATCCTACCGAGTGGTGAGCAACCCTACCACTCGGGGGCTTAGCTACAGTCCAGTACTCGCCTAAGTTTAAAAAATCCTGCCGAGTGGTGAGGAATCCTCCTACTCGGTGGATTAGCTGCAGTCCAGTACTCGCCTAAGTTATTAAAATCCTACTGAGTGGTGAGCAACCCTCCCACTCGGGGGCTTAGCTACAGTCCAATACTTGACTAAGTTTAAAAAATCCTGCCGAGTGATGAGTAATCCTCCCACTCGGGGGCTTAGCTGCAGTCTAGTACTCGCCTAAGTTTGTAAAATCGTACCAAGTGGTGAGCAACCCTCCCACTCGGGTTCTTAACTACAATCCAGTACTCGCCTAAGTTTAAAAAATCATGTCGAGTGATGAGCAATCCTCCCATTCGGGGGCTTAGCTGAAGTCCAGTACTCGCCTAAGTTTGTAAAATCCTACCGAGTGGTGAGCAACCCTCCCACTCGGGGGCTTAGCTGCAGTCCAGTACTCGCCTAAGTTTAAAAAATCCTGCCGAGTGGTGAGCAATCCTCCCACTCGGGGGTTTTGCTCTAGTCCAGTACTCGCCTAAGTTTGTAAAATCCTACCGAGTGGTGAGCAACCCTCCCACTCGGGGCTTAGCTGCAGTACAGTACTCGCCTAAGTTTAAAAAATCCTGCCGAGTGGTGAGCAATCCTCCCACTCGGGGGCTTAGTTGCAGTCCATTACTCGCCTAAGTTTGTAAAATCCTACCGAGTGGTGAGCAACCCTCCCACTCGAGGGCTTAGCTGCAGTCCAGTACTCGCCTAAGTTTAAAAAATCATGCCGAGTGATGAGCAATCCTCCCACTCGGGGGCTTAGCTGCAGTCCAGTACTCGCCTAAGTTTGTAAAATCCTACTGAGTGGTGAGCAACCCTCCCACTCGGGGGCTTAGCTGCATTCCAGTACTCGACTATGTTTAAAAAATCCTGCCATGTGATGAGCAATCCTCCCACTCGGGGGCTTAGCTGCAGTCCAGTACTCGCCTAAGTTTGTAAAATCCTACCGAGTGGTGAGCAACCCTCCCACTTGGGGGCTTAGCTGCAGTCCAGTACTCGCCTAAGTTTAAAAAATCGTGCCGAGTGGTGAGCAACCCTCCCACTCGGGGGCTTAGCTGCAGTCCAGTACTCGCCTAAGCTTAAAAAATCCTATCAAGTGATGAGCAATCCTGCCACTCGGGGACTTAGCTGCAGTCCAGTACTCGCCTAAGTTTGTAAAATCGTACCAAGTGGTGAGCAGCCCTCCCACTCGGGTTCTTAGCTGCAGTCCAGTACTCGCCTGTGTTTAAAAAATCCTGCCAAGTGGTGAGCAATCCTCCCACTCGGGGGCTTAGCTGCAGTCCAGTACTCGTCTAAGTTTGTAAAATCCTACCGAGTGGTGAGCAACCCTCCCACTCGGGGGCTTAGCTGCAGTACAGAACTCGCCTAAGTTTAAGAAATCCTGCCGAGTGGTGAGCAATCCTCCCACTCGGGGTTTTTCCTCCAGTCCAGTACTCGCCTAAGTTTGTAAAATCCAACCGAGTGGTGAGCAACCCTCCCACTCGGGGGCTTAGCTGCAGTCCTGTACTCGCCTAAGTTTGTAAAATCCTACCGAGTGGTGAGCAACCCTACCACTCGGGGGCTTAGCTACAGTCCAGTACTCGCCTAAGTTTAAAAAATCCTGCCGAGTGGTGAGCAATCCTCCTAATCGGGGGATTAGCTGCAGTCCAGTACTCGCCTAAGCTTAAAAAATCCTATCAAGTGATGAGCAATCCTGCCACTCGGGGACTTAGCTGCAGTCCAGTACTCGCCTAAGTTTGTAAAATCGTACCAAGTGGTGAGCAGCCCTCCCACTCGGGTTCTTAGCTGCAGTCCAGTACTCGCCTGTGTTTAAAAAATCCTGCCAAGTGGTGAGCAATCCTCCCACTCGGGGGCTTAGCTGCAGTCCAGTACTCGTCTAAGTTTGTAAAATCCTACCGAGTGGTGAGCAACCCTCCCACTCGGGGGCTTAGCTGCAGTACAGAACTCGCCTAAGTTTAAGAAATCCTGCCGAGTGGTGAGCAATCCTCCCACTCGGGGTTTTTCCTCCAGTCCAGTACTCGCCTAAGTTTGTAAAATCCAACCGAGTGGTGAGCAACCCTCCCACTCGGGGGCTTAGCTGCAGTCCTGTACTCGCCTAAGTTTGTAAAATCCTACCGAGTGGTGAGCAACCCTACCACTCGGGGGCTTAGCTACAGTCCAGTACTCGCCTAAGTTTAAAAAATCCTGCCGAGTGGTGAGGAATCCTCCTAATCGGGGGATTAGCTGCAGTCCAGTACTCGCCTAAGTTATTAAAATCCTACCGAGTGGTGAGCAACCCTCCCACTCGGGGGCTTAGCTGCAGTCCAGTAGTCGACTAAGTTTAAAAAATCCTGCCGAGTGATGAGCAATCCTCCCACTCGGGGGCTTAGCTGCAGTCCAGTACTCGCCTAAGTTTGTAAAATCCTACCGAGTGGTGAGCAACCCTCCCACTCGGGGGCTTAGCTGCATTCTAGTAGTCGACTAAGTTTAAAAAATCCTGCCGAGTGATGAGCAATGCTCCCACTCGGGGGCTTAGCTGCAGTCCAGTACTCGCCTAAGTTTGTAAAATCCTAGCGAGTGGTGAGCAACCCTCCCACTCGGGGGCTTAGCTGCAGTCCAGTACTCGCATAAGTTTGAAAAAACCTGCCGAGTGGTGAGCAACCCTCGCACTCGGGGGCTTAGCTGCAGTCCAGTACTCGCCTAAGTTTAAAAAATCCTATCGAGTGATGAGCAATCCTCCCACTCGGGGACTTAGCTGCAGTCCAGTACTCGTCTAAGTTTGTAAAATCGTACCAAGTGGTGAGCAACCCTCCCACTCGGGTTCTTAACTGCAGTCCAGTACTCGCCTAAGTTTAAAAAATCCTGCCAAGTGGTCAGCAATCCTCCCACTCGGGGGCTTAGCTGCAGTCCAGTACTCCCCTAAGTTTGTAAAATCCTACCGAGTGGTGAGCAACCCTCCCACTCGGGGGCTTAGCTGCAGTCCAGTACTCGCCTAAGTTTAAAAAATCCTGCCGAGTGGTGAGCAATCCTCCTACTCGGGGCTTAGCTACAGTCTTGTACTCGCCTAAGTTTAAAAAATCCTGCCGAGTGGTGAGCAATCCTCCCACTCGGGGGCTTAGCTACAGTCCAGTACTCGCCTAAGTTTGTAAAATCCTACCGAGTGGTGAGCAACCCTCCCACTCGGGGGCTTAGCTGTAGTACAGTACTCGCCTAAGTTTAAAAAATCCTACCGAGTGGTGAGCAATCCTCCCAATCGGGGGTTTTGCTCCAGTCCAGTACTTGCCTAAGTTTGTAAAATCCAACCGAGTGGTGAGCAACCCTCCCACTCGGGGGCTTAGCTATAGTGCAGTACTCGCCTAAGTTTAGAAAATCCAGCCGAGTGGTGAGGAATCCTCCTACTCGGGGGATTAGCTGCAGTCCAGTACTCGCCTAAGTTATTAAAATCCTACCGAGTGGTGAGCAACCCTCCCACTCGGGGGCTTAGCTGCAGTCCAGTACTCGACTAAGTTTAAAAAATCCTGCCGAGTGATGCGCAATCCTCCCACTCGGGGGCTTAGCTGCAGTCCAGTACTCGCCTAAGTTTGTAAAATCCTACCGAGTGGTGAGCAACCCTCCCACTTGGGGGCTTAGCTGCAGTCCAGTACTCGCCTAAGTTTAAAAAATCCTGCCGAGTGGTAAGCAACCCTCCCACTCGGGGGCTTAGCTGCATTCCAGTACACGCCTATGTTTAAAAAATCCTATCGAGTGATGAGCAATCCTCCCACTCGGGGACTTAGCTGCAGTCCATTACTCGCCTAAGTTTGTAAAATCGTACCAAGTGGTGAGCAACCCTCCCACTCGGGTTCTTAACTGCAGTCAAGTACTCGCCTAAGTTTAAAAAATCCTGCCAAGTGGTGAGCAACCCTCCCACTTGGGGGCTTAGCTGCAGTAGAAAACTCGCCTAAGTTTAAAAAATCCTGCCGAGTGGTGTGCAATCCTCCCACTCGGGGGTTTTGCTCCAGTCCAGTACTCGCCTAAGTTTAAAAAATCCTGCCGAGTGGTAAGCAGTCCTCCCACTTGGGGCTTAGTTGCAGTCTTGTACTCGCCTAAGTTTAAAATATCCTGCCGAGTGGTGAGCAATCCTCCCACTCGGGGTTTTTGCTCCAGTCCAGTACTCGCCTAAGTTTGTAAAATCCAACCGAGTGGTGAGCAACCCTCCCACTCGGGGGCTTAGCTGCAGTCCTGTACTCGCCTAAGTTTGTAAAATCCTACCGAGTGGTGAGCAACCCTACCACTCGGGGGCTTAGCTACAGTCCAGTACTCGCCTAAGTTTAAAAAATCCTGCCGAGTGGTGAGGAATCCTCCTACTCGGGGAATTAGCTGCAGTCCAGTACTCGCCTAAGTTATTAAAATCCTACCGAGTGGTGAGCAATCCTCCCACTCGGGGGATTAGGTGCAGTCCAGTAGTCAACTAAGTTTAAAAAATCCTACCGAGTGATGAGCAATCCTCCCACTCGGGGGCTTAGCTGCAGTCCAGTACTCGCCTAAGTTTGTAAAATCCTACCGAGTGGTGAGCAACCCTCCCACTCGGGGGCTTAGCTGCATTCCAGTACTCGACTAAGTTTAAAAAATCCTGCCGAGTGATAAGCAATCCTCCCACTCGGGGGCTTAGCTGCAGTCCAGTACTCGCCTAAGTTTGAAAATCCTAGCGACTGGTGAGCAACCCTCCCACTCGGGTTCTTAACTGCAGTCCAGTAGTCACCTAAGTTTAGAAAATCCTGCCGAGTGGTGAGCAACCCTCCCACTCGGGGGCTTAGTTGCAGTCCAGTACTCGCCTAAGTTTAAAAAATCCTATGGAGTGATGAGCAGTCCTCCCACTCGGGGACTTAGCTGCAGTCCAGTACTCGCCTAAGTTTGTAAAATCATACCAAGTGGTGAGCAACCCGCCCACTCGGGTTCTTAACTGCAGTCCGGTACTCGCCTAAGTTTAAAAAATCCTGCCAAGTGGTGAGCAACCCTCCCACTCGGGGGCTTAGCTGCAGTCCAGTACTCCCCTAAGTTTGTAAAATCCTACCGAGTGGTGAGAAACCCTCCCACTCGGGGGCTTAGCTGCAGTCCAGTACTCACCTAAGTTTAAAAAATCCTGCCGAGTGGTGAGCAGTCCTCCCACTCGGGGCTTAGCTGCAGTCTTGTACTCGCCTAAGTTTAAAAAATCCTGCCGAGTGCTGAGCAATCCTCCCACTCGGGGGCTTAGCTGCAGTCCAGTACTCGCCTAAGTTTGTAAAATCCTACCGAGTGGTGAGCAACCCTCCCACTCGGGGGCTTAGCTATAGTCCAGTACTCGCCTAAGTTTAAAAAATCCTGCCGAGTGGTGAGCAATCCTCCCACTCGGGGGCTTAGTTGCAGTCCAGTACTCGCCTAAGTTTGTAAAATCCTAACGAGTGGTGAGCAACCCTCCCACTCGAGGGCTTAGCTGCAGTCCAGTACTCGCCTAAGTTTAAAAAATCCTACCGAGTGGTGAGCAATCCTCCCACTCGGGGGCTTAGTTGTAGTCCAGTACTTGCCTAAGTTTGTAAAATCCTACCGAGTGGTGAGCACCCCTCCCTCGGGGGCTTAGCTACAGTACAGTACTCGCCAAAGTTTAAAAAATCCTGCCGAGTGGTGAGCAATCCTCCCACTCGGGGTTTTTGCTCCAGTCCAGTACTCACCTAAGTTTGTAAAATCCAACCGAGTGGTGAGCAACCCTCCTACTCGGGGGCTTAGCTGCAATCCAGTACTCACCTAACTTTGTAAAATCCTACCGAGTGGTGAGCAACCCTCCGACTCGGGGGCTTAACTGCAGTCCAGTACTCGCCTATGTTTAAAAAATCCTGCCGAGTGGTGAGCAATCCTCCCACTCGGGGGCTTAGCTACAGTCCAGTACTCGCCTAAGTTTAAAAAATCCTGCCGAGTGGTGAGGAATCATCCTACTCGGGGGATTAGCTGCAGTCCAGTACTCGCCTAAGTTTGTAAAATCCTACCGAGTGGTGAGCGACCCTCCCACTCGGGGGCTTAGCTGCATTCCAGTACTCGACTAAGTTTAAAAAATCCTGCCGAGTGATGAGCAATCCTCCCACTCAGGGGCTTAGCTGCAGTCCAGTACTCGCCTAAGTTTGTAAAATCCTAGCGAGTGCTGAGCAACCCTCCCACTCGGGGGCTTAGCTGCAGTCCAGTACTCGCCTAAGTTTAAAAAATCCTGCCGAGTGGTGAGCAACCCTCCCACTCGGGGTCTTAGCTGCAGTCCAGTACTCGCCTAAGTTTAAAAAATCCTGCCAAGTGGTGAGCAACCCTCCCACTCGGGGGCTTAGCTGCAGTCCAGTACTCCCCTAAGTTTGTAAAATCCTACCGAGTGGTGAGCAACCCTCCCACTCGGGGGCTTAGCTGCAGTCCAGTACTCACCTAAGTTTAAAAAATCCTGCCGAGTGGTGAGCAGTCCTCCCACTCGGGGCTTAACTGCAGTCTTGTACTCGCCTAAGTTTAAAAAATCCTGCCGAGTGGTGAGCAATCCTCCCACTCGGGGGCTTAGCTACAGTCCAGTACTCGCCTAAGTTTGTAAAATCCTACCGAGTGGTGAGCAACCCTCCCACTCGGGGGCTTAGCTATAGTCCAGTACTCGCCTAAGTTTAAAAAATCCTGCCGAGTGGTGAGCAATCCTCCCACTCGGGGGCTTAGTTGCAGTCCAGTACTCGCCTAAGTTTGTAAAATCCTAACGAGTGGTGAGCAACCCTCCCACTCGAGGGCTTAGCTGCAGTCCAGTACTCGCCTAAGTTTAAAAAATCCTGCCGAGTGGTGAGCAATCCTCCCACTCGGGGGCTTAGTTGTAATCTAGTACTCGCCTAAGTTTGTAAAATCCTACCGAGTGGTGAGCAACCCTCCCACTCGGGGGCTTAGCTGCAGTCCAGTACTCGCCTAAGTTTAAAAAATCATGCAGAGTGGTGAGTAATCCTCCCACTCGGGGGCTTAACTGCAGTCCAGTACTCGCCTAAGTTTGTAAAATCCTACCGAGTGGTGAGCAACCCTCCCACTCGGGGGCTTAGCTACAGTACAGTAGTCGCCAAAGTTTACAAAATCCTGCCGAGTGGTGAGCAATCCTCCCACTCGGGGTTTTTGCTCCAGTCCAGTACTCGCCTAAGTTTGTAAAATCCAACCGAGTGGTGAGCAACCCTCCTACTCGAGGGCATAGCTGCAGTCCAGTACTCACCTAAGTTTAAAAAATCCTGCCGAGTGGTGAGCAATCCTCCCACTCGGGGGCTTAGCTGCAGTCCAGTACTCGCCTATGTTTAAAAAATCCTGCCGAGTGGTGAGCAATCCTCCCACTCGGGGGCTTAGCTACAGTCCAGTACTCGCCTAAGTTTAAAAAATCCTGCCGAGTGGTGAGGAATCCTCCTACTCGGGGGATTAGCTGCAGTCCAGTACTTGCCTAAGTTATTAAAATCCTACTGAGTGGTGAGAAACCCTCCCACTCGGGGGCTTAGCTGCAGTCCAATACTCGACTAAGTTTAAAAAATCCTGTCGAGTGATGAGTAATCCTCCCACTCGGGGGCTTAGCTGCAGTCTAGTACTCGCCTAAGTTTGTAAAATCGTACCAAGTGGTGAGCAACCCTCCCACTCGAGTTCTTAACTGCAATCCAGTACTCGCCTAAGTTTAAAAAATCCTGTCGAGTGATGAGCAATCCTCCCATTCGGGGGCTTAGCTACAGTCCAGTACTCGCCTAAGTTTGTAAAATACTACCGAGTGGTGAGCAACCCTCCCACTCGGGGCTTAGCTGCAGTCCAGTACTCGCCTAAGTTTAAAAAATCCTGCCGAGTGGTGAGCAACCCTCCCACTCGGGGCTTAGCTGCAGTACAGTACTCGCCTAAGTTTAAAAAATCCTGTCAAGTGATGAGCAGTCCTCCCACTCGGGGGCTTAGCTGTAGTCCAGTACTCGCCTAAGTTTAAAAAATCCTGCCGATTGGAGAGCAATCCTCCCACTCGGGGGCTTAGCTGCAGTCCAGTACTCGCCTAAGTTTTTAAAATCCTACCGAGTGGTGAGCAACCCTCCCACTCGGGGGCTTAGCTGAAGTACAGAACTCGCCTAAGTTTATGAAATCCTGCCGAGTGGTGAGCAATCCTCCCACTCGGGGTTTTTGCTCCAGTCCAGTACTCGCCTAAGTTTGTAAAATCCAACCGAGTGCTGAGCAACCCTCCCACTCGGGGGCTTAGCTGCAGTCCTGTACTCGCCTAAGTTTGTAAAATCCTACCGAGTGGTGAGCAACCCGCCCACTCGGGGGCTTAGCTACAGTCCAGTACTCGCCTAAGTTTAAAAAATCCTGCCAAGTGGTCAGCAACCCTCCCACTCGGGGGCTTAGCTGCAGTCCAGCACTCCCCTAAGTTTGTAAAATCCTACCGAGTGGTGAGCAACCCTCCCACTCGGGGGCTTAGCTGCAGTCCAGTACTCGCCTAAGTTTAAAAAATCCTGCCGAGTGGTAAGCAGTCCTCCCACTCGGGGCTTAGCTGCAGTCTTGTACTCGCCTAAGTTTAAAATATCCTGCCGAGTGGTGAGCAATCCTCCCACTCGGGGGCTTAGCTGCAGTCCAGTACTCGCCTAAGTTTGTAAAATCCTACCGAGTGGTGAGCAACCGTCCCACTCGGGGGCTTAGCTGCAGTACAGTACTCGCCTAAGTTTAAAAAATCCTGCCGAGTGGTGAGCAATCCTGCCAATCGGGGGTTTTGCTCCAGTCCAGTACTCGCCTAAGTTTGTAAAATCCAACCGAGTGGTTAGCAACCCTCCCACTCGGGGGATTAGCTATAGTCCAGTACTCGCCTAAGTTTAAAAAATCCTGCCGAGTGGTGAGCAATCCACCCACTCGGGGGCTTAGTTGCAGTCCAGTACTCGCCTAAGTTTGTAAAATCCTAACGAGTGGTGAGCAACCCTCCCACTCGAGGGCTTAGCTGCAGTCCAGTACTCGCCTAAGTTTAAAAAATCCTGCCGAGTGGTGAGCAATCCTCCCACTCGGGGGCTTAGTTGTAGTCCAGTACTCGCCTAAGTTTGTAAAATCCTACCGAGTGGTGAGCAACCCTCCCACTTGGGGGCTTAGCTGCAGTCCAGTACTTGCCTAAGTTTAAAAAATCATGCAGAGTGGTGAGTAATCCTCCCACTCGGGGGCTTAGCTGCAGTCCAGTACTCGCCTAAGTTTGTAAAATCCTACCGAGTGGTGAGCAACCCTCCCACTCGGGGGCTTAGCTACAGTACAGTACTCGCCAACGTTTAAAAAATCCTGCCGAGTGGTGAGCAATCCTCCCACTCGGGGTTTTTGCTCCAGTCCAGTACTCGCCTAAGTTTGTAAAATCCAACCGAGTGGTGAGCAACCCTCCTACTCGGGGGCTTAGCTGCAGTCCAGTACTCGCCTAAGTTTAAAAAATCCTGCCGAGTGGTGAGCAATCCTCCCACTTGGGGGCTTAACTGCAGTCCAGTACTCACCTAACTTTGTAAAATCCTACCGAGTGATGAGCAACCCTCCGACTCGGGGGCTTAACTGCAGTCCAGTACTCGCCTATGTTTAAAAAATCCTGCCGAGTGGTGAGCAATCCTCCCACTTGGGGGCTTTGCTCCAGTCCTGTACTCGCCTAAGTTTGTAAAATCCTACCGAGTGGTGAGCAACCCTACCACTCGGGGGCTTAGCTACAGTCCAGTACTCGCCTAAGTTTAAAAAATCCTGCCGAGTGGTGAGGAATCCTCCTACTCGGTGGATTAGCTGCAGTCCAGTACTCGCCTAAGTTATTAAAATCCTACTGAGTGGTGAGCAACCCTCCCACTCGGGGGCTTAGCTACAGTCCAATACTTGACTAAGTTTAAAAAATCCTGCCGAGTGATGAGTAATCCTCCCACTCGGGGGCTTAGCTGCAGTCTAGTACTCGCCTAAGTTTGTAAAATCGTACCAAGTGGTGAGCAACCCTCCCACTCGGGTTCTTAACTACAATCCAGTACTCGCCTAAGTTTAAAAAATCATGTCGAGTGATGAGCAATCCTCCCATTCGGGGGCTTAGCTGAAGTCCAGTACTCGCCTAAGTTTGTAAAATCCTACCGAGTGGTGAGCAACCCTCCCACTCGGGGGCTTAGCTGCAGTCCAGTACTCGCCTAAGTTTAAAAAATCCTGCCGAGTGGTGAGCAATCCTCCCACTCGGGGGTTTTGCTCTAGTCCAGTACTCGCCTAAGTTTGTAAAATCCTACCGAGTGGTGAGCAACCCTCCCACTCGGGGCTTAGCTGCAGTACAGTACTCGCCTAAGTTTAAAAAATCCTGTCGAGTGATGAGCAGTCCTCCCACTCGGGGGCTTAGCTGTAGTCCAGTACTCGCCTAAGTTTAAAAAATCCTGCCAATTGGTGAGCAATCCTCCCACTCGGGGGCTTAGCTGTAGTCCATTACTCACCTAAGTTTGTAAAATCCTACCGAGTGGTGAGCAACCCTCCCACTCGGGGGCTTAGCTGCAGTACAGTACTCGCCTAAGTTTAAAATATCCTGCCGAGTGGTGAGCAATCCTCCCACTCGGGGGTTTTGCTCCAGTCCAGTACTCGCCTAAGTTTGTGAAATCCAACCGAGTGGTGAGCAACCCTCCCACTCGGGGGCTTAGCTGCAGTCCAGTACTCGCCTAAGTTTAAAAAATCCTGCCGAGTGGTGAGAAATCCTCCCACTCGGGGGCTTAGTTGCAGTCCAGTACTCGCCTAAGTTTGTAAAATCCTATCGAGTGGTGACCAACCCTCCCACTCGGGGGTTTTGCTGCAGTCCAGTACTCGCCTAAGTTTGTAAAATCCTGCCGAGTGGTGAGCAATCCTCCCACTTGGGGCTTAGCTGCAATCTAGTACTCGCCTAAGTTTAAAAATCCATGCCGAGTGGTGAGCAATCCTCCCACTCGGGGGCTTAGTTGCAGTCTAGTACTCGCCTAAGTTTGTAAAATCCTACCGAGTGGTGAGCAACCCTCCCACTCGAGGGCTTAGCTGCAGTCTAGTACTCGCCTAAGTTTAAAAAATCCTGCTGAGTGGTGATCAATCCTCCCACTCGGGGGCTTAGCTGCAGTCCAGTACTCGCCTAAGTTTAAAAAATCCTGCCGAGTGGTGAGCAACCCTCCCACTCGGGGCTTAGCTGCAGTACAGTACTCGCCTAAGTTTAAAAAATCCTGTCGAGTGATGAGCAGTCCTCCCACTCGGGGGCTTAGCTGTAGTCCAGTACTCGCCTAAGTTTAAAAAATCCTGCCGATTGGTGAGCAATCCTCCCACTCGGGGGCTTAGCTGCAGTGCAGTACTCGCCTAAGTTTTTAAAATCCTACCGAGTGGTGAGCAGCCCTCCCACTCGGGTTCTTAGCTGCAGTCCAGTACTCGCCTGTGTTTAAAAAATCCTGCCAAGTGGTGAGCAATCCTCCCACTAGGGGGCATAGCTGCAGTCCAGTACTCGCCTAAGTTTGTAAAATCCTACCGAGTGGTGAGCAACCCTCCCACTCGGGGGCTTAGCTGCAGTACAGAACTCGCCTAAGTTTAAGAAATCCTGCCGAGTGGTGAGCAATCCTCCCACTCGGGGTTTTTCCTCCAGTCCAGAACTCGCCTAAGTTTGTAAAATCCAACCGAGTGGTGAGCAACCCTCCCACTCGGGGGCTTAGCTGCAGTCCTGTACTCGCCTAAGTTTGTAAAATCCTACCGAGTGGTGAGCAACCCTACCACTCGGGGGCTTAGATACAGTCCAGTACTCGCCTAAGTTTAAAAAATCCTGCCGAGTGGTGAGGAATCCTCCTACTCGGGGGATTAGCTGCAGTCCAGTACTCGCCTAAGTTATTAAAATCCTACCGAGTGGTGAGCAACCCTCCCACTCGGGGGCTTAGCTGCAGTCCAGTAGTCGACTAAGTTTAAAAAATCCTGCCGAGTGATGAGCAATCCTCCCACTCGGGGGCTTAGCTGCAGTCCAGTACTCGCCTAAGTTTGTAAAATCCTACCGAGTGGTGAGCAACCCTCCCACTCGGGGGCTTAGCTGCATTCTAGTAGTCGACTAAGTTTAAAAAATCCTGCCGAGTGATGAGCAATCCTCCCACTCGGGGGCTTAGCTGCAGTCCAGTACTCGCCTAAGTTTGTAAAATCCTAGCGAGTGGTGAGCAACCCTCCCACTCGGGGGCTTAGCTGCAGTCCAGTACTCGCATAAGTTTGAAAAAACCTGCCGAGTGGTGAGCAACCCTCGCACTCGGGGGCTTAGCTGCAGTCCAGTACTCGCCTAAGTTTAAAAAATCCTATCGAGTGATGAGCAATCCTCCCACTCGGGGACTTAGCTGCAGTCCAGTACTCGCCTAAGTTTGTAAAATCGTACCAAGTGGTGAGCAACCCTCCCACTCGGGTTCTTAACTGCAGTCCAGTACTCGCCTAAGTTTAAAAAATCCTGCCAAGTGGTCAGCAATCCTCCCACTCGGGGGCTTAGCTGCAGTCCAGTACTCCCCTAAGTTTGTAAAATCCTACCGAGTGGTGAGCAACCCTCCCACTCGGGGGCTTAGCTGCAGTCCAGTACTCGCCTAAGTTTAAAAAATCCTGCCGAGTGGTGAGCAATCCTCCTACTCGGGGCTTAGCTACAGTCTTGTACTCGCCTAAGTTTAAAAAATCCTGCCGAGTGGTGAGCAATCCTCCCACTCGGGGGCTTAGCTACAGTCCAGTACTCGCCTAAGTTTGTAAAATCCTACCGAGTGGTGAGCAACCCTCCCACTCGGGGGCTTAGCTGCAGTACAGTACTCGCCTAAGTTTAAAAAATCCTACCGAGTGGTGAGCAATCCTCCCAATCGGGGGTTTTGCTCTAGTCCAGTACTCGCCTAAGTTTGTAAAATCCAACCGAGTGGTGAGCAACCCTCCCACTCGGGGGCTTAGCTATAGTGCAGTACTCGCCTAAGTTTAGAAAATCCAGCCGAGTGGTGAGGAATCCTCCTACTCGGGGGATTAGCTGCAGTCCAGTACTCGCCTAAGTTATTAAAATCCTACCGAGTGGTGAGCAACCCTCCCACTCGGGGGCTTAGCTGCAGTCCAGTACTCGACTAAGTTTAAAAAATCCTGCCGAGTGATGCGCAATCCTCCCACTCGGGGGCTTAGCTGCAGTCCAGTACTCGCCTAAGTTTGTAAAATCCTTCTGAGTGGTGAGCAACCCTCCCACTTGGGGGCTTAGCTGCAGTCCAGTACTCGCCTAAGTTTAAAAAATCCTGCCGAGTGGTAAGCAACCCTCCCACTCGGGGGCTTAGCTGCATTCCAGTACACGCCTATGTTTAAAAAATCCTATCGAGTGATGAGCAATCCTCCCACTCGGGGACTTAGCTGCAGTCCATTACTCGCCTAAGTTTGTAAAATCGTACCAAGTGGTGAGCAACCCTCCCACTCGGGTTCTTAACTGCAGTCCAGTACTCGCCTAAGTTTAAAAAATCCTGCCAAGTGGTGAGCAACCCTCCCACTCGGGGGCTTAGCTGCAGTAGAAAACTCGCCTAAGTTTAAAAAATCCTGCCGAGTGGTGTGCAATCCTCCCACTCGGGGGTTTTGCTCCAGTCCAGTACTCGCCTAAGTTTAAAAAATCCTGCCGAGTGGTAAGCAGTCCTCCCACTCGGGGCTTAGCTGCAGTCTTGTACTCGCCTAAGTTTAAAATATCCTGCCGAGTGGTGAGCAATCCTCGCACTCGGGGTTTTTGCTCCAGTCCAGTACTCGCCTAAGTTTGTAAAATCCAACCGAGTGGTGAGCAACCCTCCCACTCGGGGGCTTAGCTGCAGTCCTGTACTCGCCTAAGTTATTAAAATCCTACCGAGTGGTGAGCAACCCTCCCACTCGGGGGCTTAGCTGCAGTCCAGTACTCGACTAAGTTTAAAAAATCCTGCCGAGTGATGCGCAATCCTCCCACTCGGGGGCTTAGCTGCAGTCCAGTACTCGCCTAAGTTTGTAAAATCCTTCTGAGTGGTGAGCAACCCTCCCACTTGGGGGCTTAGCTGCAGTCCAGTACTCGCCTAAGTTTAAAAAATCCTGCCGAGTGGTAAGCAACCCTCCCACTCGGGGGCTTAGCTGCATTCCAGTACACGCCTATGTTTAAAAAATCCTATCGAGTGATGAGCAATCCTCCCACTCGGGGACTTAGCTGCAGTCCATTACTCGCCTAAGTTTGTAAAATCGTACCAAGTGGTGAGCAACCCTCCCACTCGGGTTCTTAACTGCAGTCCAGTACTCGCCTAAGTTTAAAAAATCCTGCCAAGTGGTGAGCAACCCTCCCACTCGGGGGCTTAGCTGCAGTAGAAAACTCGCCTAAGTTTAAAAAATCCTGCCGAGTGGTGTGCAATCCTCCCACTCGGGGGTTTTGCTCCAGTCCAGTACTCGCCTAAGTTTAAAAAATCCTGCCGAGTGGTAAGCAGTCCTCCCACTCGGGGCTTAGCTGCAGTCTTGTACTCGCCTAAGTTTAAAATATCCTGCCGAGTGGTGAGCAATCCTCGCACTCGGGGTTTTTGCTCCAGTCCAGTACTCGCCTAAGTTTGTAAAATCCAACCGAGTGGTGAGCAACCCTCCCACTCGGGGGCTTAGCTGCAGTCCTGTACTCGCCTAAGTTTGTAAAATCCTACCGAGTGGTGAGCAACCCTACCACTCGGGGGCTTAGCTACAGTCCAGTACTCGCCTAAGTTTAAAAAATCCTGCCGAGTGGTGAGGAATCCTCCTACTCGGGGAATTAGCTGCAGTCCAGTACTCGCCTAAGTTATTAAAATCCTACCGAGTGGTGAGCAACCCTCCCACTCGGGGGATTAGGTGCAGTCCAGTAGTCAACTAAGTTTAAAAAATCCTACCGAGTTATGAGCAATCCTCCCACTCGGGGGCTTAGCTGCAGTCCAGTACTCGCCTAAGTTTGTAAAATCCTACCGAGTGGTGAGCAACCCTCCCACTCGGGGGCTTAGCTGCATTCCAGTACTCGACTAAGTTTAAAAAATCCTGCCGAGTGATAAGCAATCCTCCCACTCGGGGGCTTAGCTGCAGTCCAGTACTCGCCTAAGTTTGAAAATCCTAGCGACTGGTGAGCAACCCTCCCACTCGGGTTCTTAACTGCAGTCAAGTAGTCGCCTAAGTTTAAAAAATCCTGCCGAGTGGTGAGCAACCCTCCCACTCGGGGGCTTAGTTGCAGTCCAGTACTCGCCTAAGTTTAAAAAATCCTATCGAGTGATGAGCAGTCCTCCCACTCGGGGACTTAGCTGCAGTCCAGTACTCGTCTAAGTTTGTAAAATCATACCAAGTGGTGAGCAACCCGCCCACTCAGGTTCTTAACTGCAGTCCAGTACTCGCCTAAGTTTAAAAAATCCTGCCAAGTGGTGAGCAACCCTCCCACTCGGGGGCTTAGCTGCTGTCCAGTACTCCCCTAAGTTTGTAAAATCCTACCGAGTTGTGAGAAACCCTCCCACTCGGGGGCTTAGCTGCAGTCCAATACTCACCTAAGTTTAAAAAATCCTGCCGAGTGGTGAGCAGTCCTCCCACTCGGGGCTTAGCTGCAGTCTTGTACTCGCCTAAGTTTAAAAAATCCTGCCGAGTGCTGAGCAATCCTCCCACTCGGGGGCTTAGCTGCAGTCCAGTACTCGCCTAAGTTTGTAAAATCCTACCGAGTGGTGAGCAACCCTCCCACTCGGGGGCTTAGCTATAGTCCAGTACTCGCCTAAGTTTAAAAAATCCTGCCGAGTGGTGAGCAATCCTCCCACTCGGGGGCTTAGTTGCAGTCCAGTACTCGCCTAAGTTTGTAAAATCCTAACGAGTGGTGAGCAACCCTCCCACTCGAGGGCTTAGCTGCAGTCCAGTACTCGCCTAAGTTTAAAAAATCCTGCCGAGTGGTGAGCAATCCTCCCACTCGGGGGCTTAGTTGTAGTCCAGTACTTGCCTAAGTTTGTAAAATCCTACCGAGTGGTGAGCACCCCTCCCTCGGGGGCTTAGCTACAGTACAGTACTCGCCAAAGTTTAAAAAATCCTGCCGAGTGGTGAGCAATCCTCCCACTCGGGGTTTTTGCTCCAGTCCAGTACTCACCTAAGTTTGTAAAATCCAACCGAGTAGTGAGCAACCCTCCTACTCGGGGGCTTAGCTGCAATCCAGTACTCACCTAACTTTGTAAAATCCTACCGAGTGGTGAGCAACCCTCCGACTCGGGGGCTTAACTACAGTCCAGTACTCGCCTATGTTTAAAAAATCCTGCCGAGTGGTGAGCAATCCTCCCACTCGGGGGCTTAGCTACAGTCCAGTACTCGCCTAAGTTTAAAAAATCCTGCCGAGTGGTGAGGAATCCTCCTACTCGGGGGATTAGCTGCAGTCCAGTACTCGCCTAAGTTTGTAAAATCCTACCGAGTGGTGAGCGACCCTCCCACTCGGGGGCTTAGCTGCATTCCAGTACTCGACTAAGTTTAAAAAATCCTGCCGAGTGATGAGCAATCCTCCCACTCGGGGGCTTAGCTGCAGTCCAGTACTCGCCTAAGTTTGTAAAATCCTAGCGAGTGCTGAGCAACCCTCCCACTCGGGGGCTTAGCTGCAGTCCAATACTCGCCTAAGTTTAAAAAATCCTGCCGAGTGGTGAGCAATCCTCCTACTCGGGGCTTAGCTACAGTCTTGTACTCGCCTAAGTTTAAAAAATCCTGCCGAGTGGTGAGCAATCCTCCCACTCGGGGGCTTAGCTACAGTCCAGTACTCGCCTAAGTTTGTAAAATCCTACCGAGTGGTGAGCAACCCTCCCACTCGGGGGCTTAGCTGCAGTACAGTACTCGCCTAAGTTTAAAAAATCCTACCGAGTGGTGAGCAATCCTCCCAATCGGGGGTTTTGCTCCAGTCCAGTACTCGCCTAAGTTTGTAAAATCCAACCGAGTGGTGAGCAACCCTCCCACTCGGGGGCTTAGCTATAGTGCAGTACTCGCCTAAGTTTAGAAAATCCAGCCGAGTGGTGAGGAATCCTCCTACTCGGGGGATTAGCTGCAGTCCAGTACTCGCCTAAGTTATTAAAATCCTACCGAGTGGTGAGCAACCCTCCCACTCGGGGGCTTAGCTGCAGTCCAGTACTCGACTAAGTTTAAAAAATCCTGCCGAGTGATGCGCAATCCTCCCACTCGGGGGCTTAGCTGCAGTCCAGTACTCGCCTAAGTTTGTAAAATCCTTCCGAGTGGTGAGCAACCCTCCCACTTGGGGGCTTAGCTGCAGTCCAGTACTCGCCTAAGTTTAAAAAATCCTGCCGAGTGGTAAGCAACCCTCCCACTCGGGGGCTTAGCTGCATTCCAGTACACGCCTATGTTTAAAAAATCCTATCGAGTGATGAGCAATCCTCCCACTCGGGGACTTAGCTGCAGTCCATTACTCGCCTAAGTTTGTAAAATCGTACCAAGTGGTGAGCAACCCTCCCACTCGGGTTCTTAACTGTAGTCCAGTACTCGCCTAAGTTTAAAAAATCCTGCCAAGTGGTGAGCAACCCTCCCACTCGGGGGCTTAGCTGCTGTAGAAAACTCGCCTAAGTTTAAAAAATCCTGCCGAGTGGTGTGCAATCCTCCCACTCGGGGGTTTTGCTCCAGTCCAGTACTCGCCTAAGTTTAAAAAATCCTGCCGAGTGGTAAGCAGTCCTCCCACTCGGGGCTTAGCTGCAGTCTTGTACTCGCCTAAGTTTAAAATATCCTGCCGAGTGGTGAGCAATCCTCGCACTCGGGGTTTTTGCTCCAGTCCAGTACTCGCCTAAGTTTGTAAAATCCAACCGAGTGGTGAGCAACCCTCCCACTCGGGGGCTTAGCTGCAGTCCTGTACTCGCCTAAGTTATTAAAATCCTACCGAGTGGTGAGCAACCCTCCCACTCGGGGGCTTAGCTGCAGTCCAGTACTCGACTAAGTTTAAAAAATCCTGCCGAGTGATGCGCAATCCTCCCACTCGGGGGCTTAGCTGCAGTCCAGTACTCGCCTAAGTTTGTAAAATCCTTCCGAGTGGTGAGCAACCCTCCCACTTGGGGGCTTAGCTGCAGTCCAGTACTCGCCTAAGTTTAAAAAATCCTGCCGAGTGGTAAGCAACCCTCCCACTCGGGGGCTTAGCTGCATTCCAGTACACGCCTATGTTTAAAAAATCCTATCGAGTGATGAGCAATCCTCCCACTCGGGGACTTAGCTGCAGTCCATTACTCGCCTAAGTTTGTAAAATCGTACCAAGTGGTGAGCAACCCTCCCACTCGGGTTCTTAACTGCAGTCCAGTACTCGCCTAAGTTTAAAAAATCCTGCCAAGTGGTGAGCAACCCTCCCACTCGGGGGCTTAGCTGCAGTAGAAAACTCGCCTAAGTTTAAAAAATCCTGCCGAGTGGTGTGCAATCCTCCCACTCGGGGGTTTTGCTCCAGTCCAGTACTCGCCTAAGTTTAAAAAATCCTGCCGAGTGGTAAGCAGTCCTCCCACTCGGGGCTTAGCTGCAGTCTTGTACTCGCCTAAGTTTAAAATATCCTGCCGAGTGGTGAGCAATCCTCGCACTCGGGGTTTTTGCTCCAGTCCAGTACTCGCCTAAGTTTGTAAAATCCAACCGAGTGGTGAGCAACCCTCCCACTCGGGGGCTTAGCTGCAGTCCTGTACTCGCCTAAGTTTGTAAAATCCTACCGAGTGGTGAGCAACCCTACCACTCGGGGGCTTAGCTACAGTCCAGTACTCGCCTAAGTTTAAAAAATCCTGCCGAGTGGTGAGGAATCCTCCTACTCGGGGAATTAGCTGCAGTCCAGTAGTCGCCTAAGTTATTAAAATCCTACCGAGTGGTGAGCAACCCTCCCACTCGGGGGATTAGGTGCAGTCCAGTAGTCAACTAAGTTTAAAAAATCCTACCGAGTGATGAGCAATCCTCCCACTCGGGGGCTTAGCTGCAGTCCAGTACTCGCCTAAGTTTGTAAAATCCTACCGAGTGGTGAGCAACCCTCCCACTCGGGGGCTTAGCTGCATTCCAGTACTCGACTAAGTTTAAAAAATCCTGCCGAGTGATAAGCAATCCTCCCACTCGGGGGCTTAGCTGCAGTCCAGTACTCGCCTAAGTTTGAAAATCCTAGCGACTGGAGCAACCCTCCCACTCGGGTTCTTAACTGCAGTCCAGTAGTCGCCTAAGTTTAAAAAATCCTGCCGAGTGGTGAGCAACCCTCCCACTCGGGGGCTTAGTTGCAGTCCAGTACTCGCCTAAGTTTAAAAAATCCTATCGAGTGATGAGCAGTCCTCCCACTCGGGGACTTAGCTGCACTCCAGTACTCGCCTAAGTTTGTAAAATCATACCAAGTGGTGAGCAACCCGCCCACTCAGGTTCTTAACTGCAGTCCAGTACTCGCCTAAGTTTAAAAAATCCTGCCAAGTGGTGAGCAACCCTCCCACTCGGGGGCTTAGCTGCTGTCCAGTACTCCCCTAAGTTTGTAAAATCCTACCGAGTTGTGAGAAACCCTCCCACTCGGGGGCTTAGCTGCAGTCCAATACTCACCTAAGTTTAAAAAATCCTGCCGAGTGGTGAGCAGTCCTCCCACTCGGGGCTTAGCTGCAGTCTTGTACTCGCCTAAGTTTAAAAAATCCTGCCGAGTGCTGAGCAATCCTCCCACTCGGGGGCTTAGCTGCAGTCCAGTACTCGCCTAAGTTTGTAAAATCCTACCGAGTGGTGAGCAACCCTCCCACTCGGGGGCTTAGCTATAGTCCAGTACTCGCCTAAGTTTAAAAAATCCTGCCGAGTGGTGAGCAATCCTCCCACTCGGGGGCTTAGTTGCAGTCCAGTACTCGCCTAAGTTTGTAAAATCCTAACGAGTGGTGAGCAACCCTCCCACTCGAGGGCTTAGCTGCAGTCCAGTACTCGCCTAAGTTTAAAAAATCCTGCCGAGTGGTGAGCAATCCTCCCACTCGGGGGCTTAGTTGTAGTCCAGTACTTGCCTAAGTTTGTAAAATCCTACCGAGTGGTGAGCACCCCTCCCTCGGGGGCTTAGCTACAGTACAGTACTCGCCAAAGTTTAAAAAATCCTGCCGAGTGGTGAGCAATCCTCCCACTCGGGGTTTTTGCTCCAGTCCAGTACTCACCTAAGTTTGTAAAATCCAACCGAGTAGTGAGCAACCCTCCTACTCGGGGGCTTAGCTGCAATCCAGTACTCACCTAACTTTGTAAAATCCTACCGAGTGGTGAGCAACCCTCCGACTCGGGGGCTTAACTACAGTCCAGTACTCGCCTATGTTTAAAAAATCCTGCCGAGTGGTGAGCAATCCTCCCACTCGGGGGCTTAGCTACAGTCCAGTACTCGCCTAAGTTTAAAAAATCCTGCCGAGTGGTGAGGAATCCTCCTACTCGGGGGATTAGCTGCAGTCCAGTACTCGCCTAAGTTTGTAAAATCCTACCGAGTGGTGAGCGACCCTCCCACTCGGGGGCTTAGCTGCATTCCAGTACTCGACTAAGTTTAAAAAATCCTGCCGAGTGATGAGCAATCCTCCCACTCGGGGGCTTAGCTGCAGTCCAGTACTCGCCTAAGTTTGTAAAATCCTAGCGAGTGCTGAGCAACCCTCCCACTCGGGGGCTTAGCTGCAGTCCAGTACTCGCCTAAGTTTAAAAAATCCTGCCGAGTGGTGAGCAACCCTCCCACTCGGGGTCTTAGCTGCAGTCCAGTACTCGCCTAAGTTTAAAAAATCCTGCCAAGTGGTGAGCAACCCTCCCACTCGGGGGCTTAGCTGCAGTCCAGTACTCCCCTAAGTTTGTAAAATCCTACCGAGTGGTGAGCAACCCTCCCACTCGGGGGCTTAGCTGCAGTCCAGTACTCACCTAAGTTTAAAAAATCCTACCGAGTGGTGAGCAATCCTCCCAATCGGGGGTTTTGCTCCAGTCCAGTACTCGCCTAAGTTTGTAAAATCCAACCGAGTGGTGAGCAACCCTCCCACTCGGGGGCTTAGCTATAGTGCAGTACTCGCCTAAGTTTAGAAAATCCAGCCGAGTGGTGAGGAATCCTCCTACTCGGGGGATTAGCTGCAGTCCAGTACTCGCCTAAGTTATTAAAATCCTACCGAGTGGTGAGCAACCCTCCCACTCGGGGGCTTAGCTGCAGTCCAGTACTCGACTAAGTTTAAAAAATCCTGCCGAGTGATGCGCAATCCTCCCACTCGGGGGCTTAGCTGCAGTCCAGTACTCGCCTAAGTTTGTAAAATCCTTCCGAGTGGTGAGCAACCCTCCCACTTGGGGGCTTAGCTGCAGTCCAGTACTCGCCTAAGTTTAAAAAATCCTGCCGAGTGGTAAGCAACCCTCCCACTCGGGGGCTTAGCTGCATTCCAGTACACGCCTATGTTTAAAAAATCCTATCGAGTGATGAGCAATCCTCCCACTCGGGGACTTAGCTGCAGTCCATTACTCGCCTAAGTTTGTAAAATCGTACCAAGTGGTGAGCAACCCTCCCACTCGGGTTCTTAACTGTAGTCCAGTACTCGCCTAAGTTTAAAAAATCCTGCCAAGTGGTGAGCAACCCTCCCACTCGGGGGCTTAGCTGCTGTAGAAAACTCGCCTAAGTTTAAAAAATCCTGCCGAGTGGTGTGCAATCCTCCCACTCGGGGGTTTTGCTCCAGTCCAGTACTCGCCTAAGTTTAAAAAATCCTGCCGAGTGGTAAGCAGTCCTCCCACTCGGGGCTTAGCTGCAGTCTTGTACTCGCCTAAGTTTAAAATATCCTGCCGAGTGGTGAGCAATCCTCGCACTCGGGGTTTTTGCTCCAGTCCAGTACTCGCCTAAGTTTGTAAAATCCAACCGAGTGGTGAGCAACCCTCCCACTCGGGGGCTTAGCTGCAGTCCTGTACTCGCCTAAGTTATTAAAATCCTACCGAGTGGTGAGCAACCCTCCCACTCGGGGGCTTAGCTGCAGTCCAGTACTCGACTAAGTTTAAAAAATCCTGCCGAGTGATGCGCAATCCTCCCACTCGGGGGCTTAGCTGCAGTCCAGTACTCGCCTAAGTTTGTAAAATCCTTCCGAGTGGTGAGCAACCCTCCCACTTGGGGGCTTAGCTGCAGTCCAGTACTCGCCTAAGTTTAAAAAATCCTGCCGAGTGGTAAGCAACCCTCCCACTCGGGGGCTTAGCTGCATTCCAGTACACGCCTATGTTTAAAAAATCCTATCGAGTGATGAGCAATCCTCCCACTCGGGGACTTAGCTGCAGTCCATTACTCGCCTAAGTTTGTAAAATCGTACCAAGTGGTGAGCAACCCTCCCACTCGGGTTCTTAACTGCAGTCCAGTACTCGCCTAAGTTTAAAAAATCCTGCCAAGTGGTGAGCAACCCTCCCACTCGGGGGCTTAGCTGCAGTAGAAAACTCGCCTAAGTTTAAAAAATCCTGCCGAGTGGTGTGCAATCCTCCCACTCGGGGGTTTTGCTCCAGTCCAGTACTCGCCTAAGTTTAAAAAATCCTGCCGAGTGGTAAGCAGTCCTCCCACTCGGGGCTTAGCTGCAGTCTTGTACTCGCGTAAGTTTAAAATATCCTGCCGAGTGGTGAGCAATCCTCGCACTCGGGGTTTTTGCTCCAGTCCAGTACTCGCCTAAGTTTGTAAAATCCAACCGAGTGGTGAGCAACCCTCCCACTCGGGGGCTTAGCTGCAGTCCTGTACTCGCCTAAGTTTGTAAAATCCTACCGAGTGGTGAGCAACCCTACCACTCGGGGGCTTAGCTACAGTCCAGTACTCGCCTAAGTTTAAAAAATCCTGCCGAGTGGTGAGGAATCCTCCTACTCGGGGAATTAGCTGCAGTCCAGTAGTCGCCTAAGTTATTAAAATCCTACCGAGTGGTGAGCAACCCTCCCACTCGGGGGATTAGGTGCAGTCCAGTAGTCAACTAAGTTTAAAAAATCCTACCGAGTGATGAGCAATCCTCCCACTCGGGGGCTTAGCTGCAGTCCAGTACTCGCCTAAGTTTGTAAAATCCTACCGAGTGGTGAGCAACCCTCCCACTCGGGGGCTTAGCTGCATTCCAGTACTCGACTAAGTTTAAAAAATCCTGCCGAGTGATAAGCAATCCTCCCACTCGGGGGCTTAGCTGCAGTCCAGTACTCGCCTAAGTTTGAAAATCCTAGCGACTGGTGAGCAACCCTCCCACTCGGGTTCTTAACTGCAGTCCAGTAGTCGCCTAAGTTTAAAAAATCCTGCCGAGTGGTGAGCAACCCTCCCACTCGGGGGCTTAGTTGCAGTCCAGTACTCGCCTAAGTTTAAAAAATCCTATCGAGTGATGAGCAGTCCTCCCACTCGGGGACTTAGCTGCACTCCAGTACTCGCCTAAGTTTGTAAAATCATACCAAGTGGTGAGCAACCCGCCCACTCAGGTTCTTAACTGCAGTCCAGTACTCGTCTAAGTTTAAAAAATCCTGCCAAGTGGTGAGCAACCCTCCCACTCGGGGGCTTAGCTGCTGTCCAGTACTCCCCTAAGTTTGTAAAATCCTACCGAGTTGTGAGAAACCCTCCCACTCGGGGGCTTAGCTGCAGTCCAATACTCACCTAAGTTTAAAAAATCCTGCCGAGTGGTGAGCAGTCCTCCCACTCGGGGCTTAGCTGCAGTCTTGTACTCGCCTAAGTTTAAAAAATCCTGCCGAGTGCTGAGCAATCCTCCCACTCGGGGGCTTAGCTGCAGTCCAGTACTCGCCTAAGTTTGTAAAATCCTACCGAGTGGTGAGCAACCCTCCCACTCGGGGGCTTAGCTATAGTCCAGTACTCGCCTAAGTTTAAAAAATCCTGCCGAGTGGTGAGCAATCCTCCCACTCGGGGGCTTAGTTGCAGTCCAGTACTCGCCTAAGTTTGTAAAATCCTAACGAGTGGTGAGCAACCCTCCCACTCGAGGGCTTAGCTGCAGTCCAGTACTCGCCTAAGTTTAAAAAATCCTGCCGAGTGGTGAGCAATCCTCCCACTCGGGGGCTTAGTTGTAGTCCAGTACTTGCCTAAGTTTGTAAAATCCTACCGAGTGGTGAGCACCCCTCCCTCGGGGGCTTAGCTACAGTACAGTACTCGCCAAAGTTTAAAAAATCCTGCCGAGTGGTGAGCAATCCTCCCACTCGGGGTTTTTGCTCCAGTCCAGTACTCACCTAAGTTTGTAAAATCCAACCGAGTAGTGAGCAACCCTCCTACTCGGGGGCTTAGCTGCAATCCAGTACTCACCTAACTTTGTAAAATCCTACCGAGTGGTGAGCAACCCTCCGACTCGGGGGCTTAACTACAGTCCAGTACTCGCCTATGTTTAAAAAATCCTGCCGAGTGGTGAGCAATCCTCCCACTCGGGGGCTTAGCTACAGTCCAGTACTCGCCTAAGTTTAAAAAATCCTGCCGAGTGGTGAGGAATCCTCCTACTCGGGGGATTAGCTGCAGTCCTGTACTCGCCTAAGTTTGTAAAATCCTACCGAGTGGTGAGCGACCCTCCCACTCGGGGGCTTAGCTGCATTCCAGTACTCGACTAAGTTTAAAAAATCCTGCCGAGTGATGAGCAATCCTCCCACTCGGGGGCTTAGCTGCAGTCCAGTACTCGCCTAAGTTTGTAAAATCCTAGCGAGTGCTGAGCAACCCTCCCACTCGGGGGCTTAGCTGCAGTCCAGTACTCGCCTAAGTTTAAAAAATCCTGCCGAGTGGTGAGCAACCCTCCCACTCGGGGTCTTAGCTGCAGTCCAGTACTCGCCTAAGTTTAAAAAATCCTGCCAAGTGGTGAGCAACCCTCCCACTCGGGGGCTTAGCTGCAGTCCAGTACTCCCCTAAGTTTGTAAAATCCTACCGAGTGGTGAGCAACCCTCCCACTCGGGGGCTTAGCTGCAGTCCAGTACTCACCTAAGTTTAAAAAATCCTGCCGAGTGGTGAGCAGTCCTCCCACTCGGGGCTTAACTGCAGTCTTGTACTCGCCTAAGTTTAAAAAATCCTGCCGAGTGGTGAGCAATCCTCCCACTCGGGGGCTTAGCTACAGTCCAGTACTCGCCTAAGTTTGTAAAATCCTACCGAGTGGTGAGCAACCCTCCCACTCGGGGGCTTAGCTATAGTCCAGTACTCGCCTAAGTTTAAAAAATCCTGCCGAGTGGTGAGCAATCCTCCCACTCGGGGGCTTAGTTGCAGTCCAGTACTCCCCTAAGTTTGTAAAATCCTAACGAGTGGTGAGCAACCCTCCCACTCGAGGGCTTAGCTGCAGTCCAGTACTCGCCTAAGTTTAAAAAATCCTGCCGAGTGGTGAGCAATCCTCCCACTCGGGGGCTTAGTTGTAATCTAGTACTCGCCTAAGTTTGTAAAATCCTACCGAGTGGTGAGCAACCCTCCCACTCGGGGGCTTAGCTGCAGTCCAGTACTCGCCTAAGTTTAAAAAATCATGCAGAGTGGTGAGTAATCCTCCCACTCGGGGGCTTAACTGCAGTCCAGTACTCGCCTAAGTTTGTAAAATCCAACCGAGTGGTGAGCAACCCTCCCACTCGGGGGCTTAGCTACAGTACAGTAGTCGCCAAAGTTTACAAAATCCTGCCGAGTGGTGAGCAATCCTCCCACTCGGGGTTTTTGCTCCAGTCCAGTACTCGCCTAAGTTTGTAAAATCCTACCGAGTGGTGAGCAACCCTCCCACTCGGGGGCTTAGCTGCATTCCAGTACTCGACTAAGTTTAAAAAATCCTGCCGAGTGGTAAGCAACCCTCCCACTCGGGGGCTTAGCTGCATTCCAGTACACGCCTATGTTTAAAAAATCCTATCGAGTGATGAGCAATCCTCCCACTCGGGGACTTAGCTGCAGTCCAATACTTGACTAAGTTTAAAAAATCCTGCCGAGTGATGAGTAATCCTCCCACTCGGGGGCTTAGCTGCAGTCTAGTACTCGCCTAAGTTTGTAAAATCGTACCAAGTGGTGAGCAACCCTCCCACTCGGGTTCTTAACTACAATCCAGTACTCGCCTAAGTTTAAAAAATCCTGTCGAGTGATGAGCAATCCTCCCATTCGGGGGCTTAGCTGAAGTCCAGTACTCGCCTAAGTTTGTAAAATCCTACCGAGTTGTGAGCAACCCTCCCACTCGGGGGCTTAGCTGCAGTCCAGTACTCGCCTAAGTTTAAAATATCCTGCCAAGTGGTGAGCAACCCTCCCACTCGGGGGTTTTGCTCCAGTCCAGTACTTGCCTAAGTTTGTGAAATCCAACCGAGTGGTGAGCAACCCTCCCACTCGGGGGCTTAGCTGCAGTCCAGTACTGGCCTAAGTTTAAAAAATCCTGCCGAGTGGTGAGAAATCCTCCCACTCGGGGGCTTAGTTGCAGTCCAGTACTCGCCTAAGTTTGTAAAATCCTATCGAGTGGTGACCAACCCTCCCACTCGGGGGTTTTGCTGCAGTCCAGTACTCACCTAAGTTTGTAAAATCCTGCCGAGTGGTGAGCAATCCTCCCACTTGGGGCTTAGCTGCAGTCTAGTACTCGCCTAAGTTTAAAAATCCATGCCGAGTGGTGAGCAATCCTCCCACTCGGGGGCTTAGATGCAGTCCAGTACTCGCCTAAGTTTGTAAAATCCTACCGAGTGGTGAGCAACCCTCCCACTCGAGGGCTTAGCTGCAGTCTAGTACTCGCCTAAGTTTAAAAAATCCTGCTGAGTGGTGATCAATCCTCCCACTCGGGGGCTTAGCTGCAGTCCAGTACTCGCCTAAGTTTAAAAAATCCTGCCGAGTGGTGAGCAACCCTCCCACTCGGGGCTTAGCTGCAGTACAGTACTCGCCTAAGTTTAAAAAATCCTGTCGAGTGATGAGCAGTCCTCCCACTCGGGGGCTTAGCTGTAGTCCAGTACTCGCCTAAGTTTAAAAAATCCTGCCGATTGGTGAGCAATCCTCCCACTCGGGGGCTTAGCTGCAGTGCAGTACTCGCCTAAGTTTTTAAAATCCTACCGAGTGGTGAGCAACCCTCCCACTCGGGGGCTTAGCTGAAGTACAGAACTCGCCTAAGTTTAAGAAATCCTGCCGAGTGGTGAGCAATCCTCCCACTCGGGGTTTTTGCTCCAGTCCAGTACTCGCCTAAGTTTGTAAAATCCAACCGAGTGCTGAGCAACCCTCCCACTCGGGGGCTTAGCTGCAGTCCTGTACTCGCCTAAGTTTGTAAAATCCTACCGAGTGGTGAGCAACCCGCCCACTCGGGGGCTTAGCTACAGTCCAGTACTCGCCTAAGTTTAAAAAATCCTGCCAAGTGGTCAGCAACCCTCCCACTCGGGGGCTTAGCTGCAGTCCAGCACTCCCCTAAGTTTGTAAAATCCTACCGAGTGGTGAGCAACCCTCCCACTCGGGGGCTTAGCTACAGTCCAGTACTCGCCTAAGTTTGTAAAATCCTACCGAGTGGTGAGCAACCCTCCCACTCGGGGGCTTAGCTATAGTCCAGTACTCGCCTAAGTTTAAAAAATCCTGCCGAGTGGTGAGCAATCCTCCCACTCGGGGGCTTAGTTGCAGTCCAGTACTCCCCTAAGTTTGTAAAATCCTAACGAGTGGTGAGCAACCCTCCCACTCGAGGGCTTAGCTGCAGTCCAGTACTCGCCTAAGTTTAAAAAATCCTGCCGAGTGGTGAGCAATCCTCCCACTCGGGGGCTTAGTTGTAATCTAGTACTCGCCTAAGTTTGTAAAATCCTACCGAGTGGTGAGCAACCCTCCCACTCGGGGGCTTAGCTGCAGTCCAGTACTCGCCTAAGTTTAAAATATCCTGCCAAGTGGTGAGCAACCCTCCCACTCGGGGGCTTAACTGCAGTCCAGTACTCGCCTAAGTTTGTAAAATCCTACCGAGTGGTGAGCAACCCTCCCACTCGGGGGCTTAGCTACAGTACAGTAGTCGCCAAAGTTTACAAAATCCTGCCGAGTGGTGAGCAATCCTCCCACTCGGGGTTTTTGCTCCAGTCCAGTACTCGCCTAAGTTTGTAAAATCCAACCGAGTGGTGAGCAACCCTCCTACTCGGGGGCTTAGCTGCAGTCCAGTACTCACCTAAGTTTAAAAAATCCTGCCGAGTGGTGAGCAATCCTCCCACTCGAGGGCTTAGCTGCAGTCCAGTACTCACCTAACTTTGTAAAATCCAACCGAGTGGTGAGCAACCCTCCCACTCGGGGGCTTAGCTGCAGTCCAGTACTCACCTAAGTTTAAAAAATCCTGCCGAGTGGTGAGCAGTCCTCCCACTCGGGGCTTAACTGCAGTCTTGTACTCGCCTAAGTTTAAAAAATCCTGCCGAGTGGTGAGCAATCCTCCCACTCGGGGGCTTAGCTACAGTCCAGTACTCGCCTAAGTTTGTAAAATCCTACCGAGTGGTGAGCAACCCTCCCACTCGGGGGCTTAGCTATAGTCCAGTAGTCGCCTAAGTTTAAAAAATCCTGCCGAGTGGTGAGCAATCCTCCCACTCGGGGGCTTAGTTGCAGTCCAGTACTCCCCTAAGTTTGTAAAATCCTAACGAGTGGTGAGCAACCCTCCCACTCGAGGGCTTAGCTGCAGTCCAGTACTCGCCTAAGTTTAAAAAATCCTGCCGAGTGGTGAGCAATCCTCCCACTCGGGGGCTTAGTTGTAATCTAGTACTCGCCTAAGTTTGTAAAATCCTACCGAGTGGTGAGCAACCCTCCCACTCGGGGGCTTAGCTGCAGTCCAGTACTCGCCTAAGTTTAAAAAATCATGCAGAGTGGTGAGTAATCCTCCCACTCGGGGGCTTAACTGCAGTCCAGTACTCGCCTAAGTTTGTAAAATCCTACCGAGTGGTGAGCAACCCTCCCACTCGGGGGCTTAGCTACAGTACAGTAGTCGCCAAAGTTTACAAAATCCTGCCGAGTGGTGAGCAATCCTCCCACTCGGGGTTTTTGCTCCAGTCCAGTACTCGCCTAAGTTTGTAAAATCCTACCGAGTGGTGAGCAACCCTCCCACTCGGGGGCTTAGCTGCATTCCAGTACTCGACTAAGTTTAAAAAATCCTGCCGAGTGGTAAGCAACCCTCCCACTCGGGGGCTTAGCTGCATTCCAGTACACGCCTATGTTTAAAAAATCCTATCGAGTGATGAGCAATCCTCCCACTCGGGGACTTAGCTGCAGTCCAATACTTGACTAAGTTTAAAAAATCCTGCCGAGTGATGAGTAATCCTCCCACTCGGGGGCTTAGCTGCAGTCTAGTACTCGCCTAAGTTTGTAAAATCGTACCAAGTGGTGAGCAACCCTCCCACTCGGGTTCTTAACTACAATCCAGTACTCGCCTAAGTTTAAAAAATCCTGTCGAGTGATGAGCAATCCTCCCATTCGGGGGCTTAGCTGAAGTCCAGTACTCGCCTAAGTTTGTAAAATCCTACCGAGTTGTGAGCAACCCTCCCACTCGGGGGCTTAGCTGCAGTCCAGTACTCGCCTAAGTTTAAAATATCCTGCCAAGTGGTGAGCAACCCTCCCACTCGGGGGTTTTGCTCCAGTCCAGTACTTGCCTAAGTTTGTGAAATCCAACCGAGTGGTGAGCAACCCTCCCACTCGGGGGCTTAGCTGCAGTCCAGTACTGGCCTAAGTTTAAAAAATCCTGCCGAGTGGTGAGAAATCCTCCCACTCGGGGGCTTAGTTGCAGTCCAGTACTCGCCTAAGTTTGTAAAATCCTATCGAGTGGTGACCAACCCTCCCACTCGGGGGTTTTGCTGCAGTCCAGTACTCACCTAAGTTTGTAAAATCCTGCCGAGTGGTGAGCAATCCTCCCACTTGGGGCTTAGCTGCAGTCTAGTACTCGCCTAAGTTTAAAAATCCATGCCGAGTGGTGAGCAATCCTCCCACTCGGGGGCTTAGATGCAGTCCAGTACTCGCCTAAGTTTGTAAAATCCTACCGAGTGGTGAGCAACCCTCCCACTCGAGGGCTTAGCTGCAGTCTAGTACTCGCCTAAGTTTAAAAAATCCTGCTGAGTGGTGATCAATCCTCCCACTCGGGGGCTTAGCTGCAGTCCAGTACTCGCCTAAGTTTAAAAAATCCTGCCGAGTGGTGAGCAACCCTCCCACTCGGGGCTTAGCTGCAGTACAGTACTCGCCTAAGTTTAAAAAATCCTGTCGAGTGATGAGCAGTCCTCCCACTCGGGGGCTTAGCTGTAGTCCAGTACTCGCCTAAGTTTAAAAAATCCTGCCGATTGGTGAGCAATCCTCCCACTCGGGGGCTTAGCTGCAGTGCAGTACTCGCCTAAGTTTTTAAAATCCTACCGAGTGGTGAGCAACCCTCCCACTCGGGGGCTTAGCTGAAGTACAGAACTCGCCTAAGTTTAAGAAATCCTGCCGAGTGGTGAGCAATCCTCCCACTCGGGGTTTTTGCTCCAGTCCAGTACTCGCCTAAGTTTGTAAAATCCAACCGAGTGCTGAGCAACCCTCCCACTCGGGGGCTTAGCTGCAGTCCTGTACTCGCCTAAGTTTGTAAAATCCTACCGAGTGGTGAGCAACCCGCCCACTCGGGGGCTTAGCTACAGTCCAGTACTCGCCTAAGTTTAAAAAATCCTGCCAAGTGGTCAGCAACCCTCCCACTCGGGGGCTTAGCTGCAGTCCAGCACTCCCCTAAGTTTGTAAAATCCTACCGAGTGGTGAGCAACCCTCCCACTCGGGGGCTTAGCTGCAGTCCAGTACTCGCCTAAGTTTAAAAAATCCTGCCGAGTGGTAAGCAGTCCTCCCACTCGGGGCTTAGCTGCAGTCTTGTACTCGCGTAAGTTTAAAATATCCTGCCGAGTGGTGAGCAATCCTCCCACTCGGGGGCTTAGCTGCAGTCCAGTACTCGCCTAAGTTTGTAAAATCCTACCGAGTGGTGAGCAACCGTCCCACTCGAGGGCTTAGCTGCAGTACAGTACTCGCCTAAGTTTAAAAAATTCTGCCGAGTGGTGAGCTATCCTCCCAATCGGGGGTTTTGCTCCAGTCCAGTACTCGCCTAAGTTTGTAAAATCCAACCGAGTGGTTAGCAACCCTCCCACTCGGGGGCTTAGCTATAGTCCACTACTCGCCTAAGTTTAAAAAATCCTGCCGAGTGGTGAGCAATCCACCCACTCAGGGGCTTAGTTGCAGTCCAGTACTCGCCTAAGTTTGTAAAATCCTAACGAGTGGTGAGCAACCCTCCCACTCGAGGGCTTAGCTGCAGTCCAGTACTCGCCTAAGTTTAAAAAATCCTGCCGAGCGGTGAGCAATCCTCCCACTCGGGGGCTTAGTTGTAGTCCAGTACTCGCCTAAGTTTGTAAAATCCTACCGAGTTGTGAGCAACCCTCCCACTTGGGGGCTTAGCTACAGTCCAGTACTCGCCTAAGTTTAAAAAATCATGCAGAGTGGTGAGTAATCCTCCCACTCGGGGGCTTAGCTGCAGTCCAGTACTCGCCTAAGTTTGTAAAATCCTACCGAGTGGTGAGCAACCCTCCCACTCGAGGGCTTAGCTACAGTACAGTACTCGCCAAAGTTTAAAAAATCCTGCCGAGTGGTGAGCAATCCTCCCACTCGGGGTTTTTGCTCCAGTCCAGTACTCGCCTAAGTTTGTAAAATCCAACCGAGTGGTGAGCAACCCTCCTACTCGGGGGCTTAGCTGCAGTCCAGTACTCGCCTAAGTTTAAAAAATCCTGCCGAGTGGTGAGCAATCCTCCCACTTGGGGGCTTAACTGCAGTCCAGTACTCACCTAACTTTGTAAAATCCTACCGAGTGATGAGCAACCCTCCGACTCGGGGGCTTAACTGCAGTCCAGTACTCGCCTATGTTTAAAAAATCCTGCCGAGTGGTGAGCAATCCTCCCACTTGGGGGCTTTGCTCCAGTCCTGTACTCGCCTAAGTTTGTAAAATCCTACCGAGTGGTGAGCAACCCTACCACTCGGGGGCTTAGCTACAGTCCAGTACTCGCCTAAGTTTAAAAAATCCTGCCGAGTGGTGAGGAATCCTCCTACTCGGGGGATTAGCTGCAGTCCAGTACTCGCCTAAGTTATTAAAATCCTACTGAGTGGTGAGCAACCCTCCCACTCGGGGGCTTAGCTGCAGTCCAATACTCGACTAAGTTTAAAAAATCCTGCCGAGTGCTGAGTAATCCTCCCACTCGGGGGCTTAGTTGAAGTCCAGTACTCGCCTAAGTTTGTAAAATCGTACCAAGTGGTGAGCAACCCTCCCACTCGGGTTCTTAACTACAATCCAGTACTCGCCTAAGTTTAAAAAATCATGTCGAGTGATGAGCAATCCTCCCATTCGGGGGCCTAGCTGAAGTCCAGTACTCGCCTAAGTTTGTAAAATCCTACCGAGTGGTGAGCAACCCTCCCACTCGGGGGCTTAGCTGCAGTCCAGTACTCGCCTAAGTTTAAAAAATCCTGCCGAGTGGTGAGCAACCCTCCCACTCGGGGCTTAGCTGCAGTACAGTACTCGCCTAAGTTTAAAAAATCCTGTCGAGTGATGAGCAGTCCTCCCACTCGGGGGCTTAGCTATAGTCCAGTACTCGCCTAAGTTTAAAAAATCCTGCCAATTGGTGAGCAATCCTCCCACTCGGGGGCTTAGCTGTAGTCCATTACTCGCCTAAGTTTGTAAAATCCTACCGAGTGGTGAGCAACCCTCCCACTCGGGGGCTTAGCTGAAGTACAGAACTCGCCTAAGTTTAAGAAATCCTGCCGAGTGGTGAGCAATCCTCCCACTCGGGGTTTTTGCTCCAGTCCAGTACTCGCCTAAGTTTGTAAAATCCAACCGAGTGCTGAGCAACCCTCCCACTCGGGGGCTTAGCTGCAGTCCTGTACTCGCCTAAGTTTGTAAAATCCTACCGAGTGGTGAGCAACCCGCCCACTCGGGGGCTTAGCTACAGTCCAGTACTCGCCTAGGTTTAAAAAATCCTGCCAAGTGGTCAGCAACCCTCCCACTCGGGGGCTTAGCTGCAGTCCAGCACTCCCCTATGTTTGTAAAATCCTACCGAGTGGTGAGCAACCCTCCCACTCAGGGGCTTAGCTGCAGTCCAGTACTCGCCTAAGTTTAAAAAATCCTGCCGAGTGGTAAGCAGTCCTCCCACTCGGGGCTTAGCTGCAGTCTTGTACTCGCCTAAGTTTAAAATATCCTGCCGAGTGGTGAGCAATCCTCCCACTCGGGGGCTTAGCTGCAGTCCAGTACTCGCCTAAGTTTGTAAAATCCTACCGAGTGGTGAGCAACCGTCCCACTCGAGGGCTTAGCTGCAGTACAGTACTCGCCTAAGTTTAAAAAATCCTGCCGAGTGGTGAGCAATCCTCCCAATCGGGGGTTTTGCTCCAGTCCAGTACTCGCCTAAGGTTGTAAAATCCAACCGAGTGGTTAGCAACCCTCCCACTCGGGGGCTTAGCTATAGTCCAGTACTCGCCTAAGTTTAAAAAATCCTGCCGAGTGGTGAGCAATCCACCCACTCGGGGGCTTAGTTGCAGTCCAGTACTCGCCTAAGTTTGTAAAATCCTAACGAGTGGTCAGCAACCCTCCCACTCGAGGGCTTAGCTGCAGTCCAGTACTCGCCTAAGTTTAAAAAATCCTGCCGAGTGGTGAGCAATCCTCCCACTCGGGGGCTTAGTTGTAGTCCAGTACTCGCCTATGTTTGTAAAATCCTACCGAGTTGTGAGCAACCCTCCCACTTGGGGGCTTAGCTGCAGTCCAGTACTCGCCTAAGTTTAAAAAATCATGCAGAGTGGTGAGTAATCCTCCCACTCGGGGGCTTAGCTGCAGTCCAGTACTCGCCTAAGTTTGTAAAATCCTACCGAGTGGTGAGCAACCCTCCCACTCGGGGGCTTAGCTACAGTACAGTACTCGCCAAAGTTTAAAAAATCCTGCTGAGTGGTGAGCAATCCTCCCACTCGGGGTTTTTGCTCCAGTCCAGTACTCGCCTAAGTTTGTAAAATCCAACCGAGTGGTGAGCAACCCTCCTACTCGGGGGCTTAGCTGCAGTCCAGTACTCGCCTAAGTTTAAAAAATCCTGCCGAGTGGTGAGCAATCCTCCCACTTGGGGGCTTAACTGCAGTCCAGTACTCACCTAACTTTGTAAAATCCTACCGAGTGATGAGCAACCCTCCGACTCGGGGGCTTAACTGCAGTCCAGTACTCGCCTATGTTTAAAAAATCCTGCCGAGTGGTGAGCAATCCTCCCACTTGGGGGCTTTGCTCCAGTCCTGTACTCGCCTAAGTTTGTAAAATCCTACCGAGTGGTGAGCAACCCTACCACTCGGGGGCTTAGCTACAGTCCAGTACTCGCCTAAGTTTAAAAAATCCTGCCGAGTGGTGAGGAATCCCCCTACTCGGGGGATTAGCTGCAGTCCAGTACTCGCCTAAGTTATTAAAATCCTACTGAGTGGTGAGCAACCCTCCCACTCGGGGGCTTAGCTGCAGTCCAATACTCGACTAAGTTTAAAAAATCCTGCCGAGTGATGAGTAATCCTCCCACTCGGGGGCTTAGCTGCAGTCCAGTACTCGCCTAAGTTTGTAAAATCGTACCAAGTGGTGAGCAACCCTCCCACTCGGGTTCTTAACTACAATCCAGTACTCGCCTAAGTTTAAAAAATCATGTCGAGTGATGAGCAATCCTCCCATTCGGGGGCTTAGCTGAAGTCCAGTACTCGCCTAAGTTTGTAAAATCCTACCGAGTGGTGAGCAACCCTCCCACTCGGGGGCTTAGCTGCAGTCCAGTACTCGCCTAAGTTTAAAAAATCCTGCCGAGTGGTGAGCAACCCTCCCACTCGGGGCTTAGCTGCAGTACAGTACTCGCCTAAGTTTAAAAAATCCTGTCGAGTGATGAGCAGTCCTCCCACTCGGGGGCTTAGCTGTAGTCCAGTACTCGCCTAAGTTTAAAAAATCCTGCCAATTGGTGAGCAATCCTCCCACTCGGGGGCTTAGCTGTAGTCCATTACTCGCCTAAGTTTGTAAAATCCTACCGAGTGGTGAGCAACCCTCCCACTCGGGGGCTTAGCTGCAGTACAGTGCTCGCCTAAGTTTAAAATATCCTGCCGAGTGGTGAGCAATCCTCCCACTCGGGGGTTTTGCTCCAGTCCAGTACTCGCCTAAGTTTGTGAAATCCAACCGAGTGGTGAGCAACCCTCCCACTCGGGGGCTTAGCTGCAGTCCAGTACTCGCCTAAGTTTAAAAAATCCTGCCGAGTGGTGAGAAATCCTCCCACTCGGGGGCTTAGTTGCACTCCAGTACTCGCCTAAGTTTGTAAAATCCTATCGAGTGGTGACCAACCCTCCCACTCGGGTGTTTTGCTGCAGTCCAGTACTCGCCTAAGTTTGTAAAATCCTGCCGAGTGGTGAGTAATCCTCCCACTTGGGGCTTAGCTGCAGTCTAGTACTCGCCAAAGTTTAAAAATTCATGCCGAGTGGTGAGCAATCCTCCCACTCGGGGGCTTAGTTGCAGTCCAGTACTCGCCTAAGTTTGTAAAATCCTACCGAGTGGTGAGCAACCCTCCCACTCGAGGGCTTAGCTGCAGTCCAGTACTCGCCTAAGTTTAAAAAATCCTGCTGAGTGATGATCAATCCTCCCACTCGGGGGCTTAGCTGCAGTCCAGTACTCGCCTAATTTAAAAAATCCTGCCGCGTGGTGAGCAATCCTCCCACTCGAGGGCTTAGCTGCAGTCCAGTACTAGCCTAAGTTTGTAAAATCCTACCGAGTGGTGAGCAACCCTCCCACTCGAGGGCTTAGCTGCAGTCCAGTACTGGCCTAAGTTTAAAAAATCCTGCCGAGTAATGAGCAATCCTCCCACTCGGGGGCTTAGCTGCAGTCCAGTACTTGCCTAAGTTTGTAAAATCCTACCGAGTGGTGAGCAACCCTCCTACTCGGGGGCTTAGCTGCAGTCCAGTACTCGCCTAAGTTTAAAAAATCATGCCGAGTGGTGAGCAATCCTCCCACTTGGGGGCTTAGCTGCAGTCCAGTACTCACCTAACTTTGTAAAATCCTACCGAGTGGTGAGCAACCCTCCGACTCGGGGGCTTAACTGCAGTCCAGTACTCGCCTATGTTTAAAAAATCCTACCGAGTGGTGAGCAATCCTCCCACTTGGGGGCTTTGCTCCAGTCCTGTACTCGCCTAAGTTTGTAAAATCCTACCGAGTGGTGAGCAACCCTACCACTCGGGGGCTTAGCTACAGTCGAGTACTCGCCTAAGTTTAAAAAATCCTGCCGAGTGGTGAGGAATCCTCCTACTCGGGGGATTAGCTGCAGTCCAGTACTCGCCTAAGTTATTAAAATCCTACTGAGTGGTGAGCAACCCTCCCAGTCGGGGGCTTAGCTGCAGTCCAATACTCGACTAAGTTTAAAAAATCCTGCCGAGTGCTGAGTAATCCTCCCACTCGGGGGCTTAGCTGCAGTCCAGTACTCGCCTAAGTTTGTAAAATCGTACCAAGTGGTGAGCAACCCTCCCACTCGGGTTCTTAACTACAATCCAGTACTCACCTAAGTTTAAAAAATCCTGTCGAGTGATGAGCAATCCTCCCATTCGGGGGCTTAGCTGAAGTCCAGTACTCGCCTAAGTTTGTAAAATCCTACCGAGTGGTGAGCAACCCTCCCACTCGGGGGCTTAGCTGCAGTCCAGTACTCGCCTAAGTTTAAAAAATCCTGCCGAGTGGTGAGCAACCCTCCCACTCGGGGCTTAGCTGCAGTACAGTACTCGCCTAAGTTTAAAAAATCCTGTCGAGTGATGAGCAGTCCTCCCACTCGAGGGCTTAGCTGTAGTCCAGTACTCGCCTAAGTTTAAAAAATCCTGCCAATTGGTGAGCAATCCTCCCACTCGGGGGCTTAGCTGTAGTCCATTACTCGCCTAAGTTTGTAAAATCCTACCGAGTGGTGAGCAACCCTCCCACTCGGGGGCTTAGCTGCAGTACAGTACTCGCCTAAGTTTAAAATATCCTGCCGAGTGGTGAGCAATCCTCCCACTCGGGGGTTTTGCTCCAGTCCAGTACTCGCCTAAGTTTGTGAAATCCAACCGAGTGGTGAGCAACCCTCCCACTCGGGGGCTTAGCTGCAGTCCAGTACTCGCCTAAGTTTAAAAAATCCTGCCGAGTGGTGAGAAATCCTCCCACTCGGGGGCTTAGTTGCAGTCCAGTACTCGCCTAAGTTTGTAAAATCCTATCGAGTGGTGACCAACCCTCCCACTCGGGGGTTTTGCTGCAGTCCAGTACTCGCCTAAGTTTGTAAAATCCTGCCGAGTGGTGAGTAATCCTCCCACTTGGGGCTTAGCTGCAGTCTAGTACTCGCCTAAGTTTAAAAATTCATGCCGAGTGGTGAGCAATCCTCCCACTCGGGGGCTTAGTTGCAGTCCAGTACTCGCCTAAGTTTGTAAAATCCTACCGAGTGGTGAGCAACCCTCCCACTCGAGGGCTTAGCTGCAGTCCAGTACTCACCTAAGTTTAAAAAATCCTGCTGAGTGGTGATCAATCCTCCCACTCGGGGGCTTAGCTGCAGTCCAGTACTCGCCTAATTTAAAAAATCTAGCCGCGTGGTGAGCAATCCTCGCACTCGGGGGCTTAGCTGCAGTCCAGTACTAGCCTAAGTTTGTAAAATCCTACCGAGTGGTGAGCAACCCTCCCACTCGAGGGCTTAGCTGCAGTCCAGTACTCGCCTAAGTTTAAAAAATCCTGCCGAGTAATGAGCAATCCTCCCACTCGGGGGCTTAGCTGCAGTCCAGTACTCGCCTAAGTTTGTAAAATCCTACCGAGTGGTGAGCAGCCCTCCTACTCGGGGGCTTAGCTGCAGTCCAGTACTCGCCTAAGTTTAAAAAATCCTGCCGAGTGGTGAGCAATCCTCCCACTTGGGGGCTTAGCTGCAGTCCAGTACTCACCTAACTTCGTAAAATCCTACCGAGTGGTGAGCAACCCTCCGACTCGGGGGCTTAACTGCAGTCCAGTACTCGCCTATGTTTAAAAAATCCTGCCGAGTGGTGAGCAATCCTCCCACTTGGGGGCTTTGCTCCAGTCCTGTACTCGCCTAAGTTTGTAAAATCCTACAGAGTGGTGAGCAACCCTACCACTCGGGGGCTTAGCTACAGTCCAGTACTCGCCTAAGTTTAAAAAATCCTGCCGAGTGGTGAGGAATCCTCCTACTCGGGGGATTAGCTACAGTCCAGTACTCGCCTAAGTTATTAAAATCCTACTGAGTGGTGAGCAACCCTCCCACTCGGGGGCTTAGCTGCAGTCCAATACTCGACTAAGTTTAAAAAATCCTGCCGAGTGCTGAGTAATCCTCCCACTCGGGGGCTTAGCTGCAGTCCAGTACTCGCCTAAGTTTGTAAAATCGTACCAAGTGGTGAGCAACCCTCCCACTCGGGTTCTTAACTGCAATCCAGTACTCACCTAAGTTTAAAAAATCCTGTCGAGTGATGAGCAATCCTCCCATTCGGGGGCTTAGCTGAAGTCCAGTACTCGCCTAAGTTTGTAAAATCCTACCGAGTGGTGAGCAACCCTCCCACTCGGGGGCTTAGCTGCAGTCCAGTACTCGCCTAAGTTTAAAAAATCCTGCCGAGTGGTGAGCATCCCTCCCACTCGGGGCTTAGCTGCAGTACAGTACTCGCCTAAGTTTAAAAAATCCTGTCGAGTGATGAGCAGTCCTCCCACTCGGGGGCTTAGCTGTAGTCCAGTACTCGCCTAAGTTTAAAAAATCCTGCCGATTGGTGAGCAATCCTCCCACTCGGGGGCTTAGCTGTAGTCCATTACTCGCCTAAGTTTGTAAAATCCTACCGAGTGGTGAGCAACCCTCCCACTCGGGGGCTTAGCTACAGTACAGTACTCGCCTAAGTTTAAAATATCCTGCCGAGTGGTGAGCAATCCTCCCACTCGGGGGTTTTGCTCCAGTCCAGTACTCGCCTAAGTTTGTGAAATCCAACCGAGTGGTGAGCAACCCTCCCACTCGGGGGCTTAGCTGCAGTCCAGTACTCGCCTAAGTTTAAAAAATCCTGCCGAGTGGTGAGAAATCCTCCCACTCGGGGGCTTAGTTGCAGTCCAGTACTCGCCTAAGTTTGTAAAATCCTATCAAGTGGTGACCAAGCCTCCCACTCGGGGGTTTTGCTGCAGTAAAGTACTCGCCTAAGTTTGTAAAATCCTGCCGAGTGGTGAGCAATCCTCCCACTTGGGGCTTAGCTGCAGTCTAGTACTCGCCTAAGTTTAAAAATTCATGCCAAGTGGTGAGCAATCCTCCCACTCGGGGGCTTAGTTGCAGTCCAGTACTCGCCTAAGTTTGTAAAATCCTACCGAGTGGTGAGCAACCCTCCCACTCGAGGGCTTAGCAGCAGTCCAGTACTCGCCTAAGTTTAAAAAATCCTGCTGAGTGGTGATCAATCCTCCCACTCGGGGGCTTAGCTGCAGTCCAGTACTCGCCTAATTTAAAAAATCCTGCCGCGTGGTGAGCAATCCTCCCACTCGGGGGCTTAGCTGCAGTCCAGTACTAGCCTAAGTTTGTAAAATCCTACCGAGTGGTGAGCAACCCTCCCACTCGAGGGCTTAGCTGCAGTCCTGTACTCGCCTAAGTTTAAAAAATCCTGCCGAGTAATGAGCAATCCTCCCACTCGGGGGCTTAGCTGCAGTCCAGTACTCGCCTAAGTTTGTAAAATCCTACCGAGTGGTGAGCAACCCTCCCACTCGGGGGCTTAGCTGCAGTCCAGTACTCGCCTAAGTTATTAAAATCCTACCGAGTGGTGAGCAACCCTCCCACTCGAGGGCTTAGCTGCAGTCCAGTACTCGCCTAATTTAAAAAATCCTGCCGCGTGGTGAGCAATCCTCCCACTCGGGGGCTTAGCTGCAGTCCAGTACTAGCCTAAGTTTGTAAAATCCTACCGAGTGGTGAGCAACCCTCCCACTCGAGGGCTTAGCTGCAGTCCTGTACTCGCCTAAGTTTAAAAAATCCTGCCGAGTAATGAGCAATCCTCCCACTCGGGGGCTTAGCTGCAGTCCAGTACTTGCCTAAGTTTGTAAAATCCTACCGAGTGGTGAGCAACCCTCCCACTCGGGGGCTTAGCTGCAGTCCAGTACTCGCCTAAGTTATTAAAATCCTACCGAGTGGTGAGCAACCCTCCCACTCGGGGGCTTAGCTACAGTACAGTACTCGCCTAAGTTTAAAATATCCTGCCGAGTGGTGAGCAATCCTCCCACTCGGGGGTTTTGCTCCAGTCCAGTACTCGCCTAAGTTTGTGAAATCCAACCGAGTGGTGAGCAACCCTCCCACTCGGGGGCTTAGCTGCAGTCCAGTACTCGCCTAAGTTTAAAAAATCCTGCCGAGTGGTGAGAAATCCTCCCACTCGGGGGCTTAGTTGCAGTCCAGTACTCGCCTAAGTTTGTAAAATCCTATCGAGTGGTGACCAAGCCTCCCACTCGGGGGATTTGCTGCAGTAAAGTACTCGCCTAAGTTTGTAAAATCCTGCCGAGTGGTGAGCAATCCTCCCACTTGGGGCTTAGCTGCAGTCTAGTACTCGCCTAAGTTTAAAAATTCATGCCAAGTGGTGAGCAATCCTCCCACTCAGGGGCTTAGTTGCAGTCCAGTACTCGCCTAAGTTTGTAAAATCCTACCGAGTGGTGAGCAACCCTCCCACTCGAGGGCTTAGCTGCAGTCCAGTACTCGCCTAAGTTTAAAAAATCCTGCTGAGTGGCGATCAATCCTCCCACTCGGGGGCTTAGCTGCAGTCTAGTACTCGCCTAATTTAAAAAATCCTACCGCGTGGTGAGCAATCCTCCCACTCGGGGGCTTAGCTGCAGTCCAGTACTAGCCTAAGTTTGTAAAATCCTACCGAGTGGTGAGCAACCCTCCCACTCGAGGGCTTAGCTGCAGTCCAGTACTCGCCTAAGTTTAAAAAATCCTGCCGAGTAATGAGCAATCCTCCCACTCGGGGGCTTAGCTGCAGTCCAGTACTCGCCTAAGTTTGTAAAATCCTACCGAGTGGTGAGCAGCCCTCCTACTCGGGGGCTTAGCTGCAGTCCAGTACTCGCCTAAGTTTAAAAAATCCTGCCGAGTGGTGAGCAATCCTCCCACTTGGGGGCTTAGCTGCAGTCCAGTACTCACCTAACTTCGTAAAATCCTACCGAGTGGTGAGCAACCCTCCGACTCGGGGGCTTAACTGCAGTCCAGTACTCGCCTATGTTTAAAAAATCCTGCCGAGTGGTGAGCAATCCTCCCACTTGGGGGCTTTGCTCCAGTCCTGTACTCGCCTAAGTTTGTAAAATCCTACAGAGTGGTGAGCAACCCTACCACTCGGGGGCTTAGCTACAGTCCAGTACTCGCCTAAGTTTAAAAAATCCTGCCGAGTGGTGAGGAATCCTCCTACTCGGGGGATTAGCTACAGTCCAGTACTCGCCTAAGTTATTAAAATCCTACTGAGTGGTGAGCAACCCTCCCACTCGGGGGCTTAGCTGCAGTCCAATACTCGACTAAGTTTAAAAAATCCTGCCGAGTGCTGAGTAATCCTCCCACTCGGGGGCTTAGCTGCAGTCCAGTACTCGCCTAAGTTTGTAAAATCGTACCAAGTGGTGAGCAACCCTCCCACTCGGGTTCTTAACTGCAATCCAGTACTCACCTAAGTTTAAAAAATCCTGTCGAGTGATGAGCAATCCTCCCATTCGGGGGCTTAGCTGAAGTCCAGTACTCGCCTAAGTTTGTAAAATCCTACCGAGTGGTGAGCAACCCTCCCACTCGGGGGCTTAGCTGGAGTCCAGTACTCGCCTAAGTTTAAAAAATCCTGCCGAGTGGTGAGCATCCCTCCCACTCGGGGCTTAGCTGCAGTACAGTACTCGCCTAAGTTTAAAAAATCCTGTCGAGTGATGAGCAGTCCTCCCACTCGGGGGCTTAGCTGTAGTCCAGTACTCGCCTAAGTTTAAAAAATCCTGCCGATTGGTGAGCAATCCTCCCACTCGTGGGCTTAGCTGTAGTCCATTACTCGCCTAAGTTTGTAAAATCCTACCGAGTGGTGAGCAACCCTCCCACTCGGGGGCTTAGCTACAGTACAGTACTCGCCTAAGTTTAAAATATCCTGCCGAGTGGTGAGCAATCCTCCCACTCGGGGGTTTTGCTCCAGTCCAGTACTCGCCTAAGTTTGTGAAATCCAACCGAGTGGTGAGCAACCCTCCCACTCGGGGGCTTAGCTGCAGTCCAGTACTCGCCTAAGTTTAAAAAATCCTGCCGAGTGGTGAGAAATCCTCCCACTCGGGGGCTTAGTTGCAGTCCAGTACTCGCCTAAGTTTGTAAAATCCTATCAAGTGGTGACCAAGCCTCCCACTCGGGGGTTTTGCTGCAGTAAAGTACTCGCCTAAGTTTGTAAAATCCTGCCGAGTGGTGAGCAATCCTCCCACTTGGGGCTTAGCTGCAGTCTAGTACTCACCTAAGTTTAAAAATTCATGCCAAGTGGTGAGCAATCCTCCCACTCGGGGGCTTAGTTGCAGTCCAGTACTCGCCTAAGTTTGTAAAATCCTACCGAGTGGTGAGCAACCCTCCCACTCGAGGGCTTAGCTGCAGTCCAGTACTCGCCTAAGTTTAAAAAATCCTGCTGAGTGGTGATCAATCCTCCCACTCGGGGGCTTAGCTGCAGTCCAGTACTCGCCTAATTTAAAAAATCCTGCCGCGTGGTGAGCAATCCTCCCACTCGGGGGCTTAGCTGCAGTCCAGTACTAGCCTAAGTTTGTAAAATCCTACCGAGTGGTGAGCAACCCTCCCACTCGAGGGCTTAGCTGCAGTCCTGTACTCGCCTAAGTTTAAAAAATCCTGCCGAGTAATGAGCAATCCTCCCACTCGGGGGCTTAGCTGCAGTCCAGTACTCGCCTAAGTTTGTAAAATCCTACCGAGTGGTGAGCAACCCTCCCACTCGGGGGCTTAGCTGCAGTCCAGTACTCGCCTAAGTTATTAAAATCCTACCGAGTGGTGAGCAACCCTCCCACTCGAGGGCTTAGCTGCAGTCCAGTACTCGCCTAATTTAAAAAATCCTGCCGCGTGGTGAGCAATCCTCCCACTCGGGGGCTTAGCTGCAGTCCAGTACTAGCCTAAGTTTGTAAAATCCTACCGAGTGGTGAGCAACCCTCCCACTCGAGGGCTTAGCTGCAGTCCTGTACTCGCCTAAGTTTAAAAAATCCTGCCGAGTAATGAGCAATCCTCCCACTCGGGGGCTTAGCTGCAGTCCAGTACTCGCCTAAGTTTGTAAAATCCTACCGAGTGGTGAGCAACCCTCCCACTCGGGGGCTTAGCTGCAGTCCAGTACTCGCCTAAGTTATTAAAATCCTACCGAGTGGTGAGCAACCCTCCCACTCGGGGGCTTAGCTACAGTACAGTACTCGCCTAAGTTTAAAATATCCTGCCGAGTGGTGAGCAATCCTCCCACTCGGGGGTTTTGCTCCAGTCCAGTACTCGCCTAAGTTTGTGAAATCCAACCGAGTGGTGAGCAACCCTCCCACTCGGGGGCTTAGCTGCAGTCCAGTACTCGCCTAAGTTTAAAAAATCCTGCCGAGTGGTGAGAAATCCTCCCACTCGGGGGCTTAGTTGCAGTCCAGTACTCGCCTAAGTTTGTAAAATCCTATCGAGTGGTGACCAAGCCTCCCACTCGGGGGATTTGCTGCAGTAAAGTACTCGCCTAAGTTTGTAAAATCCTGCCGAGTGGTGAGCAATCCTCCCACTTGGGGCTTAGCTGCAGTCTAGTACTCGCCTAAGTTTAAAAATTCATGCCAAGTGGTGAGCAATCCTCCCACTCGGGGGCTTAGTTGCAGTCCAGTACTCGCCTAAGTTTGTAAAATCCTACCGAGTGGTGAGCAACCCTCCCACTCGAGGGCTTAGCTGCAGTCCAGTACTCGCCTAAGTTTAAAAAATCCTGCTGAGTGGCGATCAATCCTCCCACTCGGGGGCTTAGCTGCAGTCTAGTACTCGCCTAATTTAAAAAATCCTACCGCGTGGTGAGCAATCCTCCCACTCGGGGGCTTAGCTGCAGTCCAGTACTAGCCTAAGTTTGTAAAATCCTACCGAGTGGTGAGCAACCCTCCCACTCGAGGGCTTAGCTGCAGTCCTGTACTCGCCTAAGTTTAAAAAATCCTGCCGAGTAATGAGCAATCCTCCCACTCGGGGGCTTAGCTGCAGTCCAGTACTCGCCTAAGTTTGTAAAATCCTACCGAGTGGTGAGCAACCCTCCTACTCGGGGGCTTAGCTGCAGTCCAGTACTCGCCTAAGTTTAAAAAATCCTGCCGAGTGGTGAGCAATCCTCCCACTTGGGGGCTTAGCTGCAGTCCAGTACTCACCTAACTTTGTAAAATCCTACCGAGTGGTGAGCAACCCTCCGACTCGGGGGCTTAACTGCAGTCCAGTACTCGCCTATGTTTAAAAAATCCTGCCGAGTGGTGAGCAATCCTCCCACTTGGGGGCTTTGCTCCAGTCCTGTACTCGCCTAAGTTTGTAAAATCCTACCGAGTGGTGAGCAACCCTACCACTCGGGGGCTTAGCTACAGTCCAGTACTCGCCTAAGTTTAAAAAATCCTGCCGAGTGGTGAGGAATCCTCCTACTCGGGGGATTAGCTGCAGTCCAGTACTCGCCTAAGTTATTAAAATCCTACTGAGTGGTGAGCAACCCTCCCACTCGGGGGCTTAGCTGCAGTCCAATACTCGACTAAGTTTAAAAAATCCTGCCGAGTGCTGAGTAATCCTCCCACTCGGGGGCTTAGCTGCAGTCCAGTACTCGCCTAAGTTTGTAAAATCGTACCAAGTGGTGAGCAACCCTCCCACTCGGGTTCTTAACTGCAATCCAGTACTCACCTAAGTTTAAAAAATCCTGTCGAGTGATGAGAAATCCTCCCATTCGGGGGCTTAGCTGAAGTCTAGTACTCGCCTAAGTTTGTAAAATCCTCCCACTCGGGGGCTTAGCTGCAGTCCAGTACTCGCCTAAGTTTAAAAAATCCTGCCGAGTGGTGAGCAACCCTCCCACTCGGGGCTTAGCTGCAGTACAGTACTCGCCTAAGTTTAAAAAATCCTGTCGAGTGATGAGCAGTCCTCCCACTCGGGGGCTTAGCTGTAGTCCAGTACTCGCCTAAGTTTAAAAAATCCTGCCGATTGGTGAGCAATCCTCCCACTCGGGGGCTTAGCTGTAGTCCATTACTCGCCTAAGTTTGTAAAATCCTACCGAGTGGTGAGCAACCCTCCCACTCGGGGGCTTAGCTACAGTACAGTACTCGCCTAAGTTTAAAATATCCTGCTGAGTGGTGAGCAATCCTCCCACTCGGGGGTTTTGCTCCAGTCCAGTACTCACCTAAGTTTGTGAAATCCAACCGAGTGGTGAGCAACCCTCCCACTCGGGGGCTTAGCTGCAGTCCAGTACTCGCCTAAGTTTAAAAAATCCTGCCGAGTGGTGAGAAATCCTCCCACTCGGGGGCTTAGTTGCAGTCCAGTACTCGCCTAAGTTTGTAAAATCCTATCGAGTGGTGACCAACCCTCCCACTCGGGGGTTTTGCTGCAGTAAAGTACTAGCCTAAGTTTGTAAAATCCTGCCGAGTGGTGAGCAATCCTCCCACTTGGGGCTTAGCTGCAGTCTAGTACTCGCCTAAGTTTAAAAATTCATGCCGAGTGGTGAGCAATCCTCCCACTCGAGGGCTTAGTTGCAGTCCAGTACTCGCCTAAGTTTGTAAAATCCTACCGAGTGGTGAGCAACCCTCCCACTCGAGGGCTTAGCTGCAGTCCAGTACTCGCCTAAGTTTAAAAAATCCTGCTGAGTGGTGATCAATCCTCTCACTCGGGGGCTTAGCTGCAGTCCAGTACTCGCCTAATTTAAAAAATCCTACCGCGTGGTGAGCAATCCTCCCACTCGGGGGCTTAGCTGTAGTCTAGTACTAGCCTAAGTTTGTAAAATCCTACCGAGTGGTGAGCAACCCTCCCACTCGAGGGCTTAGCTGCAGTCCAGTACTCGCCTAAGTTTAAAAAATCCTGCCGAGTAATGAGCAATCCTCCCACTCGGGGGCTTAGCTGCAGTCCAGTACTCGCCTAAGTTTGTAAAATCCTACCGAGTGGTGAGCAACCCTCCTACTCGGGGGCTTAGCTGCAGTCCAGTACTCGCCTAAGTTTAAAAAATCCTGCCGAGTGGTGAGCAATCCTCCCACTTGGGGGCTTAGCTGCAGTCCAGTACTCACCTAACTTTGTAAAATCCTACCGAGTGGTGAGCAACCCTCCGACTCGAGGGCTTAACTGCAGTCCAGTACTCGCCTATGTTTAAAAAATCCTGCCGAGTGGTGAGCAATCCTCCCACTTGGGGTCTTTGCTCCAGTCCTGTACTCGCCTATGTTTTTAAAATCCTACCGAGTGGTGAGCAACCCTACAACTCGGGGGCTTAGCTACAGTCCAGTACTCGCCTAAGTTTAAAAAATCCTGCCGAGTGGTGAGGAATCCTCCTACTCGGGGGATTAGCTGCAGTCCAGTACTCGCCTAAGTTATTAAAATCCTACTGAGTGGTGAGCAACCCTCCCACTCGGGGACTTAGCTGCAGTCCAATACTCGACTAAGTTTAAAAAATCCTGCCGAGTGATGAGTAATCCTCCCACTCAGGGGCTTAGCTGCAGTCCAGTACTCGCCTAAGTTTGTAAAATCGTACCAAGTGGTGAGCAACCCTCCCACTCGGGTTCTTAACTGCAATCCAGTACTCGCCTAAGTTTAAAAAATCCTGTCGAGTGATGAGCAATCCTCCCATTCGGGGGCTTAGCTGAAGTCCAGTACTCGCCTAAGTTTGTAAAATCCTACCGAGTGGTGAGCAACCCTCCCACTCGGGGGCTTAGCTGCAGTCCAGTACTCGCCTAAGTTTAAAAAATCCTGCCGAGTGGTGAGCAACCCTCCCACTCGGGGCTTAGCTGCAGTACAGTACTCGCCTAAGTTTAAAAAATCCTGTCGAGTGATGAGCAGTCCTCCCACTCGGGGGCTTAGCTGTAGTCCAGTACTCGCCTAAGTTTAAAAAATCCTGCCGATTGGTGAGCAATCCTCCCACTCGGGGGCTTAGCTGTAGTCCATTACTCGCCTAAGTTTGTAAAATCCTACCGAGTGGTGAGCAACCCTCCCACTCGGGGGCTTAGCTACAGTACAGTACTCGCCTAAGTTTAAAATATCCTGCCGAGTGGTGAGCAATCCTCCCACTCGGGGGTTTTGCTCCAGTCCAGTACTCGCCTAAGTTTGTGAAATCCAACCGAGTGGTGAGCAACCCTCCCACTCGGGGGCTTAGCTGCAGTCCAGTACTCGCCTAAGTTTAAAAAATCCTGCCGAGTGGTGAGAAATCCTCCCACTTGGGGGCTTAGTTGCAGTCCAGTACTCGCCTAAGTTTGTAAAATCCTATCGAGTGGTGACCAACCCTCCCACTCGGGGGTTTTGCTGCAGTCCAGTACTCGCCTAAGTTTGTAAAATCCTGCCGAGTGGTGAGCAATCCTCCCACTTGGGGCTTAGCTGCAGTCTAGTACTCGCCTAAGTTTAAAAATTCATGCCGAGTGGTGAGCAATCCTCCCACTCGGGGGCTTAGTTGCAGTCCAGTACTCGCCTAAGTTTGTAAAATCTTACCGAGTGGTGAGCAACCCTCCCACTCGAGGGCTTAGCTGCAGTCCAGTACTCGCCTAAGTTTAAAAAATCCTGCTGAGTGGTGATCAATCCTCCCACTCAGAGGCTTAGCTGCAGTCCAGTACTTGCCTAATTTAAAAAATCCTGCCACGTGGTGAGCAATCCTCCCACTCGGGGGCTTAGCTGCAGTCCAGTACTAGCCTAAGTTTGTAAAATCCTACCGAGTGGTGAGCAACCCTCCCACTCGAGGGCTTAGCTGCAGTCCAGTACTCGCCTAAGTTTAAAAAATCCTGCCGAGTGATGAGCAATCCTCCCACTCGGGGGCTTAGCTGCAGTCCAGTACTCGCCTAAGTTGATAAAATCCTACCGAGTGGTGAGCAACCCTCCCACTCGGGGGCTTAGCTGCAGTCGAGTACTCGCCTAAGTTTAAAAAATCCTGCCGAGTGGTGAGCAACCCTCCCACTCGAGGGCTTAGCTGCAGTCCAGTACTCGCCTAAGTTTAAAAAATCCTGCCGAGTGATGAGCAATCCTCCCACTCGGGGGCTTAGCTGCAGTCCAGTACTCGCCTAAGTTTAAAAAATCCTGCCGAGTGATGAGCAATCCTCCCACTCGGGGGCTTAGCTGCAGTCCAGTACTCGCCTAAGTTTAAAAAATCCTGCCGAGTGGCGAGCAACCCTCCCACTCGGGGCTTAGCTGCAGTACAGTACTCGCCTAAGTTTAAAAAATCCTGTCGAGTGATGAGCAGTCCTCCCACTCGGGGGCTTAGCTGTAGTCCTGTACTCGCCTAAGTTTAAAAAATCCTGCCGATTGGTGAGCAATCCTCCCACTCGGGGGCTTAGCTGTAGTCCATTACTCGCCTAAGTTTGTAAAATCCTACCGAGTGGTGAGCAACCCTCCCACTCGGGGGCTTAGCTACAGTACAGTACTCGCCTAAGTCTAAAATATCCTGCCGAGTGGTGAGCAATCCTCCCACTCGGGGCGTAGCTGCAGTACAGTACTCGCCTAAGTTTAGAAAATCCTGTCGAGTGATGAGAAGTCCTCCCACTCGGGGGCTTAGCTGCAGTCTAGTACTCGCCTAAGTTTAAAAAATCCTGCCGAGTGATGAGAAATCCTCCCACTCAGGGGCTTAGCTGCAGTCCAGTACTCGCCTAAGTTTAAAAAATCCTGCCGAGTGGTGAGCAACCCTCCCACTCGGGGCTTAGCTGCAGTACAGTACTCGCCTCAGTTTAAAAAATCATGTCGAGTGATGAGCAGTCCTCCCACTCGGGGGCTTAGCTGTAGTCCAGTACTCGCCTAAGTTTAAAAAAATCCTGCCGATTGGTGAGCAATCCTCCCACTCGGGGGCTTAGCTGTAGTCCATTACTCGCCTAAGTTTGTAAAATCCTACCGAGTGGTGAGCAACCCTCCCACTCGGGGGCTTAGCTACAGTACAGTACTCGCCTAAGTCTAAAATATCCTGCCGGGTGGTGAGCAATCCTCCCACTCGGGGGTTTTGCTCCAGTCCAGTACTCGCCTAAGTTTGTGAAATCCAACCGAGTGGTGAGCAACCCTCCCACTCGGGGGCTTAGCTGCAGTCCAGTACTCGCCTAAGTTTGTAAAATTCTACCGAGTGATGAGAAACCCTCCCACTCGGGGGCTTAGCTGCAGTCGAGTACTCGCCTATGTTTAAAAAATCCTGCCGAGTGGTGAGCAACCCTCCCACTCGGGGGCTTAGCTGCAGTCCAGTACTCGCCTAAGTTTAAAAAATCCTGCCGAGTGGTGAGCAACCCTCCCACTTGGGGGCTTAGTTGCAGTCCAGTACTCGCCTAAGTTTGTAAAATCCTATCGAGTGGTGACCAACCCTCCCACTCGGGGGTTTTGCTGCAGTCCAGTACTCGCCTAAGTTTGTAAAATCCTGCCGAGTGGTGAGCAATCCTCCCACTTTGGGCTTAGCTGCAGTCTAGTACTCGCCTAAGTTTAAAAATTCATGTCGAGTGGTGAGCAATCCTCCCACTCGGGGGCTTAGGTGCAGTCCAGTACTCGCCTAAGTTTGTAAAATCCTACCGAGTGGTGAGCAACCCTCCCACTCGAGGGCTTAGCTGCAGTCCAGTACTCGCCTAAGTTTAAAAAATCCGGCTGAGTGGTGATCAATCCTCCCACTCGGGGGCTTAGCTGCGGTCCAGTACTCGCCTAATTTAAAAAATCCTGCCGCGTGGTGAGCAATCCTCCCACTCGGGGGCTTAGCTGCAGTCCAGTACTCGCCTAAGTTTGTAAAATCCTACCGAGTGGTGAGCAACCCTCCCACTCGGGGGCTTAGCTGCAGTCGAGTACTCGCCTAAGTTTAAAAAATCCTGCCGAGTGGTGAGCAACCCTCCCACTCGGGGGCTTAGCTGCTGTCCAGTACTCGCCTAAGTTAAAAAATCCTGTCGAGTGACGAGCAATCCTCCCACTCGGGGGCTTAGCTGCAGTCCAGTACTCGCCTAAGTTTGTAAAATTCTACCGAGTGATGAGAAACCCTCCCACTCGGGGGCTTAGCTACAGTCCAGTACTCGCCTATGTTTAAAAAATCCTGCGGAGTGGTGAGCAACCCTCCCACTCGGGGCTTAGCTGCAGTACAATACTCCCCTAAGTTTAAAAAATCCTGTCGAGTGATGTGCAATCCTCCCACTCGGGGCTTAGCTGCAGTACAATACTCGCCTAAGTTTAAAAAATCCTGTCGAGTGATGAGCAACCCTCGCACTCGGGGCTTAGCTGCAGTCCAGTACTCGCCTATGTTTGTAAAATCCTACCAAGTGGTGAGCAACCCTCCCACTCGGGGGCTTAACTACAGTCCAGTACTCGCCTAAGTTTAAAAAATCCTGCCGACTGGTGAGCAATCCTCCCAATCGGGGGCTTAGCTACAGTCCAGTACTCGCCTAAGTTTGTAAAATCCTACCGAGTGGTGAGCAACCCTCCCACTCGGGGGCTTAGCTGCAGCACAGCACTCGCCTAAGTTTAAAAAATCATGTCGAGTGGTGTGCAATCCTCCCACTCGGGGGTTTTGCTCCAGTCCAGTACTCGCCTAATTTAAAAAATCCTGCCGCGTGGTGAGCAATCCTCCCACTCGGGGGCTTAGCTGCAGTCCAGTACTCGCCTAAGTTTGTAAAATCCTACCGAGTGGTGAGCAACCCTCCCACTCGGGGGCTTAGCTGCAGTCGAGTACTCGCCTAAGTTTAAAAAATCCTGCCGAGTGGTGAGCAACCCTCCCACTCGGGGGCTTAGCTGCAGTCCAGTACTCGCCTAAGTTTAAAAAATCCTGCTGAGTGGTGAGCAATCGTCCCACTCGGGGGCTTAGTTGCAGTCCAGTACTCGCCTAAGTTTAAAAAATCCAGCCGCGTGGTGAGCAATCCTCCCACTCGGGGGCTTAGCTGCAGTCCAGTACTAGCCTAAGTTTGTAAAATCCTACCGAGTGGTGAGCAACCCTCCCACTCGAGGGCTTAGCTGTAGTCCAGTACTCGCCTAAGATTAAAAACTCCTGCCGAGTGGTGAGCAATCCTCCCACTCAGGGGTTTTGCTCCAGTCCAGTACTCGCCTAAGTTTGTAAAATCCTGCCGACTGGTGATCAACCCTCCAACTCGGGGCTTAGTTGCAGTCCAGTACTCGCCTAAGTTTAAGAAATCCTGCTGAGTTGTTAGCAATCCTCCCACTCGGGGGCTTAGTTGCAGTCCAGTACTCGCCTAAGTTTAAAAAATCCAGCCGCGTGGTGAGCAATCCTCCCACTCGGGGGCTTTGCTGCGGTCCAGTACTAGCCTAAGTTTGTAAAATCCTACCGAGTGGTGAGCAACCCTCCCACTCGAGGGCTTAGCTGCAGTCCAGTACTCGCCTAAGTTTAAAAAATCCTGCCGAGTGGTGAGCAATCCTCCCACTCGGGGGTTTTGCTCCAGTCCAGTACTTGCCTAAGTTTGTAAAATCCAACCGAGTGGTGAGGAACCCTCCCACTCGGGGGCTTAACTGCAGTCCGGTACTTGCCTAAGTTTAAAAAATCCTGCCGAGTGGTGAGCAACCCTCCCACTCGGGGGCTTAGCTGTAGTCCCGTACTCGCCTAAGTTTAAAAAATCCTGCCGAATGGTGAGCAACCCTGCCACTCGGGGGCTTAGCTGCAGTCCAGTACTCGCCAAAGTTTAAAAAATCTTGTCGAGTGATGAGCAACCCTCCCAATCGGGGGCTTAACTGCAGTCCAGTACTCGCCTATGTTTAAAAAATCCTACCGAGTGGTGAGCAACTGTGACACCCCAAAAATTTGGCCTTGTTTTAATGAATTAAAATTTTTGCCAGGAATTAAAACTTTGAATTTCTCAGCTCCATTTTGATTTTTAAATCATTTCCTTCCCTGTTATGATGAGTTTTTCCCAAAGTGAAAACCTTACAAATATGTTATTGGACTTGTTTAACCTCTCAAGAAAAACTTTTCTTTTATCAGTATAACTAATTAACTAATTAAATTGCTTGATCCTTATTTCTTTGAAAAATGATCTTTTAAGGTTATATGGCCATAATTGAACTACAACCATTTGATAAATTCACCTAAAATTCTAACCAAAATTGGGAGATGTCATGTGATGTTTTCAAATCATTTTTATACAAAAATATCTTTTATTTATGTAATATTTTGAGCTCTGCAACAATTTTTCCTTCTCTGGTCCAGAGTGCTATTTGCACTACAACCCTTTTAAGTAATTCTTTCTAGCCTCCACCAAAATTATGGGATATTGGTAGTATCATATGATTCAAGTTTATGCAAAAACCTGGTGTTGTTCTTTGAAAATTTTGATTGAATCAACCTCATCTTCATTCTGGTCCAGCCTTGTGATTTCTACTACAACCCTATTTAATTTTGCTCCAATGATCTTGTGCTTTCTCCCACTTGTAGGCAGCCCTACCAAACCCCTAAATCCAGGAGCATGCACCCATTGGATTAATTTTGGTTCATGAAATAATGTCATTTATTTCCTGTCCAGAATTGTAGTTTTGCAAAACTTGCACTAGCAAGTTTCTGCTTTTGGCCAACTCACCTCACCACTCTCTGTTGCATCTAAAGAGACCACCATCTGGAAGTTTTGGCCACCCCAAGAGTTGCCTAGGTGCATGTGGCATTCTATCGAGCACCCTGTAGGCATGACCAGTTTTGACATGAGTTTTGGCATTTCACTGTGAGCTTGCACCTCTGATCAAACTAGCATGTCCAATAGACTCCCAGTTGCTCCTAACCTCGATCTGGTAAACCCCAACCTCACCTGCGACCTGTAGCATGCCGCGGCGTTGTGTCGAACATCTCCTGTGGGTGCACTGGACGTGCCCAGAGCGCGCGTATTGCACGATGCCGCGCCCGAGCCGACACGCTGGCCCCCCTGGCTTTGGCCCACACAGCAGCACCTCGCCACGCACTCCCCGCCTCGCAGCATCGCGCCAAACCACCCTGGCACACTACAGCGCCGCCGCTAGGGCATTCTTGGCAGCACTCCGGCGTCCGCAGTGGCTCCATCCACGGGCAGCGCCGCCCAAACCCCTCCCGCTCGCCACCTGGCCCCTGGAGCAGCGCGAGCTCATCCGCAGCCATGTCCTCTAGCGCTCGTCGCCGCCACGATGCCCTGCTGCTACAGAACGTCGGTTCGCCGGAAGCTTATCCACGGCCGCCGCGGAACCGCCTTGCCTCGCTTATAAATGGACGCCCCGGGCCGTTCCCGAGCACTGGCAACCTCAGGCCACCCCAATGAAACTTCCCCAGCTCGCCAATCGACCCAGGAGAGCTTTCTTCCCCATCTCCGGTAACTCCTGCCGCCGCCACCGCCCCGGCCAATCCGGCACCTCCAGTACCTCCCCCTCTCCGTTCTCTCCACCAAGAGCTTCCTCATCCTCCCGTGAACCCGTCCCCCTACTCAATTTTGATCAGGAACCACCGTAGCCCCAAAATCACCTTGCTCCCGAAGCTCCCCTCCGCCGCGAAGCTCACCGCCGACGAACCCGTCCACCCCCGAGACCGTAACACCCACCGGCGGGACCGCCTCGACCCCCTGAGCCCGTGGATGGCTTCGGATTCTCGAACGGAGCCGCCAATCGCCGGCAGCGATCGCCGGAGTTCTGCCTCCGCTCGGGACGGAGAAAGAGGAGGGATAGACTGGTCAAACCTGACCAGTGGGCCCTCTGGACCCACTGTTAGCGACCGCTTGCCTGTCCACGTGTTTAAGTGAAGGCGTAAACCCCCCAGTACGTCTCCCCCGCTTCAAAAGCGTATTCCTCTCTGAAACATTTTTTTTTCCTGATTTTATTAAAAACAGATTTTGACCACAGCTTTGACTGTCTATAACTTTTTAAATATAACTCCAAATGAGTTGATTCTTTTTCCTACCTCTCTCAAATATTGTCTAGTTTATTTTAAGATTTATTTGAAAATTTTCCAAACAACTTTTTTGTACTGTTTTGAAATGTGTGTTAATTCAAATATATTTTAAAATAGGATTTTGGAGAGAGAGAAGAAACTTTCAAAAGTTTTGGAGAGCACCTCACCCCTCCACAACTTAAAGGCAAGCATTCTGAACCCTGGCATAATGTTTTTGGTGTGTTATTTGACACGTCTAACACCACCTTATTTCAGAGGTCTTGTTATTTCATGTGCCATGATCATTTGCATGGAAGCATATTAGTGATTTCCTTGCTGTTGGAAATGAATATACTTGTGATGGTAATCACCCTCATGTGCCTTGCATGCATGCCGGAAAGGAATCCGGGAAAGCCTCTGCCTTGGGTAGGAGTGAGCTTGTCGCCGGTCCCCGTCGGGACGGTTATGTCCGGCATGGCATGGTAAGGTATATTGAGTGGTGATTTTGTTGATTGAAATATATTTGTTACATGTCATGCAGGGAACTTATAAACCTCCTAAGTCGACCGTATACCGAGTCTTGTTTCCAGTAACCCCCATACTTGCTATGTACTACCACTTGTCCCTGCCGCAGGTAGGGTATGGTTCAGTAAGTCGTCAACCCCTTTCAAGCACACACCGTACAGAGAGGCCATGGTGGAAGATATCGGTTGTAGCCGGTTGGCATGCCACCTGGTCCGGGGGCATGGGTGTTTCCGGTTGGGACCGAGAGGGGAGGCCACCCCTTAGAGCACGCGATATAAATTTGATCCCATGCTACGCGAGGTTGTAGCCTCCCCACTTAGAGTTTTGCTTAACATGTGTCGTGGGTGATTCCAGACACCGGTGAGTTAAGCTGGTGTGTGCAAGTTAGGCGTGTTTTCAACTAAAAGGCCGTAGACGGAATTAGTCCCGATGGACTAAAGGAATCTGTTACTCGTGGGTAAAGAGTACACCCTCTACAGAGATTAAACCTATTCGAATAGCCGTGTCCATGGTTAAGGATTACAGTCTGGGTGGGTCAAGTGTTGGTCTTAGTGTCGGTCTTCGGAGGAGAGATTGTTAAACCAGAACTTAGACCATGACTTGTGACTTGTGAAGATTATGATTATTATCTTGTGATGGACTAACCCGTTGCATTATTTATATTATCGAGTATCCCTGGACGGTTCTACCTCCTGGTTATTCATTGTAATTAATTATCTTGTAAGCCCTTTATGTGGTGTCACTCAGACGCCCGACTGTGGCATTTCTTTTAAAGCCCTTTATGTGGTGTCGCTCAGACGCCCGACTATGGCATTTCTTTTTAAGCCCTTTATGTGGTGTCGCTCAGGCGCCCGACTGTGGCATTTGTTTTGAAGCCCTTTATGTGGTGTCGCTCAGACGCCCGACTGTGGCATTTCTTTTAAGCCCTTTATGTGGTGTCGCTTAGATGCCCGACTGTGGCATTTCTTTTTAAGCCCTTTATGTGGTGTTGCTCAGACGCCCGACTGTGGCATTTCTTTTAAGCCCTTTATGTGGTGTCGCTTAGACGCCCGACTGTGGCATTTCTTTTAAGCCCTTTATGTGGTGTCGCACAAACGCCCGACTGCGGCATTTTTTTTCCACTCCATTATTGCTTATTCATGTTGCATATAAATAACCTGCTTGTAAGCATAAAAGATGTTTTATTTACGACTGACGATGTGATCATAAAATTTTTCCGTGCATGATTATCAATTATATTATACCTGTGTTCCTAATGTTTGCGAGTACATTCAAAGTACTCACTGGCTTGTCCCTGGCTATTGTCTTGGCCAGATTTCTGCTAGGAGAGGAGTGTAACGATGACAGCCTCGAGACCTAAGCAACGGTGATAGCAGCCTCGCGAAGATAGGAGTTAACCTGGTCAGCTGTTCCCGTGGGAAATGGAGTCCCATAGACATTGATATCTCACAAACCGCTTCCGCCATCAATCACTAGAAACCCAATTGTTGTACTCACAGGCCAGAAGGGTCTTGTACTACATATTTTTTTTTGCTTGAGATTTCTGTATCAAGTTTGGAGCCTCATCAACTAACAGTAATCCTGGGGCTGATGAGCACGACGGTCTTTTCTGGAAATTTATGTCTGGAAAACCCGGTCGTGACAGACTTGGCATCAGAGCCAGGCTGACCATTGGCTAATCCTATCTTAGCCAGGTCAATAAACCTAGGTAAACCAACCCACCAGACCATAACCAAACCCCAGCCAAGCTTCTCATGCAAGATAGCCACATAGTGACCCAACACCTTTTTGGCAGTCGGTGCCCAACCTATCAACCTAACCTGTCACTCATGCGCCAGTGACCGGCCCCTAAATAGTCCTTTCTCACAAGCGTGCGAAGGAAGACTCCGTCCCCTTTTCCTATAAAAAGGGGCACACTAGCCCCAACACAGCACATCACAGCCTCTACCCCAAACCAAGCCACAATACCTGGACCTGTCGTACACAATGAGACCACAGCAACCAACCTTGGAGGTTTTGTGACCATACTCGCAAACCTCACCCGTCGTGCCTATGCGTTAGAAGAGCCCCCAGAATATGTTGTGTACCAAGGACCCATGAGCGGTGAGAGCCGTCAATTCTGGGCCACTGTGCACATTTATGGCAGGGGTCTAGAGCCCGAGCGCCCCTACAGGTTCACCGGAAGGACAACTTCCTTTGAGCTTCAAGCCATCCAGCTAGCTGCTCGAGAGGCTATAGTTCATCTCCGGCACTTCTCGCCCAGAGTTAACTGTCGCTCGTTCCACTACTACCCCAGACGTGAAGGGTATGGTAGACCACCCCAAGTTGCCAACGGAGATCACGGGACGGATCCTGCATTGCTGCACCTAGTGCGCTATGTAAGTGCACTAGAGGAACTGTGCGATCAAATCACTATTGATCTAATCGCAGCTCGTGGAGAGCTGGTTTGTCGAGCCCCGGCGAGAGAAGAAAACGAGCCCAATGCCGACAACCCAGTCGTGCTGTTTGGACACCCGATCGAGTCCCTGAGGCCTGCCCCAGCCATCAGCCAAGGTGCTGCGATAACCCCAGAAGTGCTTCGTCGCATATTGGGAGCACACTCCAACGGGATTGTGGCCAACAATCCCCGAGATGGTCCTCATCGCTACCCCGAACCTGCAGCCCCTCAACCCACTCCAGCTAATTCCGACGACGAGACCCGTGTAGGAGCCTCAAGGCACGCCTGCTTGGATGTAAACGAGGTAGACTAAGTCACCTGAGTCGTATCGAGTCCCAGTGTACCCTCGCTTTGTAATCGTGTGGTCTTGTAATTAAATGCCGCCTGTTGTCGTGCCTCTGTTTTAATAGTAGCCTTGCCTGGATACGCCAGTATGCAGTGTAAGATTTCTATTCCGGACACAGTTACCAAAAACCACCCCGTCAACCCCACAGTGACACATCACTATAGTGAAATGTGTGAATCTGTGACTTGACCCCGACCCTTGGAACAGAGCTGAAAATTTTTTCTTTACCATTCACCTCGGTAAAAATTACCCAGCTCCGGTGCTATAAAAAGGCCACCGGGTGACCTTGCCAAGCACCTCTCATTTTGTGCACCATCCTCACAACCATTTCTTGCCATGCCGAGCCCCGGCATTTACCTTAGAACCCCTGATGCAACCCCAGGTAGTTTTGTCAAGATCTTGCGGGATTTTACCTGCAGTACCATCGGCGCTACCCAGCCACCCCAGTACGAGCTGTTCAAATCAAGGATTACCCCTTCCACCTCGAGATATTGGGCAGCAGTACATATCCCTCCCGTAAACTCAAACCAAGACCCAACAGAGGTCTCCTTCGTTGGGAAATCTATGCCAACCTCACAGATGGCCATAGAAGCTGTTGCATACGAAGCGCTTGCTCGCCTTCGATTCGCGGTACCCTATGCCAGCGAACGAGGGTATTATTACTTCCCGAGCCGTGCGGCACCCGGAGGAGTGACATCTTTTCCCGGTGGACGAATTGAGAGAGACCCTGTCCTGGCCAACCTTGTCCAGTACGTCATCGCTCAAGAGCATTTATCCCAACGTGTGATGGGTTATCTTCAGAGCCTCACAGATTTAAATCCTCAGATCGCCATCGGCAGAGCACTAAGGCCCGATCAGGAGAGACACGTGCATCGACTGGTCAATCCACTTTCCCCGATAGAAGAGGAGTGTATCCCAGTACCAGAGACGTTTTCTAGGGACCCCGTCCAGTTACCGTTTCCATTTTAGAACGTCGCTGCGGTGTTCATTATTGCAACATTTATTTATGTGTGTGCCTTATGCGTGATACCCTGAGTTTGTACGACGAGTCAATTATTTGGCTTCTACTAATGTGTGTAGTTTTTGTTGTGGTTTATGCTCCTTTAAATTAACTGTTTTCCCTCGCAAAATCCTGGAGTGAGATTTCTTTTCCCTGAGTTGCTACATCTGCCCCTTCTCACGGCGTGGATTATTTATTTCACACAGCACCACGGCAGCAGACTCACAACCATAATCATTCGGACACATACACTGTTTGCAAAACTTTGCAACAGTGTTGCATCCAGCTAATCACCCCCTAACAACGGTTAGCACCCGGCACACCCCACCTACTCCTCATGATCACCACCACCGCAGAGAGCCAACAACCGAGCAGCAGCGTCACGACGATCGTCGAGGATCATCGTGCACAGGAGCACAGAGAGCCCCAGTAGTGTCGCCAGCCCTCCGAATATCAGGATCACAAACCAGTCCGGCATCACCTCCGCCATTAGAGCCTCACCCGAGCTTCTGTAAGCAGTAATGGAGAAAGGAGGAGGAGAAGTGAGGCCAGGTGTGAGGAAGAAGAGAGAGGCACCCCGGCCATTTTATAGCTCGAGCCCGGTGTACGGTGGGCGAAGTCCACCAACGCCGCTCGTCGCCGATCGCCGGTGTTTGGAGACGAATCCGCGAGCAGTGCCGACAGCGCGCTGGCCCGCGAGGTGAGTGCACGCTGCAACGGCAGCTAGCACGCCGCGCACTACCGTGGTATGGCCTAGATGCCCTACGCGCTAGGCGTCGCCGGTGGAGAAAGCACGCGGGAGAGAGGAAGAAGAGAGTACCAGAGGGAGAAGAAGAGACTGACAGTGGACCCCGGGTCCACCTGTCAGCCAGAGAGAGCACTGTGCTCTCGGG